>NW_004955460.1:10344354-10356059 GCF_000276665.1 Chinchilla lanigera | reverse complement strand
TCCTTTCCTTTCCTTTCCTTTCCTTTCCTTTCCTTTCCTTTCCTTTCCTTTCCTTTCCTTTCCTTTCCTTTCCTTTCCTTTCCTTTCCTTTCCTTTTCTTTTTCCTTTCCTTTCCTTTCCTTTCCTTTTCTTTTTTCTTTCCTTTCCTTTTCTTTTCTTCTTTTTGCAATAGTGTGGATTGAATGAACCTAGGGCCTTCAAAGTGAGCAATGACCCCAGCCCTTTTTTTATTTTTTGTTTTTCACACAACATCTTGCTGAGTCACAAAGTTGCCTAAGCTAGGTTCGAACTTGGATCCTCCTGCCTCAGCCTCCCAGATAGTGGAATTACAGGGGACACTCCCTCATCCACTTTGAATGAAAATTAAGGCTCCAGTTCCTCAGTGGCAGAAGACATGTTCTAAGTGTCCAACAGCACAGGGCACAAGTTTATGCAGGAGTCATGGGGATCATTATCCCCATGGCAACAAAGGCCACCAAGGGCTACTCTGAGGGACAGTGGCAGAGGATGTAACAGTACTGTGACCTGCTCTTGGTTTTGTTGCTTTCAATGCTGGGATGGAACCCAGGCTTCCAGTATCCTAAGCACATACTCTAGCACTTAGCCATACCCCTGAGCTCAGGATATGCATTGATATTCTTATTTTTCTTTTCTCTTTGTACCAGGAATTGAACTCAGGACCTTGTGCTTCCCAGGCAGGTGCTGTGCTTCTGAACTACATTCCAGGCAGGTGCTGCACCTCTAAGCAATATCCCCGGCCCTTTGAACTACATTCCTGGTAATATTTTTGGGTGCATGTTTTTGGGACAGGGTACCGGGAATCAAACTCAGGACCTCACGCTTGCCAGGCAGGCTCCTGGCAATATTTTTAAATATTTATTTCTTTGTGATAATAGAGATTGAACCCAGGGCTTTTGCACTGAGCTACATCCCCAGCTGTCTTCTAGTTTTTCAAAATTTTAATTAATTATTTTTTTTTTTGAGACAGGATCTCACTGTGTAGTTGAGACTGGCCTTGAACTCACTGTGTAGCCCAGGCTGGCCTGGAATTTGAAGGGACTCTGCTACCTCAGCCTCCCAGAGTTCAGGATTACAGACATATGCTACCAGCGCTGGCTTTAAAAAAAAAAAAAATGGTAACTTTTTTTAGAGTAGCTTTAGGCTCAGGAAAAAAATGGGAACTAAAGTACAGAGAGTTCCCCTGCACCCCTTGTCCTCACCCCCAGCCGCCCCCACGGCCCACGTGGTCAAGCGGAATGTTGCATTTGTTACTGCCTTGTCACCGACGCAGAGCCTGCCGCCAGGAGCTGCCCTGTAGGTTTGTACAGACTTTTCCCCAATGCCATGACTGACCATCGGAGTGAGGGCAGAGTAGCTTCACAGCCTGAACGCCTTCTCCCCACCTCTGGCAACCCCTGATCTTTTGGTGCTGGGATTTAACTCAGAGCTTGCCCATGCCAGGCAAGTGCTCTACTGCCAAGCTATACCCCTTGAACACCGAGCTCTGTATTGCCTGCATACTTCTGTCTCTTCCAGAACATTCTATAGTTGTTTTTTTGTTTTTGTTTTCTTACAATAGAGTCTCAAGGATGTAGTTTGGGGGCTGGGGATTTAGCTCAGTGGCACAGCACCTGCCTGGCAAGGTCGTGAGGTTTGATTCCTGGTACCGGGGGAAAAAAAAAAAAGATGTAGTTTGTACAGTATCAGCCTTTTCAGATTGGCTTTTTTTTTTTTTTGGTCTTTTTGAGACAGGGTCTCACTATGCAATTCAGACTGGTTTTTTTTTTTTTTTTTTTTTTTTTCAGGCTGGTCTTGAACTCGCTTTGTAGCCCAGGCTGGTCTCAAACTTGCAATGATCCTCCTGTCTTAGCCTCCCGAATGCTGGGATTACAGGCATGCACCACCATGCCCCACTGGCTTTATATATATATATCATACCCTCCCATTGGTGAGACACGATAGCTGACATCTGCAGTGCTAAGGAGGAAAGGTTTGTTCTGTCTTATAGTTAGCAGAGGTTGCAGTCCATAGTCAGCTGGCTCCAAGGCAGGGTGGCGTAGCAAAGGAAAAAGAGCTCAAGGTATGTGGGTGGAACCAGAGAACAATCAAGGGAGGAGAGAGGGAGACAGACCCTTCCAGGCCACGCCCCTGTGTCTCCCCAGGCTTTGCCTCCCTACATCATGTTTAGTTAGTCCACTGTTGAGTATCACACCCCAAGATCCAGTCACCCCTGAAAGCCCCACCTATGAATGAGTTCTGTTCACAGGAGATATATTTGGTGGTGGTGCTGGGGATTAAACCTAGAGCTTCTCAAATGGTAGGCAAGCAGTCTAATCTATTTTTTTTTTTTGGTACCAGGAATCGAACTCAGGACCTGGCACTTGCCAGGCAGGCACTTATGCCACTGAGCTACATCCCCAGCCCAAGCAGCCTAATCTAGAGCTGCCCCCCAGCCGCTCCTGTCATTACTATTATTATTATTATTTTTTTTTTTTTCCGGTACCAGGAATTGAACTCATGACCTTGCACTTGCCAGGCAGGTACTATGCCGCTGAGCTAAATCCTCAGCCCCTTTTTTTGTCTTTTTTGAGACAGTGTCTCACTATGCAGTTCCAGCTGATCTTGAGCTCATTTTGTAGCCTAGGCTGGCCTAGAACTCGCAACGATCCTTCTGCCTCAGCCTCCCGAGTTCTGGGATTACAGGTGTGCACCGCCATGCCGGGCATTATTATTATTATTATACTGCAGGGCTGAGGATTGAATTCAGGGCCTTTGCACTGAGCTGCATCCACAATTCTTTGTTATTTTGAAACACGGTTGCTTTACCCCACTAAATTACCAAGGCTGGGTTCAAACTTGTGATCCTCCTGGCTCAGCCTCAGAGCATTGATGGTGCACCATCACACCTGGTCCAAATGTGGGATGAATTGGGGCCACCTGTGTAGTGACTGTGGTGCTGCTGACAGCGGTCGTGGCCCCAGCTCCTGTGAACAGAACTGCCCATCTGTCTGCACCAGACACTGAGATGCAGTATCTCATTCCATCCACATCGATTCGCCCACCATTTACCAAGGATCAGCTACTGCCAACTACTGCTTCGGGGGGAGGGGAAGGAAAATAAGCGTGTCAGTCTCCCATGGTGAAAGCCACATGCAATTATAGGTGGCCTGGGTCCAGGAGGCTGGGAAAGAGAAGCCCCAGGCCTTCAGTGGGAGGAGGTGTGACTAGAGCCAGGAGCAAGCCGGGTGTCTCACTACAGTCTTATCCAAAAAGGGCCAGGGCAGCTAGAGGGGAGGGCAACAGGCAGGAGAGGCCAGGCAGGGGCAGCAGGACCCCAGGGGGACTCTGAGCTCCCTGATGGTTGTCTGGGTCTGAATTGGGCTCCAGTGCAAAAACAAAAAACAAAGGATAGAAAAGAAAGGAAAAGGGGCTGGGGATTTAGCTAAGCGGCACAGCACCTGCCTGGCAAGCGTGAGGTTGTGAGTTCAATTCCTGGTACCGGAAAAAAAACAAAACAAAACAAAAAAAAAAAAAGGAAAAGAAAAACTGAGCTCCATTTTTTTTTGTCTTTTTTAATTTTAATTTTAATTTTTTTTGGTACCAGGAATTTAACTCAGGACCTTGCACTTGCCCGGCAGGCACTTGTACCGCTGAGCTACATCCCCATCCCATTTTTCGTCTTTTTGAGACAGGATCTCGTTATGCAGTTCAGGCTGGCTTTGAGCTCACTTCGTAGCCCAGGCTGGTCTCGAACTTATAGCAATCTTCCTGCCTCAGCCTCCTGAGTGCTGGGATTGCAGGTGTGTACCACCTCACCTGGCTTTGAGGTTGGCTTTGAATTCAATATGTAGCCAGCGCTGGCTTAAACTCAAGGTGATCCTCCTGCCTCAGCCTCCACAGTGCTGGGATTACAGGTATGCACCACCAGGCCCGTTTTTTCTTTCTTTCTTTCTTTTTTTTTTTTTTTTACAACCTCAAAACTCTGGGTCAGATCCCTCTCCACTCTCCCTGCATGCTTCTTTTTGTTTGTTTGTTTGTTTTGGTTTGGGTTTTTATAACTGTATCGAGGTGCATGCTTGTTAATCACTCGAGGAGTGTCTGGCCCACAAGGCTCATTAGCCCAGAGTTAAGACTGAGGACAGCAAGACTGAGAGCAACAAAAGGAATTCCACCAACACGCTTTTTACAGTGTTGGGTTCCAAAGCCATCCAGCACTCTGCCCACCCCTGAGCAATTTCTTGGTCTCCAGTTATCACCTTAACCCTGCAGCCTCCACTCATACCTGGAAAAGCAGCGCCTTGCAGACCTCCCAGGTCACCCCATGGCAAACCCGGGAGGATCCCAAAGCAGGAGCTACCATCCCAAGGAGGGAACCATGTTATCCCCTCAGGCAATGTCACCTCTCCAGATCAGTCCTGAGATACAGGCTCACCAGGAGGTTGGGTGTTGACTGTTGACCAGGGTTATCGACACTGCCAGCCACACACCCCGCCCCGTGCTTTAGTTTTCAACCCAAAGCTTCTGTGGGCTCTCTGAGACAGGAGGTAGATCTTCAACCTCTTTATCTGTCCCTCCCGGGTGTGGCTGTGCTCAGCAAAGCTCTGCCCTGCCCTTCATCCTGCTCCTATCCCCCTTGACTGCCATCATGGGGCAGGCGGCTGAAACTGGTCTGTTGGGATTCCTGGAGTTGGGGCTTTTGCCCTAAAATTCCTGGAACATTCCTGCCTCAGCCTCCTGGTGGCTGGGACTACAGCCCTGCTCTGCCGCACTGAAACACTTTTTTTCAGGGTTAGGTTACCCAGTACCTGTGCACTCGAGGCACGCTCTACCACTGAGATCTTTGTGTTTGTGGTGCTGAGGATTGAACCCAGGGCCTTGTGCATGCAAAGCAAGAACTCTACCGCTGAGATCTTTGATGGCAAGGCTGTGCCTGCTCCCCGCCCTGTTCTGATCTCCACCTGATGCTCATGGAGAATTTTATGTGCTCAGCTGCTCAACCCTAGGCAGTGGGAGGGGAAAGAGGGCTGCAGGGGTTCTGAGGCCACATACTGGACTGAATAGTGTCCCCCAAAGACTTCTGTTTGCAGTATTGAGGTTTGAACCCAGGGATTCACACTGACCTACATTCCCAGTCTTCCCTTCCTTTTTGGGGGGAAGACAAGTTCTCCCTATGTAGCCCAGGCTGGCCTTGAACTCACAGTGATCCTCTTGCCTCAGCTTCCCCAGTGCTGGGATCATAGGTGTGTGCCACCACACCTGGCATCCCTAACCCCTTTTAAACTTTTTACTTTTTTTTTTTTTTTTTTTAGACAGGGTCTCACTATGCAGTTCAGGCTGACCTTGAACTCACTATGTAGCTCAGGCTGGCCTTGAACTTGCAACAATCGTCCCTCAGCCTCCCAAGTGCTAGGATTACAGGCGTGCACCACCACACAGGCAAAATTTTCATTCGTAAACTTTTTTCTTTCTTTTTTGAGATAGGATCTTGCTACATAGTCCAGGCTGGCTCACTATGAACTTACTATGTTGCTCAGGCTGGCTTTGAGCTCATAGCGATCCTCCTGGCTCAACCTTCTGAGTGCTGAGATTACAGGCATGGACCACTAAACTCAGCTGTTTATTAGTAAACTATTCAAAAATGAAAATGCCGGGCTGGGGATTTAGTTCAGCGGAATACTGCCTGCCTAGCAAGCTCAAGGTCGTGAGTTCGATTCCCAGTACCAGAAGAAAAACAGTAACAACAAAAAGGAAATGCCTTAGAGTAAAAGCGTAACTTTCATACATCACTTACTCAGCAAATACTATCTATTCAAAGCCTACTGCACACCAAGGTTAGTTCCAATAATCCTGTCTGTTCCTAGTTTTCGGGGGTTGTCGAAGACCAAAAAAATAAAAAGAAAGATACCACAGGTCACTTGGGCTTGGTGGTGCATGCCTGTAATCCCGATACGCTGGCAGGTAGAGGCAGGGGAATTGCGAATCGAACTGTATGGCTTGTGTCTAGATATCCCCTCCCCCAAGCCTCATGCAGTCATAGGTGGGGCTTTTTCAGTGGTGGCTGGATCTAAAATGTGTGTGATTGATACTTGGTGGAATGCTGGGATTAAGGGCGTGCGATTACTAAATCGGTCCACTGAATGGTTTGGCACCGCCCGGATCCCCGAAGCCTAGATAGAGTATAAGAGGGCCAGAAAGACACTAAGGCCTCTTGTTGCTTTTTGTGGGCGCCATAAACTGTTCTCCTCTGCTACTCCGCCTTGGAGCCAGCCAACTATGGACTGAAACCTGTATAAACTGTGAGCTAAATATGAGCTAAATAAACGTCTCCCCCGCGCCCCCCTCAAAAAAATAAACCCTTTCCCCTTTCAGATATTGGGTATTTTGTCTCAGCAACAGGAGGAAAAGTAACTAAGGCACAAACCGCCGTGGGCAATAGTGATTTAACAAGACCCTGGCCCCCAAAATATAAAAGTTGGGGATGTAGCTCCGTGCAAAGTCCCTGGGTTCAATCCTCAGTAAAACCAACCAACCAATCAACCAACCACAAAACAGCTATAGAGAACATCACACAGGATGAGGGGCGCGTTCAGGTCAGGTGTGAAGGCTGGGGAGGGGTCGTGCTATTTTACGGGCGGTGCTCGGCTGGTCTGACAGGTGGTTTGGGTATACAGCAGGCAGTGGAAAAGGCAGATGCAAAGGCCTGGCGGCAGAGACGCGTTGGGGCTGGAGGTGCAGGCCAGGATGACTGTTAGGGGGCTTGTAGACGGCAGCCAGAACACTTTCAGAGCCAGCACAGAGGAATCGCCGCTCCGCGTCCAGGTTAAGCTCCAGACCGTGCCACACCTAACATGGCGACGCGAGGAGCCCGTTCGCCGACTAGAGGAACTGCGTGTCAGAGGGCGCCGGAAGTGATGGGAAGCCCCGCCCCTGGCCGGGGTCCCTATTGAGCCGCCGACGCGCCGGCTTCGAGCATCCCTGGCGCGGCGGCGAGGGCCCCCGGGGCTGCGGCTCCGGCGGCCGTGGCACAGCCCGCCTGTGACATGGCCAGCTCCGGAGAGGTACGGCCCGCGCCTCTCTGTGCTCTGCTGCTGCTTCGGCGGCCTGGGCCCCCCTCGGTACTTCCCATTCCGACCCTGACCACTCCCTTCTGTACCTGCTCTCTCGACCCTTGCCGTGCTCCTGGCCCCATCCTGGCCCCGTCGCGTCCGGCTCCCAGGCCGTCACCCGGCCTCGCATCGCGTTCCCAGCCCCACGCTTCTGATCGCCAGAGCGGCTCCCCTCTCCGCCCTCTGAGTTTCGGGTTGCTCCGGGCCTGCTAGAGCTCTCTCTCCCGGGGTCCCTGTGCCTGGGCTCTGGTACCCTGCCGTTCTGTGCCACTCCCCACCTTCTTCTCTGTCTCCGAGGGCTCAGTTTTAGTCGCCTCTACTCCCCTCCCCTCTGGAGCTTGCTTATTATATGACTTGGTGGAGGGGATGGAGGAAAAGCCATTTTACCTGGGTACTTGTGATTACCTTGCAAGTCCTTCTCGAAACGGTGCACTGATCGGGGGACGATGGGGCAACCCACCGCGTCCCGTTAGTGGGTGCATGGGATTCTCTCTTGCCCGACAAGGACGTAGAAGTGGGGATCTGCACTCTGAGTAGTGGCTTCCTTCCTGTTGCTTCCTGCCCACCTGTATGTGTACGTGGGTTTGTATCCATCACCTTGCAGGACTCAGAGCGGTGGGTGAATGTCTGAGTCTTAGGAGCTTGCTTGGGTTCAAGCCCTGAGAAGTTCAAGGTTTTCTTGAATAGATGGGGCTTGGGTGTGTGGAAATGGCTGGGATTTGATGACAGCTCCTCATCATTTGAAGCGAGTTTTGAATTTGGTCCAGAATTGGCCCTGGTGATTCCTTGATTGGCACATAAGGGTATGTGGCCCAGCTGCAGGCCAGCGGTGGGATGGAAGGTCTGGAATGCTCCAGCTCCCTGCAGAAGAGGTCTGGGGTATCCTGGCTGTGTTGCCAGATTGCAGTAGGGTGTGTGTGTTGGAAGGTCCCATACCTTGGTCTTAGGGAGTGTTGTCTGAAAAGCCCCTCTGTTCTTTGAAGGATGTGGGCCACCTACCAGCCAGGCCTGCCTTTCATTGCATCTTGGGTGTCTCTTGAGAAGGGAGAGAGGAGTCTTGCTTGCCCTGAGTGAGATCAAGGTCCTTCATTTTAGGATGATCAAGTTTTATTTTATTTTTGGTCTTTTTGAGACAGTGTCTCATTATGCAGTTCAGGCTGGTCTTGAATTCACTTTGTAGCCCAGGCTGGTCTTGAACTTGCAACAATCCTCCTGCCTCAGCCTCCCAAGTGAGGTTTGTGCCACCACTCCTGGCTTCAAAATTTATATTTTATTTATGGAGCACTGGCATGATGCCACATGCTTATAATTCCAGCACTTGGGAGGCTGAGGCAGGAGGATTGCTGTGAGGTTGAAACCAACCTGGGCTACTTAGTGAGTTCAAGGCCAGTTTGAATTACGTAGTGAGACCCTCCCTCACCCTTCCCCCCAAATACATTTCTTGTTGAAATTTAATTCACGTACCACAAAACTCACACTTTTTTTGGTACCTGGAGTCTATCTCAGGACCTTGCACTTGCCAGGCAGGTGCTGTGCTGCTGAGCTGTATCCCTGGCTGCTCACACTTTGATTTTTTATTTTTTTGTCTTTTTGAGACAGGTTCTCCTTATGCAGTTCAGGCTGGCCTTGAGCTCACTTGAGCTCACTCTGTAGCCCATGCTAGTCTCGAACTTGCAGTGATCCTCCTGCCTCAGCCTCCCAACTACTGGGATTACAGGTGTGTGCCACCATGCCTGGGTACTCACTTTTTTTTTTTTTTTTTTTGTCTTTTTGAGACAGGGTCTCACTATGCAGCTCAGGCTGGCCTTGAGCTCACTTTGTAGCCCAGGCTGGTCTTGAACTCGCAATGATCTTCCTGCCTCAGCCTCCTGAGTGCTGGGATTACAGGCGTGTGCCACCATGCCCAGCTACTCACACTTTAAAGTGTACAATTCCATGGGATTTTTTGCGGGGGAGAGGTGTTATTGAGCCCCAGGCCTTCTCACTGAGCTACATCTCCAGCCCTTTTTTTTGTTTGTTTATTTTTTGTTTTTGGTACCAGGAATTGAACTCAGGACCTTGCGCTTGGCAGGCAGGCACTTGCACCTCTGAGCTATATCCCTGGCCCTACCAATCCTTTTTTTTCCAGCCCTTTTTATTTTTTATTTTTCAGTGGTGGGGATTGCACCCTACCTTTGAGTTAAATCTTCAACTCTTCTTATTTTAAAATTTTGAGTCAGAGTCTTGCTAAGTTGACTAGGCAGTTCTCAAATTTGCAGTCCTCCTGTCTCAGCCTCCCTCAGTGCTGGGATAGCAGGTGTGTGCCACTAGAGCCAACTTCAAGATTGTGCAATGGTCCTCACTATCTGATTCCAGAATGGACTCTCTCCCAGCTTGCCGTAGTACTGGGGATTAAGCCTAAGGCCATCATACTGAGCTCATCCCTACCCTTTTCCTTTTGAGAGAACGTATTGCTAAATTGCCAAGGCTGGGCTTGACTTTGTAATCCCAAGTACCTGAACTTATAAGCATAGACTGTCATACCTGGCGGGGTTTTTTTTTGTTTTTTTGTTTTTTTTTTTGTCCTGGGAATCGAACTCGGGACCTTGTACTTGCCAGGCAGGCGCCATGCTGCTGAATTCTATCCCTGGCCCTACTGGGCTGTTTGTTTGTTTGCTTGCTTTTTTTTGAGACAGGGTCTTCCTATACAATTCAGGCTGGCCTTGAGCTCATTTCATAGCCCAGGCCGGTCTCAAACGTGGAACGACCCTCCTGTCTCAGCCTCCCGAGTGCTGGGATTACAGGCATGTGCTACCACGCCTGGCCTATCCTCCTGGTTTTAGTCCACTGAGCCCACTGCAGGTATGAGACACCATACCTGGCTTCATTTTTTCTTTCTACCAAAGGTAATAGAAACCCAACAAATAAGAGAGAGAGACGACTAATTAAAAGTCCAGTTTACTAAGCTAGTATCATAATCCCAGTTTGAGGCCCTTCCCGGCAGAAGGATGATATCACAAGAGGTGAGGCTGTTGGAACCCTAAAGACTAGTTCTTAATTTATGGCCCCATTTTTGCTCTGAGGCAACACAGGGTCTAGAGAAGAAGACTGTTGGTGCTGGAGAAGGGAATGAAAGCTTTGGGCTCAGAGGGAAAAGGACCCCTATATGATGTCGAACCAGTGTATCCAGAGTGCAGGGTTTTCTTGGCATCAAATCCTTTTCAGTTTCTTCGAGTTCCTCCATTGAAACCAAGGCCTTCATACCAAGTTACATTCCCAGCCCCCTGCCCTTTTTTTTTTTTTAGGACAGGGTCTCCCTATGCAGTTCAGGCTGTCCTTGAGCTCACTTTGTAGCCCAGGCTGGCCTTGAACTTGCAACAATCCTCCTGCCTCAGCCTGTTGAGTGTGGAGATTAGTGTGCGCCACCACTGCTGGCCCCCAGCCCTTTAAAAAAAAATTGTTCTTTGAGACAAGATTTCTCTAAATTGTTTCCCAAGCTGGGTTCAAACTTGTGATCCTCCTGACTCAGCATCTCAGAGTGTTGGGATTACATGTGTACTGTTATGCCTGGGTAGTTTCTTTAGTTATGTTTTTTTGTTTTCCAGGTTTGATACATCGTAGTTCCTGGGCCAGACACATTTCAACCACATTGTCAAAATGGAATCCATGCACTCTGGGAGGCTGAGGCGGGAGGACAGCTTGAGCCCAGGAGTTTGAGACCAGCCTGGGGAACATAACAAGATCCTTGTCTTAAAACAGCAACAACAAAAAATCCCTGTTAGGAGCCGTTGCAGTTGAGTCTGGGCTGGTGAGACCTGGGGTAGTGGGGAGGAGGAGCAGGAGGAGAAGTGGGTTGTGTCCTGAGGATGCTTGGAGAGAGGAAGAAGGAGCTTTTGAGTTGAAGCTCCAGGGAGCAGCAGTTTCTCCAAAGGATGGGGTACGGACCCCTGGGAACCAGGGAGATAGTCCAGGAAATGTCCCTGGATCCATGAAGATCAGAGAAGAGGGAGAGTGAATTCAAGTTAAACATTTCTTAGGTCACACTGATGATTTCAACTTTTTTATTTTTTTGAGACAGGGTCTGGCTGTGCCTCAGCTTCCTGAGTGCTGGCGTTACATACATGTGCCCCCACGCCTGACTTGACCTTTTCTTTTCTTTTCTTTTCTTTTCTTTTCTTTTCTTTTCTTTTCTTTTCTTTTTTCTTTTCTTTCTTTTCTTTTCTTTCTTTCTTCTTTCTTTCTTTTTCTTTCTTTCTTCCTTCCTTCCTTCCTTTCCTTCCTTCCTTCCTTCCTTCCTTTCTTTCTTCTTTCCTCTCTTTCCTCTCTTTCCTCTCTTTCCTCTCTTTCCTCTCTTTCCTCTCTTTCTTTCCTCTCTTTCCTCTCTTTCCTCTCTTTCTTTCCTCTCTTTCCTCTCTTTCCTCTCTCCTCTCTCTCCTCTCTCTCCTCTCTCTCCTCTCTCTCCTCTCTCTCTCTCTCTCTCTCTCTCTCTCTCTCTCTCTCTCGTGGTACTGTGGAATGAACTCAAGAATTCACAGATGCTAGGCACTACTCTACCACTAGTTACATCCCCAGCCCTTTCTCTTTTACTTTGAGACCAGGCCTTGCTAAATTGTCCAGGTT
>NW_004955460.1:10293526-10344254 GCF_000276665.1 Chinchilla lanigera | reverse complement strand
TCCTTCCTTCCTTCCTTCCTCCTTTCTTTCTTTCTTTCTTTCTTTCTTTCTTTCTTTCTTTCTTTCTTTCTTTCTTTCCTTTCTTTCTTTCCTTTCTTTCTTTCCTTTCTTTCTTTCCTTTCTTTCCTTTCTTTCATCTTTTTGAGACAGGGTCTTGCTGTGCAGTTCAGGCTGGCCTTGAGCTCACTTTGTAGCCCAGGCTGGTCTCTAACTCACAACGACCCTCCTGCCCTAGCCTCCCAAGTGCTGGGATTACAGGCATGCACCACTACCCCCTGACGACATGGTTTTTTTTTTGGTACCAGAAATCAAACGGAGGACCTTGTGCTTGCCAGGCAGGCGCTTGCACCGCTGAGCTATATCCCCGGCCCGACATTTCTTATTCCGTGCAATTTCACACATTTGTGAAAGAACAGCAAAAGGGATCTCTTTCTATCCTCCACTGCAGAGTTGCAGCAGTTGTCAAAGCATGATCTAGCTTATTCACCTGTCCCCTCCCCTTGCAGAGATTATTCAGAGACATCCCGGACATTTCACTCCACATTTGGAATCGTTTCTGCCTCTCTCCTCCCTCCCTCCTTCCTTCCAGCATTTCTCCCTTTGTTTCATGATGCTGGGTATGGCACCCAGGGCCTCCTGCATGGTAGGCAAGTGCTGCAACACTGAGCTGCACCCCTAGACTCTTCTAAAGAGACTATCTTGAGCGTCTGGGGATTTAGCTCAGTGGCACAGCGCCTGCCTGGCAAGCACAAGGTCGTGAGTTTGATTCCCGGTACCAGGAAAAAAAAAAAAAAGAAACTGTCTTGAGACCGTTTCACTAAGTTGTTTAAGCTGGTGTGGACCTTGTCGTCCTCCTATCTCATCCTCCTCAGTAGCTGGGACTACAGGCACATGCCACCATGCCAGGCAGGTCTTACAATTTCTTTGGATGTCTGAGTGGCAAGCAATTAAAGGTTCTTTTGAGGAGGGGATGTCTTTGGGGCAGGGACTGAGCTCTCATTTACTAATTTTACTTAACTAATTTTTTTTAAGTTTTACTTAAGTTTTGAAAATTGTTGGGCTAGGGATATAGCTCAGCAGCACAGTGCCTGCCTGGCAAGCGTCTGGTACCAAAATGAAAATTGTAAAATACTATACCGTATTTCCCCCAAAATAAGACTAGTCCTTATATTAATTTTTATTCCAGAAGACACAGTAGGGCTTACTTTCAGGATATGTCTCATTTTTTTCATGTGCAATAATCTGCATCAACTTATGTACAAAAATCTACATTTATTTATATATTCATGTACCAAAATCTACTTTTCTTCAGGTACAGTCCTCTCATCTTTGGGAACATCGTCCTAACTCTCGACACCCTGAACTCCAGTCTGAATTTGCGGGTCCAATTTTGTAGAACCATTGCCCCAATCTCTCGTGTCCAGCAGTAGAGCTCTCCTTAACTGAGCACTTCGTGTCTGCGTAGCCTGCTCTTGGTGCATTGGCGACACAGCTGTCATTGATTTTATTGAATAAATTCTTCTGCCAAGTCACCACCTGTTGGAGGCTAGGCGCTACAAAGTTTCCATTAAATCAAGTTAATTGAAGACTCATAATATAGGAGTGGCAACAAAAACGATGATAGTTAAGATTGATGGTTTAGCCCATAATCCTAGCACTCGGGAGGCTGAGGCAGGAGGATCACTGCAAGTTCAAGGCCAGCCTGAACTGCATAGCGGAAACCCTGTCTCAAAAAAAAAAAAGATTGATGGTCCAAGTTGGTTGTGGTGGCGCATGCCTGTAATCCCAGCACCCAGGAGGCTGAGGCAGGAGGATCACTGCAAGTTCAAGGCCAGCCTGAACTGCATAGCGGAAACCCTGTCTCAAAAAAAAAAAAGATTGATGGTCCAAGTTGGTTGTGGTGGCGCATGCCTGTAATTCTAGCACTTGGGAGGCTGAGGAAGGAGAATCTCCAGAAGTTCTAGGCCAGCCTGGGCTGCACAGTGAGACCCTATCTCAAAAAAAAAAAAACAAAAAAGAATGATGGTCCACACATAAGTGACAAAAAATTGCAGGCAACAAAATTCAGAGAACATTTCTTTATTTTACACGAGTAGATCTTATTTTCAGGGAAATACATAAAAAGTACATAAAGCCAAGAGCTTAGTGAATATCTAAACTTTCTCCTTTATTTTTTTCTTTTGTGTTACATTCCATCCACAGCCCTAGTTTTATTTTTTTTTTCACAACCTTGTTTATGCCACTGAGCTATATCCCCAGCCCTTTTTTTTTTTCTGGTACCGAGGCTCAAACTCACGACGTCACGCTTGCTGGGCAGGCGCTTTACTGCTGAGCTAAATCCCCAGCCCCCAGCCCCCTAGTTTTATTTATTTACTTTTTTTTTTTTTTTTTTTTTGGTCTTTTTGAGACAGTATCACGCTATGCAGTTCAGGCTGGCCTTGAGCTCACTTTGTAGCCCAGCCTGGTCTCAAACTTGCCACAGTCCTCCTGCCTCAGCCTCCCAAGTACTGGGATTACAGGCGTGCACCACCACACCTGGCTTACATTTGCTTTTCTAATAGTCTTGCTGTATAGTTCAGGCTGTACTTGAGCTCACAGCAGAGCTCTTCCTGCCTCAGCCTCCCAAGTGTTGACATTATAGGAATGTACTTTCTCTTTTTATATTGAGTCTCACTGAATTACTAAGTTATCCAGACTAGGCTTGGCTTTGTGATCTTCCTGCCTAGGCTTCCTAGGGTGCTGGGATTATAGGTATGCACCACCACACCTGGCTACTATCTACACTAAATCATTTGCAGCTTTTCCCTATTCAGTTCCAGCTGGGTGGTTCACCAGGCCTGATTCCAGGCTGACTTCTCACCCTTGGGTGGGGATTTCAGGAGGCTCCCGGAATTTGTGCTGGCAGGACCCGTCCAAAAGGTGCTTTTCTGGGGTGTCGGAGGGAGTTCTGTACCCGCGGGATCAGCCGTGTAGAAGCATCACTTGCCATCTTTTTTTTTTTTTTTTTTTTTTTGGTTCTGGGAATTGAACTCAGGACCTCGCTCTTGCCAGGCAGGTACTGTGCTGCTGAGGTATATCCTGGCCTTTGCTTGCCATCTTACCTGGAGCTGTTCCCTAAATTTTCCAAGGGGGATGGGTCTGCCTCAGTTTTCCCAATGGCTGAAAACACATTGTCCAGGTTGACATGCGTGTGGTGGAGATAGGGCTGCCCCCTGATGGTTGGGGCGCAGGGGTACACGGGCTGGTGTGTGGCCTCTCCTGCCACCTGTCCTGGGTGCGAGGTGCTTGTGCTCACAGAAGCCCCAGTTCACGGACATCCCCGGCTGCTGCAGGCCTTGAGGCCACCTCTCAAGACTAGCTACAGCCCATTGTGGTGGTGCACACTTGTAATCCCAGCACTCGGGAGGCTGAGCAGGAAGATTGCTGCAAGTTCAAGGCCAGCCTGGGCTACATAGTGAGTTCAGGACCAGCCTGAACTACACAGTGAGACCTTGTCTCAAAACACCAAAAACAAACAAAACCTGGCCACCTGCTGAGCTGCCTGATGGCTCCTCTTCTCAAGGAGGCCACCCCACCCAGTGCCTGCCAGTCCAGGCGCTGGCTTGGGCCCAGAGGCTGCCTGTCTTTCCTTTTGGCTCAGAGGGTAGGCAGGATGACCGTGCGGAGTGTGCTGAGACCCGGCTACGAGGAGTGCTGGGTTGCTTTCTGGTGCGCATGTGTGTAAAGTTCTCGTGATTTCTGCATGGCTTTAAGAAGAATTTTGGGACTAGGGATGTGGCTGAGTGGCATAGTGCTTGCGTACCACAGACAGGGCCCTGGATTTGAGTCCCAGCATTGGGGGAAAGAAATTAGGAGTGGTGGTACATGCCTGTAATCTCAGCACTCTGGGAGGCTGAGGCGGATCACAAATTTGAGTCTAATCTGGGCAATTTAGTGATTTAGCGAGACCTCGTCTCAAAAAAAAAAAAAAAAAAAAAAGGGTCTGGGGAATTTAGCTCAGCGGCAAAGCTCCTGCCTGGCAAGTGCAAGGTCATGGGTTCGGTTCCCGGTACTGGAGAAAAACCAAAAAAGAAAAAAAAAAAAAAAGAAATAGGGATGTAGCTCAGTGCAAAGGCCCTATGTTCAATCCCTAGTACAAAGAGAGACAGACAGGGAGGGAGAGAAGGCGGGCGGGCACAACACTGAGTATCATGGCACCTGTGGAAATTAAGCAGCGTGCTGGTGCTGTGGGTGAAGCTGGGGCTGGTGCGTGCTGGGCAACAGGGTCTCACTATGCAATTGAGGCTGGTCTTGAACTCACTTTGTAGCCCAGGCTGGCCTCAGACTTGCCACACTCCTCCTGCCTCAGGCTCTCGAGTGTTGGGATTGTAGGCGTGCGCCGCCATGCCCGGCTTGGCGCTGGGCTTTTGAGAGTAGGTTGCCCATGTGAGCTGAGGGGTGGCTTTCTCCGAGAAATCTACAAATTGCGGGTCAGTAGGGGACTCCTGTGGCCCTCCCTTTTTGGTCCATGGCCTCTTAGAGCCCTGTTTGCCTGATAGAGATTAGCGCTGGTTCTGCTGGAGATTGTTCTTGCTTCAGGGTCCTAGTCTAGGAGTATGTGCGTGCATGTGCGTGCACGCATAGATGCAGCGCTGGGCTCAAACCCTGGGCCTTACACGTGAGAAGGCAAGCGCTCTACCTCTAGTTACCCCCCAGCAGGGAGCCTGGTTCTTAAGCCCCTGAGTGACTCCGGGTAGCGCCGTGCTAAGGGAAGGTCACCTGTGATTGGAAACACGGGGCCCAGAGCCCTACATGGCACAGCTGTGGGCTGGGGTCTGTGGGCCGCCTGTCCCCACCTTGTGGAGGTGGAATGGGGTTGGGACGGGAGGGGCGATGTCTGACGGACGCTTCTCCCCGAAGGAGGGGAGGCGGAAGAGCCAGTGCTGTCCAGACAAGTCCCCGAACTTCTGACCTTGGTGGCAGACACGCTTCCTGACCTGGCAGTGTCACTGGCGTCCATCGTGGCTTCCCCTGTAGGAGGATGGAGGACGCTGCTTTGTCCCCGGAACAGGTGAGAAGCATTCCAGGGTACCCTGGGGCTGGGGCTGGGCAGCGGGAGGGGTGTGCCGCCGGCCTGTGCCTGTGCCCTTCATGGTTGCCATGGCAGCAGAGAGCTTTCACGAACTCAGGCCTCCATCCATGCAGACAGGAACAGGAAGCCAAGTGAAGAAGGGACAGGCTGGTGACAAGCATTCTGTAGACACGGCGATTGTGGGCACCCTCCCAGGGGTGGGCATTAGGGAGAGGGTGCACTCCGTGTCAGTGCCGGAAAGGTGAGGGTTTCCTGCCGTGTATCCCCTTGCTGTCTCTTGCTAATTCCTTGGACTTGGTTTGAGCTTTCCTGAGGTCCAGCCCATCTCGTGGTGTTCACACACGCACCACAGACCTTGCACATTTGGGCCAGGGAGGGAGGGTTTCCCCGTATGTGGCCGGCTTCATCCAGCAGAGCAGAGGGAAAGGTGTAGATGTCTTAGGCAGTTCAGGCTGGCCTCGAGCTCACTTTGTAGCCCAGGCTGGCCTTGAACTCGCAACAATCCTCCTGCCTTAGCCTCCCGAGTGCTGGGATTACAGGCCTGTGCCACCACGCCCAGCTCCAAGATGAGTTTTTAACCAGAAAGGCAGAAAACCAGAGGAAATTTGTACTATTTCTACAAAATTATAAACCTTACTAATTATAAGATTTTAAAATGGTATTAGGCCAGGGATATAGCTCAGTGGCATAAGCGCCTGCCTGGCAAGCGTAAGGTCCTGAGTTTGATTCCCAGTACCTAAAAAAAATGGTATTAATCCTTTTGGGTATGATGACCTATGCCTGAGAGGAGAACTGCTTAAACCTAGAGTTCAGGGCCAGCCTGGGATCTTAGCAAGACCCCATTTCAAAATTTAAAAAATAAAGACATCACTGAGAAGATAGCTCAGCAGCACAGCACCTGCTGGGCAAGCTCAAGGTCCTGAGTTCAGTTTCCAGTACCTCCAAAAAAATGGTTTTTCAGAAATAAAGATGCCATTCAGAGCTGGGTGTGGTGGTGGATGCCGGTAACCCCAGTACTCTGGGAGGCTGAAGCAGGAGGATTACCTTGAGTTCAAGGCCAGCCTGAACTACATAGTGAGACCCTGTCTCAAAAAACAAACAAATGGGGCTGGGGAGATAGCTCAGCGGCACAAATGCCTGCCTGGCAAGCACAAGGTCCTAAGTTGGATTCCCGGTACCAAAAAAACCCAAAAACAAACAAACAAAAGACTCCATTAAAAAAGGGTAGAGGGCTGGAGATAGAGCTCATGGTGGAGGCCTTGGGTTCAAGCCCTGTACCACAAAAAATAAAACAGAAACAATAGTAAAAAGCATGATTCATGAGTGGTGCCATTTGTGCCTGTGAGGTTGGTGTTGTCTTATTTTCCGTGTCAGTTCCTCTCCATCCCAGTGCCTGCGGGGCCTGCTGCTGAGCTCCCATGTCACACATTCTGACACTCAGTGTGTTGCGGCTCCTTTAGCCGTCTCCCCACTCATTGTGAGGTGCAGACAGCTGGGGCCTCCACAAAATAAAAATGAAAAGTGCGAAGGTCCTGAGTTCAATCCCCAGCACGGCCCTTAAGAAAAAAAAAAAAAAAGATTTGGTAAAAGCACTTGCTTCCCCACAGATGGGGATCCCGTGGAAACCCTCGTTCCCCTCCTTTTCAGGACATGACCAGTACTGACACCACGGCCCCATACACCTCGGCCCCGGCCGCCCAGGCTGAGGAGGCAGGCGGCGCCCACCTGCTGGGCTTCTCCGACGAGATCCTGCTGCACATCCTGAGCCACGTGCCCAGCACGGACCTAGTAGTGAACGTGCGGCGTGTGTGCCGGAAGCTCGCAGCCCTGAGCCTGGACAAGAGCCTGGTGCACAGCGTACTGCTGCAGAAGGACTATCAGGTGCGGTGGGCGAGGGCAGGTGCTGGGGACCAGGCCACTGGGGAGCAGCCCTTGTTTTTTTTTTTGTCTTTTTGAGACAGGGTTTCGCAAGGCAGTTCAGACTGGCCTTGAGCTCACTGGGTAGCCCAAGCTGCTCTTGAACTCACAAGGATCCTCCTACCTCAGCCTCCCGAGTGCTGGGATTACAGGTGTGCGCCACCACGCCTGGCGCAGCCCTTGTTGACCGAGCAGTCCCCAGGGTGCTCTGAGTGACAGGTGGGGCGGAAGGGCAGGTGCATGCCAGCAGGTAGGAGGGCATGGGAGCGTGTGGATGTGGTGTTAGGAGGGACCCATGCCTTGGGCATAGGGCCAGGTAGACGCCTAGGAGAGGACTTGCTGGGTTCCAGGACAGGTGACAAATTCTTTGTGAAGTTGAACCTACAGTTTGATGGTGCAGTGCTAGGTACCATTCTTTTTTATGTGGTATTGGGGATTGAACTCAGGGTCTTCCTGCTGAGCTACAGACCCCAGCTTTTTCTTTTTTTTGTCTTTTTGAGACAGGGTTTCACTGTGCACTTTAGGCTGCCCTTGAGCTCACTTTGTAGCCCAGTCTGGTCTCAAACTCACAATGATCCTCCTGCCTCGGCCTCCTGAGTGCTGGGATTACAGGCATGAGCCACCACGCCTGGTGTAGACCCCAGCTTTTTACTTATTTTTATTTTTTAAAATTTTGAGACAGGGTCTCACTAAGTTGCCCAGGCTGGGCTAAAACTTATGACCGTCCTGCCTCAGCTTCCCAGAGTACTGGTATTATAGGCATGTATGCTCGATTTATGTTGTTCTTTGCTGTGACCACATAGTATTCTGCAGTGTGGACCAGCCGCCATTTGTGTGCACACTGCTCTGGTAAAGGACGTTGGAGTAGTTTGTCCCTTTTGGCTCTTGTGACCGGTGCTGTGCTGCCCGGGGCTGTCTATTGCAGTCCCCATCTTCAGTTCCTGGGTAAATCCTAGGAGCGCAAGTGCTCACTCATCCTACTTAGTGTCTAGCAAACTTTTTCTCCTGTGGCTGTACCCTTTTGCATTCCCACGGGCGGGGCTCTCCCGACTCCTCACTTCCCTGTGGGACCCGGAAGCCTTCAGCCTTTCCCTTCCTCTCCTGCCCATCCCTGTCCTGCAGGCAAGCGAGGACAAGGTGAAGCAGCTGGTGAAGGTGATCGGCCGGGAGATCCAGCAGCTGAGCATGGCCGGCTGCTACTGGCTGTCGGGCAGCACCATCGAGCACGTGGCCCGCTGCCGCGGGCTGGTCAAGGTGAACCTGTCCGGCTGCCACCTGACCTCCCTGCGCCTCTCCAAGGTGCTCTCGGCCCTGCAGCAGCTGCGCTCGCTGGCCATCGACGTGAGCCCCGGCTTTGATGCCAGCCAGCTGAGCAGCGAATGCCGGGCCACGCTGAGCCGTGTGCGGGAGCTCAAGCAGACACTGTTCACACCCTCCTACGGCGTGGTGCCCTGCTGCGCCAGCTTGCAGAAGCTGCTGCTGTACTTTGAGATCCTGGACCGCACGCGGGAGGGCGCCGTGCTCTCGGGCCAGCTCATGGTGGGCCAGAGCAATGTGCCTCACTACCAGAACCTACGCATCTTCTACGCGCGCCTGGCACCTGGCTACATCAACCAGGAGGTGGTGCGGCTGTACCTGGCCGTGCTCAGCGACCGTACACCCGAGAACCTGCACGCCTTCCTCATCTCTGTCCCCGGCAGCTTCGCCGAGAGCGGGGCCACCAAGAACCTCCTGGAGTCCATGGCCCGCAACGTGGCCCTGGATGCCCTGCAGCTGCCCAAGTCCTGGCTGAACGGCTCGTCCCTGCTGCAGCACATGAAATTCAACAACCCATTCTACTTCAGCTTCAGCCGCTGCACGCTGTCCGGCGGCCACCTGATCCAGCGCGTCATCAACGGCGGGAAGGACCTGCGGAGCCTGGCCAGCCTGAACCTCAGTGGCTGCGTGCACTGCCTGTCGCCGGACTCCCTGCTCCGCAAGGCCGAGGATGACATTGACAGCAGCATCCTGGAGACGCTGGTGGCCTCCTGCTGCAACCTGCGCCACCTCAACCTCTCGGCCGCGCACCACCACAGCGCCGAGGGCCTGGGCAGGCACCTGTGCCACCTCCTGGCTCGCCTCCGCCACCTGCGCTCACTGTCCCTGCCTGTCTGTGCCGTGGCCGACTCTGCGCCTCGAGCTGACCGAGCGCCAGCCCAGCCTGCCATGCACGCAGTGCCACGCGGCTTTGGCAAGAAGGTGCGCATTGGTGTGCAGACCTGCCCCGGCCCCTTCGCGGGCCACCAGCCCTCCTCTGCATTCTGGTCCCTGCTAAAGAACCTGCCCTTTCTGGAGCACCTTGAGCTGATTGGCTCCAACTTCTCCTCAGCCATGCCGCGCAACGAGCCTGCTATCCGCAACTCCCTCCCGCCCTGCAGCCGGGCACAGAATGTTGGGGACTCTGAGGTGGCCGCCATTGGCCAGCTGGCCTTCCTGCGGCACCTGACACTGGCCCAGCTGCCCGGCATCCTGACTGGTTCAGGGCTGGTGAGCATCGGCCTGCAGTGCCAGCAGCTGCAGTCCCTATCCTTGGCCAACCTGGGCATGATGGGGAACGTGATCTACATGCCTGCCCTCTCTGACATGCTGAAGCACTGTAGGCGGCTAAAGGACCTCAGGTGAGGTGTTGGAGGCCAGTGGGGCTGTGGGGTGGAGCCCAGGGAGGCCGGCACAGGCCTGTCTCGGGCAGGGGACTGGGTGTGCACAGCAGGGCTCAGGGAGGCCTGGGGAGCTCAGTGTAGTGGGGCTGGGGGGTGCATGGGGATCCCGGGGCTCAGCATTGCGATCGATCCTGGTAGTTCCCTGAGTGATTGTTCTGCTTGGTGCTGTGTGCACTCTGTCTGACCTTCCTAAGCGCCCCGTGAGGGTTTCAATTTTGTGTGTGTGTGGGTATGTGTGGTACTAAGGATTGAACTTTTCACACTGAGCCACATTCCCAGCCCTTTTTTTTTTTTCCCCCAGCCCTTTTTAATCTTTTAAAAAATTTTACCAGGTGTAATGGTACATGCCTGTAATCCCAGCGCTCAGGAGGCTGAGGCAGGAGGGTCGCTGTGAGTTCGAGGCCAGCCTGAACTGCGTGAGACTCTGTCTCAAAAAGACAAAACAAAACAAAAAAACAAAGAAATTTTTAAAATTTTTTTGGTACCAGGAATCAAACTCATGACCTTATGCTTCCCAGGCAGGCGCTGTGCCGCTGAGCTATATCCCTGGCCCAATAAAATTTTATTTGAGCCCAGCCTGGGCTCAGATTTGCCATCCTGCTGCTTCAGCCTCCAAGAGTGCCAAGATTATTGGGGCATGGACCCCATCCCCAGCTTGACCCAGGGCGTTCCGAGCCAACTGTGGCGTTCGTGGGGGATATGTAGGAGTTAGCCAGGGGCTGCAGAGCCGAGGGTTTGGGGTGGTTTGCAGCATGTGCAGCAACCCTAGAACTTGAACATTGACCAAGGCCAGTTGGTTCAGGTTGGCCAGGGCATTACAAGGAGGTGGGAGGGGCAGGCAGGTGAGCTGCTAAAGGACTTCTGCGGAGGTCTTCTGTCATCCATGTGCAGTGTGTGGGACAGGGGTTGGCCCAGAAGGAGGACACAAGCTGGGCATGGTGGCACATATCTGTAATCTCGGGACTCTGGGAGGCGGAAGCAGGAAGATGGCAAGTTTGAGCCAAGCCTGGGCAAATGTTGACTTAGTGAGACCTTGTTTCAGAATTCAAAAAGGACTGGGTGTATAGCTCTGTGCAGAGGCCCTAGTGTCACGTACATAAAAGAAGGTTGGGCGGATGCAGACTCCAGGGAGCAGTGGCCTGGAGTTGGTGGCAGGACCATCCAGGAGAGTGGAAGGAACTGGGAGCCACAAGCCAGCCGTTGTCACTGGGCCCCTGGCGTTCGCAGAGCCCGCTGTGGGACAGATCCACGCTGAACTGTGCTAGGAGGAAGACGGTTCCCATGGCAACCCAGCATTGACAGGGTGAAAGTTTGTCAACATCAGAAAATCTTGACAGATAAATTTTTTTTTTTTATTTTTGGGGGATCTTTTTTGAGACAGGGTCTCACTATGCAGTTCACGCTGGCCTTGAGCTCACTTTGTAGCCCAGGCTGGTCTCGAACTTGCAGTGATCCTCCTGCCTCAGCCTCCCTTGTGCTGGGATTACAGGCGTATACCACTATGCCCGGCTTGGTAGATAGATCTGATCTTGGAAAATCACCCAAGATGCAGCGCAGGCAGCAAAGGCCAGTTCCCCACGCCCAGCAGCACCCTGCAGGCTGAGGCAGGAGCAGCCGGCCCCTCTGTGAGTCCTTAGCTGTGGGGTGGGCAGGTGCAGGCAGCACTGGGACCACGAAGTCCTGTGCTGCCCGGGGGGGTAGGGATATCTGCCCTTTCCCCAGATCACTCTGGCCTTCCCTGCGGGCCAGACACTGAGCCATTGTCCCCAACGGTCCCTGGAGGATGGTGGCTTCTGCAGTCCCCATTTCACTGCTGAGGTTTGACATTCAGAGCAGAGCTGAGGTCTCATTGTCCGTCGCCAGCAGCTTGGCCTTGGCCCCCAAGCTCTGCTCAGAACGGGGAGATGACCCGTCCTCTGTCAGCCTCCTTTGTTACCTCCGGCCTCAGCCTGGCAGGAAGGGAGCCGGATCAAGCTCCCGTCACAACCTTGCACCTTCCCGGGCTCCCTGCCCTGCCCTGCGGTGTCCCAGCGGCTGTGCCGAGCCCTCTGGATTGCTGCTGGTGTCAAGCGACAAGCCAGGGTCAGCCGGACTTCCAAATAGCCTGCGCCTTAGTCCACACCCCGGCGGCTGCGGCTGGACCCTGGGCCTGAGCAGACGTTGGCAGTTTGCCAGGGCGCTGACCCTGTGCCCCGGGCCTGCGCGTCCTGTGCTGCCTGCGGTTTCAGTGCCTGGCTGCTGGTTTACAGGTCCGACTCGAAGCTCATGTTTTAGGGTCCTGCGTGGTATTGAGGGAGGAAGACCCTGAGTATGGAGTGTGCCTCTGCAGCGAGCCTCCGTCCTTGTCTGCGTCTGTCCCTGTAGCCACCAGGTACCACGTCCCTGTGACTTACTGTCACAGTACTGGGGATTGAACCCAGGGTTTTCGAGCTGAGCTACATCCCCAGCTCTTTTTGGTTTTTCTGTTTTTTCTCCGGTACCGGGAACCGAACTCACGACCTTGCGCTTGCCAGGCAGGCGCTTTGCCGCTGAGCTAAATCCCCAGCCCCCGCAGCTCTTTTTTAAAGTTACTAAATAGCCCAGGCTGGGCTTGAACATGCAGTCCTGCTGCCTCAGCCTCCCAGAGTGCTGACATGGGAGGTGTGCGCACGCCTGGCTGCTCTCTGTTCTCCCCACTTCTCTGTCCTGCGTCCCCACTCCGTTCTCGCCTTGCTTGGGCCTGGGCTGGCGTGCTGGCTCTTCCTGCCGAGCAGTGGTGAGAGTGTGGGCGGAGCACCGGAGGGAGGGGACGCGGCTCTCCTGCTCGGTCTGTGAGTCCTTTCCATTAGGAACTGAGCGTTTCCTACACCCTCGGAGCCCGCGAGTGTGTGAGCGTGAGCGAGTGTGTGAGTCAGCTGAGGTCTTTCTGGGGCTCTGTTTGCTGTCTGTTTTATGCTTTCCGCTGACCTATTAGCCTGTGTGCTTTTTCTGGCTGGACCATGGCCAGAATGTCTGGTGGTTATCAGGGAATGCTGGGTAAACACAGAAAGCAGGGAAAGTAAAACAGTGCATTTTTGGGGCTCACAGAGCTGGGTCCCCAAAAGGCCCAGGGGGTGTGGCGGGCAGCTGTGGGACGGAAACTGGTCCCGAAGAGGATGAAGAAGCTGCAGAGGGGCCAGGGATATAGCTCAGTGGCATAAGCGCGTGCCTGGCAAGTGCAAAGTCCCGAGTTCGATTGCTGGTACCAAAAAAAAAAAAAAAAAAAGCTGCAGGGGATGCAGGGCAGGCACTGACACAAGGAGGTGGGTGGCGGGCGCTCAGGCAGGAGCAGTAGCTGATGGGCCGGACGTTTGCCCAGGAACTCTGCCCGGGGACGCTGCCAGGTGCTTGTCACATGCCGACGAGGAGTGACGCCTTGGGAACTGCAACAGCCTTCATGGAGGCCCTTGCAGAGGGACAGTGGCCGTGCCAGGGCCCCGCAGCTGGCCCACAGGGGAGCTGGACATTGAGTGTTTGTGTGGCCACGTTTGGTGGTCACAGAGGGCCTCCGGGGTTTGGAGGCCCTGTGATTCCTGTGGTCAGGCTGGAGTGAACCTGACTGCAGCTTGTACTGGCCTCGCTGTGTGTAAATGCCAACCTCGCCCAGAGCCACAGAGCCGTGTGTACCTGAGCTGGGCACTGCCTGTGTGGGACATGCGGCCCCTTTCCTCTGGGCTCCTGCATCCTGCAGCAGTGAGCCTACTGCCTGGAGCAGGAGCCACACAGAGGGATGTGTTCTGGGCCTGGGGGGACTCCTTGGCCTGCTTTCCAGAGGAGTGTTCTCGAGATGGCACCCTCGGGACGCCAGCCGACCTCCTGCTCCTGCCACCTGTCCCCCACATCAGGAATCTGTCTTCCAGACTGGTCTCCTGGTGAGTGAGCTGTTGCAGGAACGAGTTGTTCGGCTGCAGACTCAACTCGGGGCAGAAGAGGGCACCTTCTTTCCCACGACCAACCAGGCCTGCCCTGCCTGCGCTGGAGGGAGGAGAGTCTCACCCTGCCCGTCTGACCTCAGAGCCCGGGCAGCCCCCGGGCGGAAGTGAGAGCTGCTGGAGCCAGGCCTGACACCGCCCCAGAGCGCTCAGTGCCTGGACACTGCTCGCTACCCTGCTGGGATCCAAGCCCCTGAGTCACCTCTGGGGAGCAGGGTCTGGAGCTGCATCCTGGCTGGGAAGGAGCAGGGCTAGGGACCCCTGAGGTGCCCATCAGGTCAGGGTGGATTCCTTTTCCTGCAGGTACTGATCACTGCCTTGGGTCCTTTTTCCCAGCTGTGCTGGTGGCGGCCATGTCCACGGCACAGGGAGGCTGGCGGGGTAGAAGGAGGGACAGGATGCTCGCACTGGGTCCCCTGCCTGCACACTGCCGAGGGCTTCCTTCAGGGAAGGAGGCTGGGGGTGCTGTCAGGTCGGGAAGGGTTTAAAAGTACTGTACTGTACACACTGGGTTTTGTGACCCAGTTGGCCTGGGAGATCTGGGGCCGGTCGTGCAGACCTATGTCGCCACCTAGTGACGGAGGCCGCAGGTGCGGCCTGGGCATTCCATCCCTGCGGCCGGGCAGGGAGAGCGCTGAGGAACTGCTGGTGGCAGCCACCTGCTGGCAGGGATCTGTGCGTCCTTCTACCCATCCTGGTGTGCAACCCTGCAGAGCCAAAATGTTCCAGGTCCCAGGACCTCTCTCTCTTTCTCTCACTCACATGCATACACACCAAATAAAAGAACCAAATTGTATGTTTAAATATTTTGAAATCAGTTCAAAATTGAAATCCAAGCTGGCACAGTGGCACATGCCTGTAATCCTAGCACTCTGGGAGACTGAGGCTGGAGGATGGCTTTTTCTTGTTTGGTTGGAGTTTTTTAAATTTTATTTTATTTATTTATTTATGGTTTTTTTGAGACAGGGTCTTGCTATGTGTAGTTCAAGCTAGCCTTCAATTCACTAATGTAATACAGGCTGGCCTCAAATTCACACTGATCCTCCTGCCTCAGCCTCCTGAGTGCTGAGATTACAGGGGTGTACCACCACACCCCTATGGATGGCATATTTAAACTTAGGTTTGGCAATTTACTGAGTTAGTGAGACCCTGTGTACAAAGGCCCTAGGTTCTATCCCCAGTATTAAAAAAAAAATCCAGAGGCCGAGGCAGGAGGATCTCCAGTTTGAGGCCAGCCTAAGTTACATCATGAGACCCTGTCTCAGTAAAACCAGACCAAAAAACAAAATTCAAACCTGGAGGTAGACTACCACTTCTTAGCTACCTGGGCTGTACTGATGTGGGGGACTGTCATGTTCTTGGAGAAGGGGACAGAACCTCATTGTCACCTTCACAGCCTAGAGAGATGTCTGCCCTGCTCCTGACTGTCAAGATTCCTCTTATGTCTTTTTTTTTTTTTTTTTTTTTTTTTTTTTTTTTTTGGACAGGGTCTCACTGCAGTTCAAGCTGGCCTTGAGCTCACTTTGTAGCCCAGGCTGGCCTTGAACTCACAACAATCCTCCTGCCTCAGCCTCCCGAGTCCTGGGATTACACGCGTGCGCCACCACGCCTGGCCCTTCTGTTTCTTTAAAGGCAACATTTGGTACATGTGCTTAAGATGAGGCTCATACTCTATGCATGCAACCAGGGGCAGCTCCCAGAGGTTGCCTTTTGCCACCCCAGCGTATAAGTGGGCAGCAGGTGCTGCGGCTTTTCCAGATCTTTTCCTGGGAGGACCTATACCTCCCCCACAGTCAGGAGCCCACAGGAGCTGGGCATACATCAGTTAAAATAAAAACCAGCCTCTACCTGGGCATGGTGGCACACACTTGTAATACCAGCACTCTGGGAGGCTGAGGCAGGAGGATCGCAGGTGAGCCCTGGTTCAAAATAAAAACTATAAAGGGGTTGGGGATGTTAGCGCAGTGCAGAGCCACAGAACTGGAAACAAAGATAAAATAAGAAGAGACCTTGCCAGATGTGGTGGTGCATGCCTGTAATCCCAGTACTCAGGAGGCTGAGGCAGGAGGGTCGTTGTGAGTTTGAGGCCAGCCTGGACTACAAAGTGAGCTCAAGGCCAGCTTGAACTATATAGCAAGACCCTGTCAGAAAAAGACAGAAAAAAAAAAAAAAAAAAGAGACCAGTCTCAGTAGCTGCATTCAGCTGTTTAGTGGCTACGGGAAACCACTGGTGTCCCCCCCAGGGCACCCTGCTCTGGTGGGCTGGGTCTGTTCTGTCCCTGCAGTGCTGGGAGGGGAGCCCAGGTTTCACACATGCGAGGCCAGCAGGGGGCTCTGCCTCAGCCGCTGTCTGGCCTGTGTTTTTGCTGACCCCTCTCCTCTGTTACCTGAGTCACGCACCCGTTGATGTTTCCTGGGTGACAGGGCCAGTGGGGCTGCAGCCCGTGATCCTGGCCCTTGTCTGCCTGTGTCCTGGGGGACAGGGCGGCCACCGTGTCCGCTCAGCTCAGCCTCATGCAGAGGGTCGCTGTGCAGTGTGACCCACTGCACTGGGCTGAGAGGCGGCCCTGCTGCCTCCGGAGGGCGTGGCCTGCCTCACTCGTCCTGGCAGCTCCTCTCCTCAGGACACCCAGCGAGGTCCAGTGTGCAGTTCCTGCGGGTCCCCTCACAGACAGCTGGTGACCAGGGCTCGTGTGCCCCGTGGGCTGGGCCAAAGCAGCTGGCCGTGGCTTTCGCAGGGGACCGGTCTTCTCTGTGCTGTGCACGGAGTCCGGGGTGGTGGTGGCCCCCCTCTCCAGTGCTCTCATTGTCCCATCCCTGTGGTCAGACACAGGTGACAGCACGGCGGGGGTGAAGCCTGTTCTGCAGACGAGAGCCACCTCCTCGGGAGAGTCCGTCCTTTTGCATTTCCTCCCAAGCACCTGGGCGGGCTGGCGCGGCACGGGGCCCTGTCCCCACTCTGCAGCATTGCACACTCCCTCCCGTCTCCACCAGCTCACGGCACCCTTGCGCCTGCCCGCCCAGCCCCTCTGCCTCCTGCCCGCTTTGGACAGATGTCCCTACCTGTTAGCAAGGCCTCCACGCTGCTGTCAGCCTTGACGCTGCTCCGGCCAGGGGAACAGTGCCTCCTTCAACTGCGACCACAAGCTTTTAAAGCGTGAAAAGGTAGCTGGGTGCAGTGGCACACAACTGTCATCCCAGCGCTTTGGGAGGCTGAGGCAGGAGGATCGCACGTTCAAGCCCAGCCTGGGGTGCAGGCTCCTGTCCCCTCCTTCCCACCCCATGCGGGCCCCGCCCTGTCAAGGTCCCACCCAAGTTTCTGAAAATAGCTGTGGGCTGCACAGGGTCCTGCATCCCTCTGGAGCTGAGTCTTGCCTTCTTGGCTTAGTGCTCCCGGTGCTGTCCACCCACTGTCACGGCTGGAGTGGCCTCTGCCCAGCTGGGGCCTCTGCCCAGCTCCTTCCTCTGCCTCCCTAAGGAGTGAGCGCCCAGGGCAGGGCTGTGGGTGGGTTCACATGTGCTCCTTCCTCACGGGTGTGCGGGGAGCAGGATGGGGTGGAGGGGGTGCTCCATGTGCCGCTGGCACCAGGTCCCCCAGGGTCCCATCTCCCCAGGGTCACAGGAGCTGGGGGCTGGGAACTAGGGTCCCCGTCCCCTCACGTGCCCCTCTGCCCGCAGGCTGGAGCAGCCCTACTTCAACGCCAACGCCCAGTTCTTCCAGGCGCTGAGCCAGTGCACCTCGCTGCAGCGCCTGTGCCTGGTGTCCCGTGGCGGCACCCTGCAGCCCGACGCGGTCCTGGCCTTCATGGCCCGCGGCCTGCACGTGGCGGTGTGCCACATGTTCACCGGCGAGTCGCTGGCCACCTGCAAGAGTCTGCAGCAGTCCCTCCTCCGCAGGTGAGTGGCGGCGGGCTTGGCCTCGGTGGGGGGCGCTGGCCTGCCCAGCGGCGACCCGGATTGTGGGGAGCAGGGGTCTGGCTCCCTCCCGCTGCCCAACCCCGTGTTCTCTGGCTGCCTGTTTCCTAGATGCCAGGACACCCACCACCGGCCTCCAGAGTTGTTATGCATTTGCCCACACTGTGCTATTAATGTTTCCCTGTTGTATAAAATACACATCCCTGAGTTCTTCTCCCTCCAACTTCTTATTTTAAGCTAATTTTAGAAAAGTTGGAAAAATAAATGCATTGTAGCTACCAGATACCATTAACCCTAACGTGGCACTCTGGTTACTAGGGCACAGTGATCAAAACAGAGACACTGGCAGGCCAGGAATAAAGCAGACCTTAAGCCAAGCACGATGGCCTATGCCTTTCATCCTAGCATTTTGGGAGGCTGAGGCAGGAGGATTGAAAGTTTGAGCCACGCCTGGGCAACCTAGCAATTTAGTGTGAGCCTGCCTCAACATAAAAAGATAAAAAAGGGCTGGAGGCGTAGCTGAACATGAAGGCTCTGGGATCAAGCCCCAGTACTGCAAAACAAGACATTAGCAGTGTGACCAAGCAAGTGAGGTTAGCACTCGGTCAGTTTCCCACGACGCCCACGCTGCATGCTGGGGTCGGCCGCGGGCACGGCCGGAGCCCTCATGGTGCCAGTGCTTGGTCTCCCCCGCCCACTCCAGCCCTTGCTGTGGCTCAGCCTCTCCTAGTCTTCCACATCCCTGATGCTGAGGTCCAGGTTGGTTGCTTGGCAGTGCCCACCTCAGGCTGGGGCTGTCTGGGGTTTTCTTGTGATTGTGATGCTGCATTTTCGGCAGAGAAACCCCGTGGGAGACACGTGGTCCTCTCAGTCAGGCGCGTGTGATGTTGTGGGCTGTCCCAGGCAGTGTGCACCTTGACGGCCTGCTTAAGGTGGCGCCTGCCCAGTTTCTCCGCTATGAAGTTGCCCTATCCCTTTCTTTCTTGATGGAACCTAGAGCCTTGTGCATACTAAGGTGACAGTACGTTGCCCAAGCAGGCCCAGCAATCCCTGGGCTGTAGGGACCCTCTTGCTTCAGCCTTCTGAATAGCTGGCACAGCAAGTACATGTCACCGTGCCTGGCTTTCCCGTGACTATTTAGTGTCTTTTTGGTGTTGGTTTCGTGCGTGTCCTGGCTGGTTCTGTTTCTGGCTGTCAGTGATAACTGCTACTGTCACTGACCTTCCTGTACCTCAGATCTTGACTTTCTAGCTCTGGAACTGCGGTCCCGGCATGGGGGAGGGTATTCCAGGTCAGCTCCTCCCACACTGCCGCACCCCCGGATTCCTGGTGCTGGGAGATGGAGCTGACACCTGCAGAGGGGCACTTGGAGGCCCTGTGGTACTTGGCTGGCTGGGCCATGGGACCCCCGCAGCTGGTCAAGGGAGGTGTCTGCCAGGTGTGGCAGTTCCCCTGCTGGCTGTCCTTTCCTCTGGCTGGACCAAGGGGAGAGGCTGGGGTCTTGTGCAGCCAGGGGTGCTGGGACAGTTCTGGTGCTCTGTCCACTGCGCTGCAGCGTGGCACCGACCCCTCCCTCCGGGGATGTGTTCTGCTGAGGGGGCTGGAGTCAGGCTCAGCGCGGGGACGCGGGGCCCCTGGAGCGGCTGCTTCTCTCGCCTGTGTGCACACACAGCCTTCTCCAAAGCAGGGCACGTCCTTGCTCACTGGGGAGGTCGGAGCCGAGCTGTGATGAGGGCAGCCCACACGGTCTCGAGGGTCCGAGTGTCCCAGCCCAGGCGGCTGCCCCTTCCTTCCGATTCTCGGCCCGCTCCCCATGGCGGGTGGTCCAGGCCAGCTGACTGAACTCGGCTCCAGCCGCCTCGCTCAGATACGGCACCCTTTGGCCTCCCAGAACATGCAGACCCTGGCCCTGTCGGGGAGGAACACGCACGTCCCCAGGGTCAGGTTCCTTGTGCCCCCTTTAGATAGCTGACTCTGTGAGGCGGGTGCTCGGCAGCCCTCCTTTCCTCGAGCCTTGTGCCGCCTGGGCTCACTGGCAGCAGGATGGGTACTGATCACTGTCGAAATGGGAGGCAGTCATGGCCAGACCCAAAGCTGGTGGGGCCAGGTGGACGCCCAGGGGAAGCTGAGCTGCCCATGGGTCCCTCTGCCCTGTGTGTCTGTCCCTGCCCCGTCCCTGGCCCAGTGCCCGGGAACCTGTGACTTGCTCCCTGCGAGGGATCCAGGACCGCGCTGCCTGCAGCTGTCCGCGTTCCGGGGTGGCCCTGGGTGTGCTCCAGGGCGTGAGCCGCGTGGGCTGCCTGGTGCTCTGGCCAGCCCTGTGCTGTCCTTGGTTGTCCAGAGCCTCCAGAGCCCAAGGGGAGCGTCCTCAGCACGTCACCGTGGGGAAGCAGAGGCCCTGAGAAGCGCACGGAGCAGCGAGGCCACAGGCCGCCGTGAAGGAGGGGTTCCCATCAGAAGGAAGAGGAGTCCCCCTGCGCACACGGCTCCCAGGGGGAGGTCTGGCCTGGCCTGGCCGGTGTTAGACCCTGGCTCCACCCACCAGCACCTCACAAAGCAGACAAGCAGGCAGACAAAGAGGGGAGAGCCTGCTCTGCCCCAGGCCTTTCTCCAGCCCTGCAGCCAGCACACGGCCCGGGGGGGGGGGTGGGAGAGGTCTCGCCCTCGTCACCTCTGCCATGGCCAGCGTCCGGGCCCACAGCCAGCTGCAGCAGTTTTTCCACACTGGCTCTCACTGCCCTGGTCCTGCAGTCCTGCCCAAGTGCCAGCGCCCAGGACATCCCCGGCTGCGCTGTGCCAGCAGCGTCTCTGCAGGGTCCCAGTAGATGGTGCTGTGGTGCTTGGCTTGAGGTGCCCACGGTAGCCTCCCTGCTGCCTCGCTGCTGCCTTCCTCCGTGCCTGCTGGGGAGGAGGCCACAGTTTGGGGTCTTTTTTCTGGAGCTTTGCTTTTTGTCACCCGTGTGCTCCTCCATTCACCTGTCCCTCGCCTGTATGGGATGGGTTCTCACCACTTGTGACTTAGCCAGCAGGCGTGATAGCCCCACAGGCCCGCTGCCCCAGGTCACACCTGCCCGCCGTCCCCACACTTGGCGTCCCTTCTTGTCACTTGTGGCTTCGTGCTGACTCCGCTGAGGCGCGGGCCCTGCTGGGCTCTGGCTTTGTGCCCGGCTGCACCTCTCAGGAAGCAGCAAGCAGCAAGCAGCGGGGCTCGGCTTGCCCCAGTGTCCCGGTTTCCACTGTCGTGGGATGGCTGTGGTGGGGGAGGGCTCTGTGTCCAGCACCACACACCACGTCTCAAGTCGCATTTGTTCTCCGTGTTCAGGATCCACGTCTTGACTGTGCTCTTCCAGATTTGAGACTGAAACCTCAGGGCCTTTTCCTGTTTTTTGTTTGTTTGTTTGTTTGTTTTGGTGGTACCTGGGGTTGAAGCTAGAGCTTTTGCCCTGGAACATAGCCTCAGCCTCCCTAGTGCTGGGATGACAGGTGTGTGGCACCTGACCTTTCCCGCTTTCTTATAGAAAATGACCTGCTATGCAGGCTAGGTGTGGTGGTACCCACCTATCCTCCCAGCACTCTGGAGGCTGAGGCAGGAGGATGGTTGGGAGTTTGAGGCCAGCCTGGGCTACAAAGTGAGCTCAAGGCCAGCCTGAACTGCATAGCTAGACCCTGTCTCACAAAGACAAAATAATAATAGTAATAATAATAATGCCTGCTAGACTTTGGACCTGCTCTCTTCTGCACGGTCCCCCTCTGTGGTGACCCCACATGGGTCTGGACTGAGAGTGTAGGGATGTGTCTTGGTGAACAGGATCCCTGGTGGCCCCAGAGGTTTCAGGCCTCCCTGAGGGGTGAGGCAAAGGCAGCTTTCCTACCCATCCCTCCCTGCTCCTGCCCCATGGCCCGGGGTGCTGGCCTCCGCCTCCCTCTGGTCACCCCAGCCTCTCTGGAGGCTCCTGCCTCTCCTGAGACTCAGCCGCCCATCCCAGCAGACGGAGCTCGTAGACTGTAGTGCAGGGTGCTGACCAGCCCCGTGCGGGGCCTCTGCTGCCTTGGCCCTTGGCAGGTGTCAGTGTCTGTGCTGCGGCTTCTCTTGGGCTCTTCTCCCCTTCTAGCTGGCCTGAGGCATGGGATCTCAGCTCACCTGGCACTGCTGCCCGGGATACCGGCTCCCTTCTGCTGGCCTCCCTGGGTGGCCCCTCTGTGCCCAGGCAGAAGGGTGATGGCCCCTGCCCCGCAGCCCTCCCTGCTGCCCCCCCTCTGGTCTCCAGCTCTGGCTGCCACGCAGAAGGCCTTTGAGGTTGATTTCTGTGTCTGCCGTGTGTCAGGGTGACCCGTGGGCAGGGATCTCGGGCTGGGCTCGTGGGGAGGTAGGCGCAGTGCCCCACGTTCCCCTGGTAGCTCTGTTCCCTGTGTGGCCGGCACCACGCCCCATTGACCGCTGGTCTCTGCTTCAGGTTCCAGGCTGAGAGGCCCGCCCTGAACGTTGTCATCTTCCCCCTGCTCCACGAGGACCTGACGGATGTGATCCGGGACGTCCCCATGGTGCATCTGGATGAGATCACCTTGTTTAAAAGCAGAGTGGCCGAGGAGCCCCCAAACCTGTGGTGGTGAGAGGGCCGCCTCCCTCTGCTGCTCACTGCCGCCGCCGCCCCGCAGAGCCTGCAGCCGTGGGGCCTGTGGCTCGTCACGGAGAGAGGGAGCAGCTCCCGGCCGCCCTGCGCCCCGTCCTGGGCCGTGTCTCCTCTCACTTCCCTTCCCAAGGACTCATCGTCGCTGAAGTCTGGGCTGAGGGTTTGCGCTCTGGGTGACGGGGAGGGCTGGGGGGGAAACGTGGGAGCAGCAGTCGGGCCAGGTGGGCTGTGGATACTGTCTGCCCCCAGCCGCGTCCCCGTTGGCCGAGGAGCACCCCCTGCGCTGTGCTGTGGTCAGCTGGTGTTGGGCTCTGTGGGCTGGAGGGGGCGGGCGGGCTTTCTCTTCCGAGACCGCCACGCTGATGTCTCAAGTTTTGCAGCTGCAGAAGTGAGGCGCCCTGTCCCACTGAGACGCATCTTAGGGCCGGGGCGTGGCCGGTGGTGGAGCACTTGGCCAGCAGGTGCAAGGCACGTGGGTCAAGCCCTGGCACCACCAAAAAAAAAGACACATTTTAACCCAATTACGTCTCTGAGATGTTTCCGGCTGGATGAAGTCTGTGGCCCAGGAGGGATCCTGGAGCAGGGACCCCTGGGCAGGGCCCTCAGGTCCCAGCCTGCTTTTTCCCCAGGCCACCTGGCCCCTACACGAGCCGTGGCATTTGACTTTAGAAAGCCCAGGTCCCTGTGAAGGTCACTGTGTGCGTCCGAGGAAACGGACGCACGCTGGCCCTGTTAGAATAACTGGAAACATTAAACCCAGAACAGTGTGTAAGCCTTGGCAGTGATCAGGCCACCCTGTGTCAGGGAATTTTATTTAGGATTTAGGAAAAACTCAGCAAAGCTGCTCTAAAGCCGAGGAGGGACGCGCTCCCATCCAAGGTTGCCCTGTGCCCCGCGGCTGTCTCTGCCTCGTACTCGCAAGACTGTCCCCCTCTGAGGGGGCTGTGACTGGCCCTGTCCTCCTGGACCCCCGCCCCGGTGCCTCCCCAGCATCCCAGGCGATAGGGGTACAGAGCCCACCAGGCCTTGCCCCCTGCCCTCCTCCTCCTGTGTTTCCATGGTAACCAGTCCCCCCAGTCTTGGTGGTGTCCTGTGCATCTGTCTGCTGGTGTTGGTCCCTGCCCTGCACTGGGTGTTCAGGGCTAGCAGTGCCTGTCAGCGCTGCCCCTTGGGGCCCTCGGAGGGTTTCGGATGGGCCTGGGGCCAGAGCAAGGGGACACAGTCCTCTGCCCGCCTTGACCCTGGTCCCATTAAGTTGTGCAGGTCTGGCCCCTTGTCGCTCTTCCCTGTGTCCATCCCTGCCCTACCGGGAGGGGGTCCCCATGCTGCAGCCAGTGGAGGGACCTGCTGCAGACTGACCCCTGGGGATGTGGCGTGACACGTCCTCCAGAGCCGCAGACGGGTCCCATCCTTCCCCACAGTGCAGGCCAGGACAGACTGCCTGGGCTGGGCCAGCGTCCCACACAGCTGTTGATGAGGCCCTGGTGGGTGGCAGGAACCCCTGCTCCCGTTTCTTTAGAGCGTTAAATTGGCACCTGCATTGGCTACTGTGTGATTAGGGTGATCAGGCAGGTGCAAGGGGTCTCCAGGGCCAGCCCCTTGTCCTGAGTGAGGAGGGGACAGGCTGGGCAGTGTGGCCCAGGAGCGAGGCCCCTGAGGCTCTGGGTGCCCTGGCTTTGTACCCTCTCCTTCCCTCCCCAGCAGCCCCCACCCGGCAGGGAATTGTCTTCCCACTGGGAATTTACATCCAAAGGCTGAAACTGTTTTTGTGATGTGGCTCGCAAGCCTGTTGTCATGAGCAAGCGGTTTTACGCCGCAGTGTAATTTATGCTCATAAACGGCTGGGGGAGGGGACCGTGCGCCGGAGGCCAGGAGCACAGACACCTTGGGAGCCCCCCCAAACAGTAGACCTTATACTTTCACTGTCCCCTGCAACAGTCCTTTGACTTAGAGGGAGAATTTCCACTCCTTCTACACCCGAGACACAATTCAGCAGATGTTAATAACGTGCTTATTTTCGCTAAGTGCTATTTTGGCACTGGTGTTAATTGCGATTTATATTCTGCAGCGTTTTACGCTGGGAAAGGAACCCACCCTAATGGTCCCCAATTGGCAGGACTGGGCTCTTAAGTGGCAGACCATATGCTGCCTGCTGGAAGGAGCGCGGTCAGCATGTGTGCTGCAGCCTGCGTGTGCACGCCTGCGTGTGCATGTGTGGTCGTGTGCCGGGCTGTGTGTGTGTCTGTGTATGTATGTGTGCACGCACACGTGTGTGGCTCTGTGCAGGGGTGTGTGCGCCCATCTGTCGGCCCGTACATGCCAGCATGAGCGCACGTGCATGTGTGCACATCGCCCGCGTGTGCGGTCTGCAGCACATGAAATCTGCATCTGCTGAGCGTGTGCGAGTGTGTAAGAGACGAGTGGGAGGAGATTAGCAGGCTCATCTTTTGTTCCTTTTTTCTCTTCTTGGCATTGGGAATTGAACTCAGGACCTCGTGCTTGCCAGGCAGGCGCTGTGCCACTGAGCTGTGTCCCGGCCCTGTCCTTTGTTCTTATAAAGAGAAATCCGATCCCCTGTGGCTGCCACCTGCACCCCTCATCCCAGGCCTGCTTCTCTTGTCTCCTCTGGGGCCATGGCAGGTGCAGTGCCCAGGGGTGCTGGGCCCTGAGTCCCCGCGGCCTCCTCTGCGGGCCACACTGGGCCCCTGGCCTCCTGCAGTGAAGGCACCTGAGGGAGGACGGCAGAGGAAAGGTGCGTTTCTGGGCCCCGGCCCCCTGTCACGTGAGGTAGCCGGCCCCATTCTCATACTGTCATACCGGACAGGCCCGAGGGGCCAGGCAGGGCCTCGGAGCCAGCATGGCCCGTAGTCTAGGCGCTAGACCCTGCCGGTGCCCGTCCCCTCAGCGTCGGTCAGCTCTCGGCCACTCCCTGCCCGGGACCCGGCGTGCAGAGCGGAGGCGCACATGGCAGGCAGGCCTGGGCCCAGAGCAGCAGGGCTGTGGGGGCTGGGGGCTCCAGGACTGCACCCCAGCCAGGGCCCTTGAGGGATATTCTGTGGGAAGGAAAAAGGGCACTCGTGTCCCCTCAGAGCAGGGCTGTTCCCCCACTTCCCTTGCCCGCCCGTGATCAGCCCCTTCTGGGACCGAGAGACTGCAGTTTCTGTACAGGGAAGTGAGTTGGGGCCGGATGGTGGTGGCGTGGGTTCCAGCCATGAGACCTAGGGGGAGGCGTGGCCACCTTCTGCAAAGGCGACAGGACTGTCGCTGCCTACCCTTCCCAGTGGCCGCGGCCTCAGCTCCGGGGCCCACTCTGACTGGCCTCTTGTACGTTTGGAGTTCAAGATTCCAGAGGAAGCTTCTAGGGCATACTGGGCACAGTAAACCAAGCTGCCAGCCGTAGGTCCTACACAAGTGACCAACATCATCAACCCCAGGACCTGGTAGGGCAGGTCAGGCGCTCTATCTTGCATTAAAGCACAGGGTCGCTGCCTTGCAAGATGTGCCTGAGCCGGGGGTGGGGGTGAGGCAAGAGCCTGACTCCCCGCTGTGCCAGTGGAGTGTCCAGAGCCAGTGTCCAAGGGCGGCATGCCCCAGGGTGTGTGCTGTGTAAGCGAGTGCGTGTGTGCCCATGTGCATGTGCAGACAGTGCGCAGCTGGCCACAGCATCTTCCCCAGCCCGTGCCACCCCAGACCGTAATCGTCATGTGTGTCTTTGCCCAGAACCGGTGGAGCTCGGCGAGGCTTTTTGCGGGGTGGAGCCAAAGCCTTCCCCGGCCCAGGGCTCTCCCGTACCATGTGACAAGGTGCTAAATGACCATCCCCTGCCTTTTGGTGACCAACTGCCCCATCCCTGCCCAGCGAGGCATCTCATGGTGACACACGCTCCCGACTGTGGTGTTTGCTCTGACACCATCCTGGGTGGGTGATTTCATGTGAACTTGTGGCATGTGGGAAGTTTCAAATAAAATGGATTGATTTAGAAAGCCGGCCACTGTGGTCCTTTCAGTGGCGACACTGTTCACCTGCCATCCCTTTCGTGCCCAGGGTGGTTGGCCCCGTTCGCGTCTATGGTGGGGGTGGGGCCCCGAGCTTGGCCAGGGCCCCTACAGATGCTTGCATGGAGACGTGGCACCTACACGGGGCATTGGGTGACAGTGGAGTCAGTCTGCTGGGCTGGGGACACCAGGGAGGGAGAGACCATGTGGATCAAGGCAGGAGTGACACAAGGCTGCCAGTGTGGCTATCCCTGCACAGGGCTCCGTGTGGCTGGGTGGAACAGTAGTAGCTGGCTGAAGGTAGGCAGGGCCAAGTCGGCCGCCCCCAGGCAAATACACTTAGTAATGTCAGATATATACTCTATCTCTCAGCATCTTAACCTTACTTATTTACTATTCATGTTTATTTAGAGACAGAGTCCCATCACATCTGTGAATTGGCCAAGGTAAATTCAAACTTGCCATCCTCCTGCCTCAGCCTCCCAGACTGCTGGGATTCGGCCCTGCACTATCCTACCTGGTCCATTTTAACTGTGTTTAGCCCCTCTTTACCTTTCATCCCTGCCCCCCTCCTACCCTCCACTCTCCATCTCTGTGACATTGGCTGCTCTGGGGACCCCCTGTGAGAGGAACCCTTTCAGGTGGCAGCGAGAGCATCAGCTGAAACAGGAGCCCCGACCTGGGCTCCAGGGAGCGACAAGCACAGAGGGAAGAGGGGCGGAGGGTGGACTCCAGGGCTGCTCCAGGACGGAGTGACAGGGTGAGGCTGGAGACTCTCAGCACAGCTCGCCCACCTTGGCTGGGAAGGCCTGGAGGCCTACATGCATTGTAGCCGCTTTTTTTTTTTTTTTACTTGTTTTGGTTATTTGAGGCAGAGTCTTACTGTGTAGCCCAGGTTGGCCTCAGACTTGCAGCGATCCTCCTGCTTCAGTGTACACCACCACACCCAGCTGTTTTCACCTTTGAAATTAAATGCTTAGCTTGCTGAGTTGCCCAGGTTTGTCTTCAACTTGTGATCCTCCTGCCTCAGTTTTTATGTATCTTTCTGAAGTTTCTGTGTATTCCAGAAAATATGTTGGCATAGTAGAGCACGCCTATAATCCCAGCACTCGGGAGGCTGAGACAGGAGATTGTTGTGAGTTTGAGGCTAGCCTACGCTGCGTAGTGAGACCCCATCTCAAAAACAAAAAGACAGAGCCAAGGATATAGCTCAGCAGCACAGCGCCTGCCTGGCAAGCACAAGGTCCTGAGTTCAATTTCCAGTACCAAACACTCCCCACCCCACAAAAAAAAAAAAAAAAAAAAAAAAAAAAAAAAGGATAGCTCTTCCAGGGACAGTGTCTAGAGGCTTTCACAATAGCCCAGCACTTGCCACACTGCCATAAGCTTTCCTACAACACGGCCTCTAACACAGTTAGGCCGTCCCAAACCCCAGGGAGTAGGATTGTTTACTTCTATACCAAGAAGAGTGAGAAGGCCCCCAAACCTGCATGCGGTGTGTGCCCAGGTAGACCCTGAGGGGTTCATGCTGTGTGGCCTAAAGTTCTCACGAGACTGTCTGAGACGAAGAAGCACATCAGCAGGGCTCACGGCGGCTCCGGGTGTGCCAAGCGTGTCTGCGACAGGATCCAGCACACTTTCCTTAGGGAAGAGCAGAAAATCATGGTGAAGGTGCTGAGGGCACAAGCGCAGAGTCAGAGGGCTGAATCAGAGAGGAAGCTCTTGGAGTAATAACAGGTGGAAAGGCAAAACCAAAAAACAAACCAAAACCAAAACAAAAAATGATGATCAGCTGCAGGTGGTGGCGCACACCTGTAATCCCAGCACTCGGGAGGCTGAGGCAGGAAGATCATTGTGAGTTCGAGACCAGCCTGGGCTACAAAGTGAGCTCAAGGCCAGCCTGAACTGCATAGGAAGACCCTGTCTCAAAAAGACAAAAAAAGACAAAAAAATAAGAGTATATGTCCCCTCTCTGTCTGCACCATGTTCAAGTGAATGGTTCAGGGCATTAAGCACCTCCCCATGGCTGTGCAGGCATCTCAAAATCCACTTGCAGAGCCCTTCTACTTCCAAAGTGAAATCCTGTCCACATTTGGCACAGACCCCCCCACTCGTTCTTCCCAGCCCTGGCACCTACCCTGCTGCTTTCTCTCTACAAACGTGACCACTCTAGGAACCCCGTAGAAGTGGAGTTGTAGCTGATGTGGTAGCACACGCACCTGGAGTCCCAACACTCTGTGTAGTGGATTGATGACCGGAGGTCAACTTATAACCCCCAGCTGAACTGAGTGAGTGTGGTGCTGGGTGTGGGGGGCCCACCTGAGGACTGCTGCCAGCAGCGTAAGAGGCAGACCTGGAGAAGAAGAAGCAGGCTGTTGGGAGCTGAGAGAGGCAGTGGGGAACTGGCTTTCCTGATGAACTTGGCTGTTTTCATCCTCCGAGGAGCTCAGGACCTTGCTGGCACTGAGACTGGCTTCGATTCCCTTTGGGGAGCTCTGGTCCTCACTTTGAGAATCGCTTCCTGGCTCCAGAGGGGAAGATGGTGCACTGCCGGCCTCCTGGAAAAGCTTGCTGCATTGGCTTCCCTGATTGGAACTCGGCCATCCTGATCATCAGAGGAGCTCGGGACCTCGCTGTTGCCGACGATGGCTGTGGTACCTTTTGGGGGAGCTCTGGTTCTTCTGAGCATCACTTCCTGGCTCCAGTGCAGATCCCTCAGCCTGCTAGCACAGGTCCTTCATCCTGCTGGAACAGACTTTGTAGATTCCACCACTGACCTTTGGGTCTTCCCAGCAGATCCATGAAACAGGCCTGCATGAGATGTTGTCATGGGCTCTGGGCCTCCAGTTGGATTCGTGGGAGGCATTCTTATGAGCTCTGGGTATTCAGCTCAACTCATGTAGGACATTGTTGTGGGATCCAGGCCCTCAGCTGTATTCCTTGGTCTTAGTGTGTGGACAGATTTCCTGCACTCTTTTGTGTACTGTTCTTTGGGTGACTATTATAAATAATCATATGAAGTATGTGTCCTGTATTATATTGTTCCCCTTGCAAAATAAGCCCCAAAGCAACACACTCTGGGAGGCTGAGTCAGGAGGATGGCAAGTTTGAGCCCAGCCTGGGCAATTTAGCAATTTAGTGAGACCGTCTCAAAATACAAAATACAAAAGGGCTGCAAATACAGCTTAGTGCAGAGGCCCTGGCTTCAACCTCCAGTGCTACAAAAGGAAGTGAACTCTCAGAGCATTTGTCTTTGTGACTGGTGTGCTCCTTTAAAGCACACTTTCATGATACACCATGTAGCACACGTCAGAATCGCTTTCCTTTTCAGCACTTTGTGATACTGCTTTGTGTGTCTGGACTCTACTTATCTAGTCACGGTCATTGAACACTTGGGTAGCTTCTGCTTTGACTCCTAGGCTTAATGCTGCTGTGACCATGGGTGCAAACATCTCTTCAAGTCCTTGTTTTATTTCTTTTCGGTACCCCCCACCCCATTTTTAATGCATATGAGGTATTTCCTGTCAGTACAGAGCGTCGTCAGTCAGATTGATTGATTGATTTTTGGTGTTTTGAGACAGGGTCTTACTATGCAGCCCAAGCTGGCCTTGAATTCATGGTGATCCTCCTGCTTCAGCTTCCCAAGTGCTGAAATTATAGGAGTGTATCACCATGCCTGGCTTTCAGGCAGTTTTTTACTGCCTCAGCCTCTCAGAGTGCTGGGATTACAGGTATGCACCTCCATGCCTGGCTTGAGAACATTTTCATCACTTGCAAAAGATTCCCTGTGCCCAGAGCTGGGTGTGGTGGTGTACACTTCTAATCCCAGCACTCAGGAGGCTGAGGCAGGGAGGCATACTGTGAGTTCAGTGCCAGCCTCAGCTACACAGTTAATTCAAATCTAGCCTGAACTACTTACTGAGACCCTATCTCAAAATGCCAAAAGAAAAACAAAGAAACCCCATGCCCATAACAGTCTCTCCTGTTTCCCCTCACCCCAGCTCCTGCCAACCACTAACCTGATTTCTGTATCTGTGGATCACTGGGAGGGGGTGGCGGTGTATACTGCTTATAAAAAGGATCCCAATATGTGCCATTTTGTGCCTGGCTTTTTTCATTTAGCCTAGAGTTTGTAGGTTTCCCATCCTGTGCATATAAACTCCATTTCTTTTGATGGTCAAATAATATTCCATTGTCTGTATTCAGGCACATTTTGTTTATCCATTTGTCAGTTGATGGGCATTTGGGCTGTTTCCACTTTTTGGCTGTTGTGGGTAATAAATAATGCTGCTAAGAAAATGAATGTACGAGTTTTCTATGGGTGTTTTCAATCCTCTTCAATGGATATATACCTATGAGCAAAACTACTGAGTAACATGGCAGCTCCGCCCAACATGCTCGGGGATTGCCAGCCTGCTCTCCACAGCAGCTGCACCATTTTCCATTCCCACCAGTGACCCTGGAGGCTTTAAATTTCTTCATATCCTTACCATCTCTTATTATCCTCTTTCTTGTTTTTGTGACACTGGGGATTAAACCCAGAGCTGGACAATCTGCCTCCCCTAGTCCTTTTTAAATTTTTATTTTAAGACAGATTCTTGCTAAGTTGCTCATGTTGGACTCACACTTGCCATTGTCCTGCCTCAGCCTCCCAAGCAGCTGGGATTATCACCAGGTCGCTTGGATTCTCAGCCACTTGTAGGATGGAAATAGGACATGGGCTGCTTCTTGACCCTGCTGATGACGGTCACCACTGCCACCCTCTTCTCAGGTCCCAGCAGAGGGGAGGGTCCCAGAATGGTAACAGCATGGGGGGATTCTCCCCCGCATACTAGAAATTGAACTCAGGGCCTTGTGCTTGCCAGGCAGGTGCTGTGCTACTGAGCTATAGCCCCAGCCTGCGGCGGGGGCGGGGGGCGTGTTCTTGCTCGACTGATACAGAAATCACAAATGGGCAAAGTGCAGAGCTTGATGTGGAGGACACCAGCAGCTGTCAGCTCTTTCAGCCCTTGAGGCTCTTGTTGCTGCTCCCGGCAGGTCTCAGGACCTCCTCCAACCGCCGGACATGTGGCTCCTGGCCCTGGGTGTGAGCGGCTCGGCTGTGCTGCTTCGATAGGAGTGGGGGTAGGGCAGGGGAGCGGCAGGCGGAAGAGGTTTCATGACTCCTGCTGCGGCAGGAGGGGAGCCGGCGTGGAGGGACCCGGGCTGGCCGCGGCACAGGGCGGTCCCAGTGAGCGGGGCTGGGAGGACCTGACAGGGGCTGTGGGGCAGCGTCGCCGGGACAGACATAGCTGGAGTGGCCGTGGGGTACCTGGTGCAGCCACACCCGGGCCATAGGGCTTTGGGGCTGCTGTAGAGAGAGCGCCATTTGGAGAATGTTGGGGTGCTGGGTCTTGCTCCCTGGTCACAGGGCTACAGGCCTGCACCCCAATGCCCACCTCATTTCTTTCTTTCTTTCTTTTTTTTTTTGTTTTTTGTCCTTTTGACACAGGGTCTCACTATGCAGTTCAGGCTGGCCTTGAGCTTACTTTGCAGCCCAGGCTGGTCTCAAACTTGCAATGATCCTCCTGCCTCAGCCTTCTGAGTGCTGGAATTACAGGCGTGTGCCACCATGTCCAGCTTGTTTCTTTTCTTTTTTCCTTTTTGGAACTGGAGACTGAACACAAGACCTGAGCACTGAGCTACATTCATAGCCTTTTGTTAATTCTGTGTGTTGAGACAGGGTCTCTCTAAGTCACTAAGTTGCCCAAACTGGGCTCTAACTTGTGGTCTTCCTGCATCAGCTTCCCAGACTGCTGGGATTCCAGGCCTGTGGTCCTATACCCGGCTCTCTTCTGTCTTTGCTGCTTTTTCACTTTTTGATTGTTGACACAGAGTTTTGCCATGTAGCTCAGGCTGTTCTTGAATTCACTGTGTACCCAGGTTGGCCTCAAACTTGCAGCAATCCTCCTGCCTCAGCCTCCCAAGTGCTGGGGTGACGGGTGCGCCACCACACCTGGCTTGTAAATTATTTACATATCATGGATGCTAAATGCCGTGAAAGTTGTCAGAATCAAAATGGAGTTTCTTGTGTTCAGCTCTAATAAAAAATAAGATGAAATAAACAGAGGTGGGAGGCTGTGAAACAGGACCTCAGGGACTCTCTCCTGATAACCAGAACCATCACAAAAGGCTCTGCCAGAACCACAGCATGCGAGGGACGGCACAGCCTAGAACGCAGGGCGCATCTGCAAGGACGCCCGGCCCTGTGTGCAGCCTTGGGCTGGTCCTTGTGCCCAAGGTTTCCTGTTTCAAAATAACTCAGGTGGCCTCCGCGTCTGCTTCACCCTGTCCCCGCCCCCGCACACATGGTTTCCATGGCATTCGCGTCCTGCATTGCGGTGCTGCCTGCCTCCTCCCAAATATGCATTGTGTCTCCTTAGAGAATCACTCTGTGTTTTTATTTAAAGGCTGACAATCCTTTTAGAAATATGACTTGCAAATCTGTGGGCTGTTGTTTCTTTCTATTTTATTTCCTTTTTATTCTGGGGATGGAACCCAGGACCCATGACTAGTTAGCATGGAGCTACATCCCCAGCCCTTTCCTTTATTTTTTGTTTTGAGACAGGGTCCTCATTAGGTCTCAAAGTTGCCCAGGCTGGGCTCTAACTTGCAATCCTCCTGCCTCAGCCTCCCAGAATGTTGGGATTACAGGTGTGCACCAACACATCTGGCTTCCTCTTTTTATTTTATTGCAGTGCTGATGTTTGCACCCAGGGCAAGGGCTCTGCCTCTGAGTTACACCCCAGCCCCTGGGTCTGCTCTGCAAAACGGGAGGCGTCCACCGGGAACCAGAACATACTAAGCATTCAGTAAGTGTGAGCTGCTGTCTGCCCTTGTAGGTGACCCTGCATCCCCAAGCTGGGCACTGGGTAGCCTATGGCCGTGGCCGTCGGAGCCCTGTGAGCATGCAGTGGGTCCTTACCTGGTACCCCAGTTCCAGGGCTGGGCGGGCAGATGCCAGCGGAGAGGTAGGCGAGGATTAGCCCTAGCTGGAGACTCACGACATAAACACAGTGCTTAAGTGTGCAAAGAAAACATTTCTTTGAACAAACGGGACTCTCAGCCCTGCTTCCCAGAAGCACGATGATCTCAGAACAGCTCTGCTTCCAAAACAGAAAAAATAGAGCAGGAGATGGAGCGCCAGGGAGGGAGAAGGCAAAGCCTGCGCAGGGACCGCTCAGGCGCTGTGGGGGGCAGTGGCTGTAGCGGGGTGGTCGGGTCAGGACAGGGGAGGGTCTGTGTCAGGCCCTGCCACGGGGACTTCAAACCTGTTACAAATACATTTGCTTGCTAGCCCTTGAGAGTCATCTGGCATTGAAGGCTTTGAAAAACAGCCTGTTGTGAAGCAGAAACAGCCGGGTGTGGTGGTGCCCCCCAGTCATCCCGGCACTGGGGAGGCTGAGGCGGGGGATTGCAAGTTCAAGTCCAGCCTGGGCAGCATAGTGAGTGAGTGAGACTGTCTCAAAATAAAAACTAAAAAGGGCTGGGGATTTAGCTCAGCGGCACAGCGCCTGCCTGGCAAGCGCAAGGTTGTGAGTTCGATTCCCGGTACCGGAGAAAAACCTAAATAAATAAATAAAAAATAAAAAACAAGAAGGGCTGAGGATGCAGCTCTGTGTGATGCCTGGATTCAATCTCCAGTACCACAAACAAACAAACAAAAAATCCCGTCTTCTTGGCATGGCTATCAGGTCCTACACCCTAGTCACCTCCTTGACCCGGGTTCCCGTGACCCAAGCCTCTTGGAGCTCAAACAAATCCTGGTGCCTGCCTGGCCACACGCACGGTCCCTGTCAGCCTGCCTGTGGGTCCCTCTCAGGGGCTGAAAGCTCTGCTTGTTCTGTGTCCCTCAGGAAGGGTGGCCTGGGCCTCCCCTATCCCTAGCACTAAGCATGTGCCACCCTGGGGCTCAGGGTTGGGCCCCGTCTTTGCTCCAGGGTCCTGGCCGTGGCCCCTGCAGTCAGGGCCGGGAGATGGCAGGTCAGGGGGCCGGCCTGCGGCTCGCCCTGTCCTTAGCACTGATGCATAGAAGATGGCGCAAGAGGCCAGGGGGCAGAGCCAGTCCCATCTCAGGCTCTCCACTGAGGGCTGGCGTGGGCTGCCGCTGTTGAGTGGGGAAACCTCGGCCTCCACCTCCATGGGACTGGGGACACCGGGACCCCAGGGCCGAGGCTGGGAGGGTCTCAGCAGGACTGTCCCCTGCCCCACATCCAGAGCAACCCTGCCCTGCAGGCCGTGCGCCAGACCAGGGGAGGCAGCTCGGGCTGGGGAAGCTCAGCCCACCTGAGGTTGGGTTTAGACACCAACACCAGCACCCCAGGAGCTGGTGACCCCGTGCGAGTCATTGCTCCATGCCCAGCCCGGTACCCCGTGCCCTCCTGAGGAGGTGCTGAGGGTGAACGTGTCCACTGGCACAGCTGGAGGTGGGGCGCTGTTCTTGTTGTCACCTCAGCTCTCTGAACGCTGGTGGCAACCCCAGGGACCCTCCCAGCCCAGGAGTCCTTGGATGGACCAAGGCCAGCGAGAGGACGGAGGGACCCGGCTTCATACCCAGCTCTGGGGGCAGTGCAGGTGTGTGTGTGTTGCATGTGGCATGTATGTGCACTGTGTGTTAAGTGCCTGTGTGTGCGTGTGAGCATATGTGAACATGTGGGTGCATGCATGTGTTGCATGTGGGCGCATTGTGCATACATTTGCGCTCACATGCGTGCCTGGGGGCAGGCAGGTGTGACTCGTAGTTGGAGCACACAGACTCAGGGACACCAGTCGGGGCTCTGTCACCCAACCCGAGTCATGGGAGGTTTGAGGCGGTTGGTGCAGGATTCTTGCTGTCACCTCTGGCCCTGGGATGGGTGGATGAGGCCAGGGGCCAGCGTTGGGGCAGGCATGACACGGATCACTTCTGGGTCGGACACGACTTTGCTATGTGAAGCCCTTGAAGCCCCTCCACCTCGGTGACTCTGTCCCAGACAGTGGTTGCTTGGCAAGGCTGGGTCCCCAAGTAAGGGGAACGTGGGACCGTGCCCGAGCTCCGATGAGCCGGCAGGGCGGGGTTCACACCCGATGTTCTGCGTTACCTGGCAACAGCCACTAGTGAACCACCTCGGGTGCCGGGCTTCCAGCGAAGTCGGGCTCTGGCCCCAGCAGGCCCAGCCAGGAGAATGACCACAGCCTGGGAGGACACTGATGCGGCGCCCCGGGCCTCAGCGCCGACGCCGTGGGGTGACTCATGGCTGTGGGGACCGCTGGGAAGTTCGGAGATAGCGTCCTGCATAGTGACCTGCAGGTGTGTGTGGGAACCACTGTCCCCACCTGGAGTGGCAGCGGCATGGGAAAGGGACAGAGCAGCCACAGCAGGATTGCAGGAGAGGGAGGGATTTCCCACTGCCGGGAACCACCAAAGCCTTCTTTCAAGATGTGCAAATTGGGCCGGGAATATAGCTCAGCGGCATAAGCACCAGCGTGGCAAGCCTGAGATCATGAGTTCGATTCCCTGTACCAAAAAGAAAAAAAAAAAAAAAGAGGTGCAAATTAACACTAATAAAAGCTACACCTGGGAGCATTACCAGGACAGAAGCAACAGAGCCAAACGTCACTTGTGTGCCTCAGCCGCTGGCCTCTCCTCTAGGAGTGCTCTTCTGCAAAATGTGACAATCTCTGCAAAGTCACAGTAAGCTCACACTTTTGGATTATTCAGGCATTCTAATTCCTCTCCCTAGATATTAATGCATGTAACCCTCACAGTGTATGAAGGGGAGGCCATTATTATCATCATCATCATCATATTTTTTTATTATTATTATTTTTTTTTTTGGTCTTTTTTGAGACAGGGTCTCACTATGCAGTTTAGGCTGGCCTTGAGCTCACTTTGTAGCCCAGGCTGGTCTGGAACTTGCAACGATCCTCCTGCCTCAGCCTCCCGAGTGCTGGGATTACAGGTGTGTGCCACTATGCCTGGCTTATTATTCTTGTAGTGCTGGGAATGGAATCCAAGGCCTCACACATGCTTGGCGAGTGTGTGAACCACATCTCTGGCCTTTTTTTTTGTACTGGGGATTAACCCCAGCACCTTTGCACTGCGCTACATCCCCAGCCCTTTTAAAATTTTTTATTTTGAGGCAGAATGTTGCTGATCACTAAGTTGCCCAGCCTGGGCTCAAACTTGCCATCCTCCTGCCTCTGCCTCCCAGGGTGCTGAGATTTGCACCTGGCTTATTTCTCCATTTTTAACCAGTGGACCAGTCCATAGAGTATGCGGCCACAGGGTCCCTCAGGGCCCTGAATGCCTGCAGGGTTCTGTTTTGTCATGTTGGGGTCTGCTGTGAAACTAAATGTTTTTGTCTCTCCCAGGTATTGGATCCATAGCGACCTCTACATCCTCATGCCAATTATTATTTTTAAAATTTTTTCTTTTTTTAATTTTAAAGGAAAAGAACAAAAACAAAGACATAGGGGCTGGGAATTTAGCTCAGCGGCAAAAGCGCCTGCCTGGCAAGCGCAAGGTCGTGAGTTCGGTTCCTGGTACCGGAGAAAAACCAAAAAAAAAAAAAAAAAAAAAAGACATAAACAAAACAACAGCCAATTACTGGTTATTTAGTGGACTATGGCTGGGCTGAGGCTTGAACCTTGTTGCCCATCTCTCAGACCTGTCTCCAGAGTACCATCACTAAGAAAATTGAATCCCACTGTCAGTTCTCCAATGGGACAAACATTTGCTTTTCATTCTGTCTTTTTTTTTAAATTTTGCAATATTGGGAATTAAATATAGATCCTTTACGCTGAGCCTTTGTTTTTTTGGGGGGGCCAGTTTGAGACAGGGTCTTGCTATGTAGTTCAGGCTGGCCTTGAACTCACTATGCTGGGTTCAAACTTGAGATCTTCCTGCCTCAGCCTCCCAGAGTGCTGGGATTATGGGCATGCACCACCATGCCCAGCTACATTTGCTTTTTTTTTGTCTCTTTTGAGACAGGGTCTCACTGTGCAGTTCAGGCTGGCCTTGAGCGCACTTTGTAGCCCACGCTGGTCTTGACCTCGCAACGATCCTCCTGCCTCAGCCTCCCAAGTGCTGGGATTACAGGCGTGCACCACCGCGCCCGGCATACATTTGCTTTCTTGTGTATGTGGTGCTGGGGATCGAACCCAGGGCCTGTGCATGCGAGGCAAGAGGTCTACTACTGAGCCACGTCCCCACCCTGCATTTTCTTTCTTGGTTTTTCTCTTCCTTTTTAGTGCTGGGGATGGGCCCCAGGGCCTCACTCTGGCTAGGTCAGTGCTCCCCAGGGAACCACACTACCAGCCTGGCATTTCCTCTCAGAACCCCTTCCAGTCCCAGCCGGTGCTGCACACAGGAGAGCGCTTCTCAGCCCCCCAGCCTCGCGGGTGACGCCCCTGTGGAGCAGCAAGGCCTGGGGGAGCTGCCTTCTTGGGGAGCTGTGGGGAAACGCTGCCCTTTCTCCCCCAGGGCCCTGCTTCGTTGCCCAGGCAACGGACTGCTCTTTATCAGCTCCCAGACAAACTCCAGGCAAATCCTGAATGGGCCCCACCTGGTTTTCAGTTTGTGGTTTAGGGTTTTGTGTTTTTTTTTTGTTTTTTTTTTTTTTAGGAAGTGAAACAAGCAGCGCTTGCTCTGGAAGGGGAAGATAAGGCTCAAATCCGCCGACCGGTGTCTTTTGGAAAGAAATCTCTTTTAACTGTGGGCAGTCTTCCAGCCTAGCCTGGTGGAGAGGCAGCTGGCAGCATCGCATGGGCGAAGAGAGAGCTGGGCGGAGGCGGGGGCCCTTTCCCTGGCGGGCGGCCAGCCAGGCGCAGCGGCGGGAGGGTGTTTGGCGGGGACTTGGTGAGCTGTGAGCCTTGGACCCTGGCCCCAATCTCTCCTGGCCAATGGGGCAGTCGGCACTGCACCTTTCAGACCTTCTGTTGCTCTTAAAATCGAGCGTGATCTTCCCGACACTGCAGAGCTGTCTGGCTGGCTGCCACGTGGAAAGCATTCTGACTGGCTCCTGACGTGGTCTCCTTGCCACATCGAGTCTGCAGGAACTCGGCCTATCCCCTGTATCAGTACATTTGGAGACAAAGATGGAAAACCTCGCTGAACACAGCTCAACCACAAAGAGAGTTAGTGGAGACAATGTGAAAAGAAAGCAGGGTAGGCTTCAGGTCCAGATTGACCCAGCCGCTCAGCGGGTTGCTAAAGACTCTAGCACAGCACCAGCCACACAGGCTGGGATTCCTTGCTCCTGCCTCTCTCTGATCCCTATGTTCTGACAGGGGGCTGGGGGGCTGGTAAGAACAGCTTGGTTTACTGGGACTGGCCAGGCCCTGTCCCAGCTGCCCCAGCAGGAGACAGACTGGATTCTCGCTTGACACTGTTCTGCTGCTGTGTCATGGTGGTAGGGCCAAGCGGAGCTGGTCCCTGTGGTCCCCTGCCGTGCCAGGTGTTCTCGGAGGAGACGGCCCATGCCGGGCCTCAGCCCAGGGCTATCCCCTGCGCCTCTGCGTCTCGTACACGCCGCAGCGTCACCGCTGTCTCAGGGAACATGTGCCAGGACCCAGCGGAAGGCGGACCCGCAGGCAGCGCCCGCCTGTGCCCGTGCTTTCCCCGCAGCACCTGCGCCACAGCTCTGCCTTCTCACTTAGAGGCGGTGGCGCTGTCCTGCGCTTCAGGTCACCGGTGCGGAAAACCAGGGGCCCTTGAGCACAGGCACCTGATGCTGCGGCCGAGCGTGAGCCCAGAGCTCGGAGGACTCTGGGAATCGCGGGGAGGTAGGGCCGGCAGCGTGGCTATGCTGGGTGCGGTGCTGAGATTTCATCATGCTGCTCAAAACTGAGTGCAGTTGAAAGCCTATGAGTTGTTTATTTGAAGAATTTCCATTTACTGTTTCCAGACTCTGGTTTTTTTTGTTGTTGTTGTTGTCTTTTTGAGAGAGGGTCTTCCTATGCAGTTCAGGCTGGCCTTGAACTCACTCTGTAGCCCAGGCTGGCCTTCAACTTGAAAGGATCCTCCTGCCTCAGCCTCCCAAGTGCTGGGATTATAGGCGTGCACCATCATACCTGGCTTCCAGACTCTGCTTGACTGGAGGTGACTGAAGCTGTGAAAGGGAAGATCCCAGCATGCGGCCCACCCAAGGGCCTTTGCGCAGCCTCCCCAGAGAATGCTCCCCACAGTACCCAGGAGTGCTTCCCATAGAACCCAAAATATCCCCACAGTCGTACCCAAGGGTGCTGCCTAAGGCTGATCATGGACAGCAGCCAGGCGCCAGCCCTAGTCCAGGTGTGGGCTGGCCTGACTTCAGGGCGAGCTCCTCGCAGTGCAGCTTGGGGGCAGAGCGTGCCCTCCCGCCTCAGCCTCCTGGTTGAGCCGCAGCCTTAGGGAAGGTGTTCATTAAGCTAGCCTGGCATCCCCTTTAGGATTTAGGTTTGGAGTGAGACCCAGGTTGGCATCCCTCCCAGATGATGTCCCCTCTCCTGGGCACCTGAAGGTGACCTTGCTGTGTGGCCTCGGGCAGCTTCCTGGGCCCCTCTGAGCCTCATTCTGGTCTCGTCTGCAGGATGAGTTCCCACCAAGCCGCTCCTCAGGAGCTTACCTCCTTCCTTTGGCTCAGAGCCTGCCTGGGTGGGAAGAGCTGGCCCTGACCCAGTGCCCTCCAAGGGGCTTGTGGGCCTTTACCCTGCGAGCCAAGGGCACAGCTACGCTGCTGCGGAGGGTGACTCTCTCCTGCAGCGCAGGGAACAAAAGCCTCTGCTGGCGTTCGATACGCAGTTGCGAGTCTGGAGTGCTGGCCCCTTCCTCAGCCCTCACTTTCCCCTCTGTGGAGTGGGAGGCTGGGCGGGACAGCACGCCACATGCAGCAGGTGCTCAGCAAGCTATAGGTGACCTGTCCCACAGAGGTGCGTGTCCTCCAGGAGGAGGCCCGGCCGTGGCACCATGCTCCGTGGCAGCCTGTGTTTGGGAACCTGGAGCATGGTGAGAGCTAAGTGGATCTGCCGATTAGCAACACTAATCCCCAGGAGATGGCAAAGAGCTTAAGAAGATTCCTGTAAACGCCAGACACACAAAATCCACCTCCGATTAGACGCGAATGGCTCAGACACAATCGAGACAAGACTGAGGTGGTGACAGTGAAGCAGCACAGGGCCAGTCCACTGGTCTGGCTAGGTGGCCGAAAAGGACCCTCCCGCTGGCCCTGCCTGAAGGAACCAGGCCCTGTGAGGTCACTCAGGAGACTCTGCCCCTCCACCCTGCACCTCTGCCTTCCCTACTGCTGGGGAGATGAGGGCACTCATTACTGCAGACAGGTGCAAAAGCACCGAGCTCCCCAAGCCGGGTGAGGTGACACGTACCTGTGATCCCAGCCCTTGGGAGGCTGAGGCAGGAGGATTGCAAGTTTGAGCCCAACCTAATGATTTATCAAGACCCTGTCTCAAAATAAGGTAGCGGGCGCGTGTGTGTGTGTGTGTGTGTGTGTGTGTGTGTGTGTGTGTTGGGGGGTGAGGATCAGGCTCAGTGTGTAAGGCCTTGGAGTCAACCCCAACAACAACAAATAAACACTGTATGCCTTGTCCTGAGGGCAGCGGCCAGTGCCACTGGGGTTCCTATGTCCAATTCAGGCATGGTCGCAGGGACCCTGGCCCCTTCCCCAGCGGGAACTCAGGCGGAGTGTGTGATCCAGAGAGCCCACATGACCTTGCCCCGCTGGGCTGGAGTGGAGCCTCGAGATAGGCTTGTAGCCCGGGCAGTGACCAGACTGGCCCCTCCATGGCCGCCGTGGCCCATGCTGGGCTGGTTTTGGCGCTGGGTCTGGGCTGCATTGCTCAGGAGCACAGGGGACTGCTGGAATCTGCAGCCAGGCTGAGTCCACAGGGAAGGTGCTGGGTGCCCAGCCCACGCATCCTGGTGCCTGTGCCAGGCGTGCTGGTCGGAGCATGGCAGTGTCTCCAGCCTCACTGGAGGCCAGCGGGCTTGTTCTAGAGGGTCACCCTCTCCTGAGCAAAGACCTATAGGGGGGGTCCAGACAGAGACAGGGAGGGACCTAGAGACAGCAAAACAGACAGAGACAAAGAGAGAGAGGCAGAGAAAAGTGGGGCGAGCAGGCTGGCGGTGCTGTCACCAGGCATGGCGAACCCCTGGCCTGTATAAGGGCCCAGGTTCCATCCCAGCACCGGAAGCCAAACCAAACCAAAGCAGATACTGGGTAGGGGAAGGGAGAAGGGGAGGTGAGGGGTGGTGAGAAGTGGTGCCTGGCTGGGTGGGCTCCCTGGGAGCAGTCCCCAAGTCCCTGTGGGCCAGAGATGTGGCCATGGTCTACACGGCCACGACCAGACCTGGCAGAGCGCCGCTGACATCCCGGCCTCTCTGGGGCACTCGGCGGGCACTGAGGCACAAAGTGGCTGCCCTGCTCGTGCAGAGCAGGGAGTCTAGGGCAGGTCCTGGCCTCTTTCCCCGTGGGCCAACCTTGTTCATGGCCTGTGGAGGTTTGGGGCTCTGAGGGACATTCCAGGTACCGGTGCAGGAGGTCACCGGGCTGCCATGTGTAGGGCCCAGGAGGATCCAGAGGTTAAACTGTTCCCAGGGCAAGATGGGCGTCGGAGAAAGGGCCATTTCGCTAAGCCGCCACGGGCTGGCCGAGCACCTCCCGATGTGTGAGTCCAGCAAGCCAGCCCAGCCGGTGCGGACGGAGAGCCTGAGGCAGGGCCGGCCAGAGACAGCAGACCACCTCGGGTAGGCTGGGGGGAGCCAGGGCTGTGGCTCCCGGGGCACTCCCACCTAGGAGCCAGGAGAGGGGGTGGCCCAGTGTCCCTACCCAGGCGCCTGCCCGTCTCTCAGTAGATTCCCCACCTCCTTTCCCGTCCTTCCTCCCTTCCCCTTCCTTTCTTCTTTTTTTTTTTCAGTTCTAGGTATAGAACCCTGGGCCTTTGCACTGAGCTACATCCCAGCCCTGTTTTTTTTTTGTTTTTTTTTTTATTTTTATTTTTATTTTTATTTTTATTTTTATTTTTATTTTTTATTTTAAAGAATAAAAGAAGGATAACATAATAATAGGGGGACTTAGCAAATTACAGACAAAATGGTAGGAAATTATCAATGGTTATCGTTTTACATATTATTGTCTACAAAATAGTTTCTCAGGAAAACAAATAGACAAATAATAGTGAGTTACAGACAAAAGAGATAGGAGATTATCAAGAGTAGTTGTACTATACTTTGGTATCTTCAAAGTGGCTTCTAAAGAAAATAAATAGAGCTATACATGAGTGACCTATTGAAAAATCATTAACTATTCTCAATGGTTGTTGTAGGAAACACATAATAATAAACATACATCCATTTATGAAATAGGATAGGAACATTACAAACTTTACACAGTTATGGATAGATTAGTAGGGAAATATCAATGGCTGCTGTAATACGTGGTGGTATCTTCAGAGTGGTTTCTCAGGAAGACAGAGATATGCAAGAGGGACCTATTAAGTAGTTACAGCCTAAGGGTTGTCAAAAATAGCATATTACCTCCTCACCAGTGACTCCTTTCACTGAGGTATGATGGCTGGAAGGAAGGCCAGGATTGAAAAGAAGGACCGAGAGACTTGCACCTGTGTCTAGCAACAGGCTGTTTTCTTGTTCCTCCATAGTCATGATTACCCAGGGCTCCTCGATGGAGATGACGGTCTGGCCAGAGGGAGAAGGCAGACCATGCCCCAAGCCCTCTCATTCCCTGTTGGACTAACTGGTAGCATGGGTCTGAGCTCTGGGGCCTCCACCTCAGAGGGCAGACCGATCTCCAGTGGTCTCCTTTGCATCCAGGGCATGGCCCATGGGGCCTCTTAGGGCAGTTCCTCTTGAGGTGCCAGCCCTGTTTTTATTTTTTATTTTGAGACAAGGGGCTTGGGGATATAGCTGGGGCCGGAGATATAGCTCAGCAGCACAGCGCCTGTCTGACAAGCGTAAGGTCATGAGTTCAATTCCTGGTTCCAAAAAAAAAAAAAAAAAAAAAATCCTTCAAAAAGAGACAAGGTGTTACTGAGTTGCTAAGTTGCCCAGGTTGAGCTCAAATTTGTGATCCTCCTGCCTCAGCTTCCCAGAGTGCTGGATTACAGGTGTGTGTCACCAAGCCAGCTTGGAGACTCCTTTGTGCTGTCTTCCTGTCCCTGAGTCCCATGTGAGGCTCCAAGACAGGGGTCCCTGGGGGCTGTGCTGGGAACCCGGGGTCAGCTGTGCTGGGGCTGGACCGAGCCCCCTCGCCCAGCAGGATTTGCCTTTCCTAGGTGCAGCCAGGCGGAAGCTGACCCTGCCTCTCTCCCCATGGAGACTCCGGGAGCAGTGACAGGGACAGGAGGGTCCCTGCAGGGTGGGATTGGGGCCTGGAGGAGGAGCCAGCTAAATGGAGGCCAGGTCGGCACACACCTCCTCAGGCGGCCTGGGCTGGAGCTCTCCCAAGTCATGGCAGCATGTGGGACACTCTTGCAGAGGCGGGACAGTCACTGTTCCGAGGAGCGGACAGTTTCCAGCAGGAGACAGGAGGAGCAGGGCTCGTGTTGGTCACAGCAAGCAGAATGTTCTAGAAGCTGTGCTGGACTGACGTTAGCAAGAGTGGAAGCAGGGGAAGCACTCGGTGGGACCGAGGTGGGACCAGCGTGTGCGGGGGCAGGTGTGACGCGCAGGTGAGGCTGGGTGCCAGCCGGCAGGAGGCAGGACCTGGAGGGGGAACCCTGGAGTGCGTGGCAGCCCTGTCCCACGTGGATCACTGTGCCTCAGCCAGGGACCCTGACGGCGCTGAGGGAGATGGTGGGGCCACCTCCTGGGGTCTGTGGTGAGCACCAGGACTGGGCAAGGACCCCTCCACCACCCCTGGGGGGCGGGGAGGGGATGGTGGCCCAGGAGGGAAGGGATGCCCCTGGGGAGGTCTCCCTGGGTGCCCTGGCTCCTCCGCACCTGCCCGGCCATGGTTGCCATGGCAACGGGACACTTGGCCAGCAGGTGGCACTAGAGCCTGTGGAATCTAGAGGAGCCAGCAAGGGTGGGGGACTCCCGGGACCCCCTCCCAGCGCCTCCTCAGCTGTGCCAGGAGAGAGCCCACAGCCTCCCCAGGTCACGGGGCCCTCAGAGCACCTCTGCCAGGAGCTGGGGACAGCAGCCTCGCACTGGGCACAGAGCCCAGGGCAGCGGGGCGCCCGAGGGTGGGGGCTGGGGAAGTGTTCCTCCGCAGGCCAGCAAGAGCCTTGCCTGCCACCGCAAGGTCCTGGGCAAGGTGCTGCCCTGGAGCCTCAGTTTCTCCATCTGGAAAATTGTGCCAAGAGCTTGCCCAGAGCAGGAGCCAGGCATCATGGACACAGCTGTCATCCCAGCGTTCTGGGAGGCTGAGGCAGGAGGATGGTAAGGTTGGGCTCAGCCTGTATAATTTAGTGAACTGGTGAGACCCTGTCTCAAAATAAAAGATGAAAGGGACTGGGGATGGAGCTCAGCGCTGAGGCCCTGGGTTTGATTCCCTATATGGCAAAACAGCGCACAAAACAAACAACGCCAACAAAGGAGCAGCTCTTGCCCAGTGTCGGGGCTCAGAGAGTCTCTGGCCAGAAGCTTCTGCACTCTGGAAGCCAGGCACATGGAGAGCACATGCCGGCATCTCTCTTCCAGTTTCCATGTATGAGTCTTTTTCTTTCTTTCTTTTTTTTTTGTCTTTTTGAGACAAGGTCTCGCTATGCAGTTCAGGCTGGCCTTGAGCTCACTTTGTAGCCCACGCTGGCCTTGAACTCGCAACAATCCTCCTGCTTCAGCCTCCTGAGTGCTGGGATTACAGGCCTGCGCCACCACACACAGCTCTTTTTCTTTCCTTTCTTCCTTTCCTTTCCTTTCTCCTTCTCTCTCTCTTTCTCTCTCTCTCTCTCTCTCTCTTTCTTTCTTGTTTTTGTGAGACAGGGTCTTAGTATGTAGTTCAGGCTGCCCTTCAGCTCCCTGTGTAACCCAGGCTGGCCTGAACTCAGGGTGACCCTCCTGCCTCAGCCTCCTGAATCCTGAGATTACAGGTGTGTGCCACCATGCTGATTTTCCATGAACTCCTGATGCAGCCCCTGAGGTCTGAGCCGGGGGTCTTGGACGCTGACCACTGACCACAATAGCGTGCAGAACCTTCCTGTGCCTGCTTTGCCCTGGGTCTCTCACTCTCTCTCAGCATCAAGCGGCTCCCCGCCTGGGGCTCAGTGTGGGGTGTCTTTGGCCCCCAGGAACCCCTTAAGACACCTCCTCTGAGTGGGGCACTAGACCAAGGCTGTGGGACTGACAGATGGGGAAACTGAGGCAGGCTGGGGGGAGTGGTGGCGGGCACAGCAGCCGTGGGGCAGACCATACCGGAATCAGGGGAACTCAAGGCCCTTGGCGTAGCCCCTCAGCCTCGCCCCTCGGCCCCCTCCGCCCAGGCTCCCAGCCGCTCCGCGGGAACACTGCCAGGCGGAAACGCTGAGGCCTGCTCTTTTCCTAAATGAAGTCTCCATTGCCTCCATCAGTTTATTTTCTACAGAAAGCAAATTAGAGAGGCCGCAGCGGGAAGTGGTAGCAGGCTCGTGAGAGCTGCTTCCGCCTGCCTGGCTCTGGGTGCCTCTGGCCCGCTGGCCCGCCTGGCCCGGTCCCCAGCCAGCTTTGGAGGGCATTTCTCCTCCCCAGTCTCGGGAAGGGTGGGATGGTGCGGGCGCGGCCCGGCCTCTGCACCAACAGGTCCTGCTGTGCCCCAAAGCCCCGGGGCTGTGCTGGAGGCCCTGCCCGCCTGTGCCCAGCACACAGCATTGGAATACCTATGTCCTTGTCACTGCAGCTGCCTCTCCAGGGCACAGTGTCCTTAGGACTCAGGACGCTTTGTCTGGCTATAAGAGTAAGAAATGTTGGAAAACACAGAAACCAGTAAGAGCTGGGCGTGGTGATGCACGCCTGTAATCCCGGCACTCAGGAGGCTGAGGCAGGAGGATCCTTTCAAGTTGAAGGCCAGCCTGGGCTAAAGATTGAGCTCAAGGCCACCTTGACCTGCATAAGGAGACCCTGTCTCAAAAAGGCAAAAAAAAAAGAGACAGAAGAAAGAAAGGGGGCTGGGGATATAGCTCAGTGGCACAAGCACCTTCCAGGCAAGTGCGAGGTCCTCTTTGCCTTTCCTAGGTGCAGCCAGGCTGAAGCTGGAAAAAAAGAGAGGAAGGAAGGAGAGGAAGGGAGAAATAGCGAAAGAAAGGGAGAAAGAGGGCTGGGGATTTAGCTCAGCGGCAAAGCGCCTGCCTGGCAAGCGCAAGGTCGTGAGTTCGGTTCCCGGTACCGGAGAAAAACTAAAAAAAAAAAAAAAAAGAAAGGGAGAAAGAAGGGCAGTCTGGGCCACAGGATGGTGAGGCCCTGGGGGTGGTGGCCACCAAGAAGCAGGTGGCCTCGCAGTTCATGGCCGTCCCTGGTCAGCACTTCCGGTCAGCATTGGCCCCTGCCCGCCCCCCAGCTGCTCTACCTTCAGCAGTGCAGAGGAACCAGCTCCGGGCTGTGTGGAAGGGCCAGGGCCCTCCCGGCCAAGGCTCCTCTCCAGCCAGGGCCTAGTGGGGACGGAGGGGCACGGCGGGGAGCCTGGGTGGGCCCAGCCTCCGGCCATGAGCACCCCACACACACAGCCCAGTGCTGGGGAAGGGAACCCATCTCCTTTGCGTTCCTCAGAGGGAAATCAGGCGGGACAGACCGCGGCAGGAAAGAAGGAAAAACCCTCGACAACAGACCATGAAAACATCTCAGCTCCCCTAGTGCGCCCCCGGGTCTGGGCACCCTCTCCCAGACTCCTTTCTTGGGTGAGAAAAACGAAATTCCGTTCAAAAAAGTGTTTATGGGAAACAGATTCTGTGTGCAGCGCTGGCTGAGCGCTGGAGGAGCTGACAGCCTGTGAGGAGAGACAAGGAGAGGCGTCATCCAAGTCCACCGGGGTGTCGGGGGCAGAGGCCAAGGTCACACACTGCAGCCCCCGGCCTGGGGAGCAGCCAGACTTCTGGGAGACGGGCCGATCAGCTCCCCTGGCTGCCTCCACCCTGCTGGGCTCCAACACGGGGCAGTTGTCGTCTCCAGCTTGGGAGGCCCGAGGTGGATCTGCCTGAGGCGGCCGGCGGTCTTTGGAGTCCATGCTGGTCACCTTCTCCTTGTCACTCGGCCCCCTCTCCAAGTGTCCATGTCCTCTCCCCTTCTCAGAGGGACACCAGCCATTGCATCTGAGACCCTGGGCAATGACCGTTTCCAAATAAGCTCCCGTTTCACACCATTTGGGGGGCACCATGCCAGCCGCTACAGTGTGCCCCACAGCCAGGCCCCCTTGGTCAGCCCAGCTCCACTCTGTGCCTGGGGCGTCCTTCTCCCCTTCCTGGCCCCGGCAGACATGGGTCTGGAGGAACTGGCCTCAGACCTGCCAATCCGGAGAGGCTGAGAGTCAACACGTCAGAATCAAGCAGAACATAGAGAGAAACCAGATTCGGGTGACACTGTTGGAGGAGCCTGGGTCAGACGGTACCTGGAGTCCCCTCGGTCTTCAGACACATGAGCTGACTAAACTCCTTTCTTAAGCCATTTTGAAATGCGTTGCTTCTGCATCTTAATGATCTCTGTATGTAAGAGGGGCCCTAAGGATACCATTGAGTCTCTTTTTGTTGTTGTTGTTTTGTTTTTTGAGACAGGGTCTTACTAGGTAGTTCAGACTGGTCTTGAACTCATTATTTAGCCCAGGTTGGCCTCCAACTCTCAGCCATCCTCCTGTCTCAGCTTTCTGAGTGCTGGGGTTACAGGCGTGCACCACCAGGCCTGGTGAGATTCCCTTTTTGCAGATGGGAAAACTGAGGCTCGGGGTAGCCAAGTTAAAGTCCTATTATGTCCACAAAGCTTATTTATCCTGCACAGCGGACACTGGCACCGTATCGCCCGAGCTCCCTGGGCTGGCTTCCAGCAAGCTGTAAGCCATGGACGTTTCCTGCAGGAGGTGAGAAGGCTTGGCGTCATCTCCCAGGCCTGCGGTTGCCACGGTGATTTTCAACCCTGACTGGTGAAGGCAGGGATTTTCATTTGAATTTTGAACAATCTAAGTGCATTACTTGTCTTTCAAAAACAAAGAAAATTACAATTTTTTTCACCAAAATGTTTATTCTACTAAAACAACAACAGCAACTGAAAAACACCCATCTGGGCAACACAAGCTGCTCTGTTTGACCTTGAGAAAACAGGCCAGCTGTCCTTCAAACGCCCAGGAAGAGCGCTCGGCACAGGGTTCTCCCAGGGCCTCTGAGGAGGCAGGCAGCACAGACCTGGCCTTCTTTTCCTGCTGTTTTTTTTTTTTTTTTTTTTTTTTGTCTTTTTGAGACGGGGTCTCGATATGCAGTTCAGGCTGGTGGTCTTCGGTTCACTTTGTAACCCAGGCTGGTCTGGAACCCACCACGATCCTCCTGCCTCAACCTCCCAAGTGCTGGGATTACAGGTGTGCATCAACTGTGGCTCCTGCAGTTTTTTGTTTGTTTGTTTGTTTGTTTGTTTCCGGTACCGGGAATCAAACTCACAACCTTGCACTTGCCAGGCAGGCACTGTGCCGCTGAGCTAAATCCCCAGCCCCTCCTGCTGAGTTTTTGAAGGAACTGAACATAAAAGTAGAGGGCCAGATCATCAGGCTGCAGTTTGCTGCATTTCTATATGCATATAAATGTTTTAATCTTTCCCTCCACCTATGGGGTGAGTATTATTATACTGTGTGACCCACTGATAGGTTACAAAATTGAGGCACAGCAAAGAGAAAAATGAGGACCCTGTCGGCCAACTTCCTGTTGCAGAAAACACCTGAGATAATCGATGTGTAAGGAAGAAGGGTTTTTGTTTTGCAGTACTCCGCATTAAACCCTGGGGCCTTTGCACTGAGCTACATCTTCAGGCCTTTTGTTATTTTTTTAAATTTTGAGACCCGGTCTTGCCAAGTTGCCCAGGCTGCTCTCGAAATTGTGATCCTCCTGCTTCAGCCTCCCAGAGTGCTGGGATCACAGGTGTGGGCCACAGAAAGGTTTCCTTTAGCTCATGGTTTCGGAGGGTTCAGTCCATGGCTCCTTGGCCCTGTTGCTTTGAGCCTGTGGAAGCCCAGTGCATCACGGTGGGAGCACGTGGTAGAGGAGACCAGCCCACTTCATGGCAGCTGGGGAGCAGAGAAACAGGAAAGGGCCAGCTCCTCAGTGTCCCCTTTCAGAGACACATCCAGAATGACCTCACTTCCTCCCACTAGGCCCCGCCTCTTAAAGGTTCCACTATGTCCCAACAGCGCTACATGCTGGGGACCAAACCTTCTATATCAGGGCCTTGGGGAGCACTCAAGAGCCAAGCTACACTCTGGGAGGAGAGATCCAGAAGGATCACAAGGCTGCAGGGTTTATGTCCTCCCTGGGTCTTGGGGGGACAGGAGCCTACAGGCCCCGCTCCCACTCCTGAGAGGACGGAGACTGAGTGCAGCCTGGCTCCCTTCCCCTCCTGCCCCTAGAGGGTGCTCAGAGCAGGTGGGGACCGGAACCGGGAAGGCTGTGTCACACCGGTGGGAGCCCAGGGAGGGCCCCAGGGCCTTTGCGAGCCTCCCCATGAGGGCTAATATTGGTCCCAATTAAAACAAGCAGCTGCCGTGGCTTGGGGCCTGTGCTCGCCTTTCTCTGGCTCGGCAGATTCTTTTAAATCCCCGCAGGGATGCAGTCTCCAGGGAAGAGCAAGGGAGAGAATCAAATTCAACTCCCCACAGTGCCCTTTCCAGCTGTCAGATTCCTGTGGAGTGGGGTGAGGGTCAGAGCTGCCCTCTCCGGGTAAAAATGGGGAGGGGACAGCGGCCTGGGGCGGGACAGTAGTGACCATAGTGACTCTCTGCAAGGGACGCTGTGAGATCCTGGTGGGGTGGGGCTGTGGGCCCAGCCTGGTCATGGAGCAAAGCCATTACCTGGTCCCAAGGAGATGTCACTTTGTTTACAGTTTTAAAAATTGTGTTCCGGGGCCAAGGATGTAGCTCAGTGGCATAAGCGCCTGCCTGGCAAGCGCAAGGTCCTGAGTTCGATCCTTGGTACAAAAAAAAATTGTGTTCCAGGCTGGGCATGGTGGCACATGCCTGTAATCCCAGCACCTGGTAGGCTGAGGCAGGAGGATCATTGCGAGTTCGAGAACAGGCTGGGCTATAAGTGAGCTCAAGGCCGGCCTGAACCACATAGTGAGACCCTGTCTCAAAAAGTCAAAAAAAAAATTGTGTTCCAAGCCAGGCTTGATGTCACACACCAGTAATCCCAGTGCTCTGGAGGCTGAGGCAGGAGGATTGCTGTGAGTTCCAGGCCAGTCTGGGCTACATAGTGAGTTCAAGAGCAACCTGAATTAGCAAGACCTCGTATCTAGTGCTTGTTTTGGCAGCAAATATACTAAAGTTGGAACAATACAGAGAAGAGTAGCACGGCCTCTGTGCAAGGATGACACCCAAATTCCTGAAGCATTCCATATTTAAAAAAAAAAAAAAAAAAAAAAAAA
>NW_004955460.1:10282563-10292650 GCF_000276665.1 Chinchilla lanigera | reverse complement strand
TCACAGATATATTTGTCCTCCAAATCAATTAAATAAAAAAAATTAAAAACATAAATAACCATTATGGTAAAATAAGCAACACATAATTTACCATTTTAACTTTTTTTCCCTCTTGTAGAACTGAGGATTGAATTTAAGACTTTTACTCTGAGCTATTTCCTAGGCCCTTTTTTATATTTTGAGACAGGATGGACTTGGACTTGCGACAGTCCTGCTTTAGTCTCCCAGAGTGCTGGAATCACAGGCCTGTGCCACTGTGCCCAGCCATTTTAACTTTTCATGTGTGTGGAAACTCTCACTATGTAGATCAGGCTGGGCTTGAACTCCCAGAGATCCTTCTGCTTCAGCCTCCAAGATGCTGGGATTACAGGCATGTGCCACCACACCTGGCTTTGCCCTTTCTTCCGAGGTCAGCACTAGGGTTCCTGTAGCCACCTCACTCTGTGTAGCAAAGCCAGAGAGCTGTCACAGGAGAGCCCTGCGCTACCCTTGGGGCAGTCCTTCTTCAGTGACTGCTGGCACAGGACTTTGAAGCCTGGACCTTCCCTAGGGGAGCTGGACAAGTGGCGTTGCCAGAAGTCTCAAAGGCACAGCCTTCGTACCTCCCCACCCTGCTCCTCCCCTGAGTCCCCTGGGAAGGGTCCCAGGTCTCCCAAGGGAATAGACCGAGCCTTGCTGCCCTATGCCGCCATGACACCTGCTCCACCCACTCCCAACCCTGTCCTGCTGCCTTGCCCCTCGGAGGAGAAGCGTATCCACTATAAGTTCACCATCTCAGAGCAAAGGGCTTGGTGGCCTCTGGTACCTTCCCGACACTGGGCAATACCACCTCATCTCCCGCTAGAGCATTGCTGTCGCCCCAAGGAGACTGCACCTGTTAAGCAGCTGAACAGCCACCGCTTTGCCTCCCCAGCCCCGAAGCCCCTGCCTGCCTCTGCCTCCTGGGGCACCCGTCTGGCACCGGCATCCTACGCCCTGTGGACACCTACACTGGCTTCTTCCACTCAGCTCCCAGGCTTGGAGCAAGCTCTTCTGTGTGTAGCATGGGTCGTGTGGGAACCACCTCCCTGTCTGCAGCTGATGCACTAAGAATAAGTGTGTCACAAGGTGTAGACCATTTCTTGCTGAGGAATGTCGGGCTGTTTTAGCGACCTTTGATTGTGTGTGCATGTGTGTGCAGTACTGGGGGCACTGAACCCAGAGCCTCTGTACTGAACTGCATCCCCAGTTCTTTGTTTCGTTTTGTCTTCTTGAGACAGGGTCTCACTATGCAGTTCAGGCTGAATTCACTTTGTAGCCCAGGGTGGCCTTGAACTCTCAACAATCCTCCTGCCTCGGCCTTCTAAGTGCTGGGATTACAGGTGTGCGCCACTATGCCTGCCTTTTTTTTTTTTTTTTTTTTTTTTTTGTCTTTTTGAGACAAGGTTTCACTGTGCAGTTCAGGCTGCCTTGAACTCACTTTGTAGCCCAAGCTGGCCTTGAACTCACAGTAATCTTCCTGTTTCAGCCTATTATTATTATTATTATTGTTATTTGGTCTTTTTGAGACAGGGTCTCACTATGCAGTTCAGGCTGGCCTTGAGCTCACTTTGTAGCCCAGGCTGGTCTTGAACTTGCCAAGATCCTCCTGCCTCAGCCTCCCACGTGCTGGCATTACAGTCGTGCACCACCACACCCAGCTTATTTTTATTTTTTGAGACAGGATCTCACTATGTAGTTCAGGCTGGTCTTGAACTCACTATGTAGCCCAGCCTAGTCTTGAACTTGTAGTGATCTTCCTGCCTTAGCCTCTCGAGTGTTGGGATTACAGGTGTGAACCATCACACTTAGCATTTTGTATTGAATTTTTAGACAAAGTCTCATTAAAATGGTCAGGTAGGGCTCAGACTTGTAATCCTCCTGCATCAATCTCCCAGAATGCTGGGATTAGCCGGGCATGGTGGTGCATGCCTGTAACCCCAGCACTCGGGAGGCTGAGGCAGGAGTATCGTTGCAACTTCGAGACTAGCCTGGGCTACAAAGTGAGCTCAAGGCCAGCCTGAATTGCATAGTGAGACCCTGTCTCAAAAAAAAAAAAAAGAATGCTGGGATGACAGGCACATACTACCATGCTTGGTCTATGGTTCTTTTTTTTTTTTTTTTTGAGACGCTGTCATTGCCAGAAAGACCTTCTACTGTAGAGAGTGGCCCGGCCTCCCTGTAGAGCCCCCATCTGTCCCCTGTGGTTGGGTTATGACCTTCATGGGGTGAACAGGGCAGAGGAGTCAGGTGATCTCTGGTCTCCCCGTCCCCGCCCCCCCGCTTTGGCTGACTGTCATGGTCACCCTCTTACCTGGACGTGTCTGCCTCACTCAGCCAGGCTACGCTTGTTGGACGGAGCCTCTGCCCCCTTCCTAGCATTTGGTGATTTGTGGAGAGCCCAGAGGTCGGGGGAGGAGGCTCAGGCCCCTGTAGATGCAGCTGCCCTGTATCCTGTCCTGAGGTGCTTCCTGCAGCCCACAGCCCATGGTGTCACCGGTGTGCCCAGCCCAGGCCCTGCCCTCTGGGCCCCAACAGCTGGGCACGGAACCCAGGGCGTTTGCCTTTGAACTGAACAGCTCTTTGCATCCCCAGCTCTTTGTTTTGTTTTCTTTATTTTGAGAAAAGTCTCACTAAGTCACTAAGTTGTCCAAGCTGGGCTCGAACTTGTGATCCTCCTGCTTCAGCCTCAGTGCACGGATTCCAAGCCTGCACCACCGTGCCCAGCTCGTGTTCTAGTACGTACCCATCATTTGGCTTGGAGCTCAGGTCTGCCTACGCAGGGCACAGGCTGGGGCATCTCATGGTGTGGTGTCCTTAGCCCCTGCTGTGCCCACTGTGTGCCTGGGATGTCCCTGGGCCACCCTGCGCATGCGTCCAGGTGCCTGTGGCCTCCGGGGTGTGGCTCGAATGTGCCCAAGCAGGAACAGGAGCGCAGGCCGGCTTGGGCTGAGGAGGAAGCTGGGGAGGACAGCGGAGGCTGCTGGGGACGAAATCATGTCCTCAAAAGACAGGCTGATGCTCTATCTCCTCACACAGTGACTGTGGCCTTATTTGGAAAGATGTCCTTTGCAGAACCAAAGTTAAGATGAAGCCAGGAGAGTGGTCCCTAATCCAACAGTGCCGGTGTCTTTTTTTTCCTTTTCCTTTTGTTTTGGTCTCCCTCCCTCCCTTCCTTTCTTCCTTCCTTCCTTCTACCTTCCCTCCTTCCTTCCCTCTTTCCCTCCTTCCCTCTCTCCCTCTTTCTTTTTTTGGTCTTTTTTTTTTTTTTTTTGAGACAGGCTCTCACTATGCAGTTCAGGCTGGCCTTGAGCTCACTTTGTAGCCCAGGCTGGTCTTGAACTTGCAGGGATCCTCCTGCCTCAGCCTCCCGAGTGCTAGGATTACAGGCGTGCGCCACCATGCCTGGCTTTTCTTTCTTTCTTTCTTTCTTTCTTTCTTTCTTTCTTCTTTCTTTCTTTCTTTCTTTCTTTCTTTCTTTCTTTCTTTCTTTCTTTCTTTCTTTCTTTCTTTCTTCTTTCTCTTTCTTTCTTTTGAGACAGGATCTCACTCTGTAATTCATGCTGGCCTTGAATTCACTATGTAGCTCAGATTGGCTTCAAACTTGGGGTGAGGGCTGGGGATTTAGCTCATCAGCACAGCACCTGCCTGGCAAGTGCACGGTTATGAGTTTGATTTCCGGTACCGGAAGAAAAACAAAACCAAAACAAAAAACAAAAATCAAACAGGGTGAGTGCTAGGATTACAGTTGTGCACCACATGCCTGCCTTGTTTTTTTGGGACAGGGTCTTGCTATGTAATTCAGGCTAGCCCTGAACTCACCATGTGGCCCAGGCTATTGCTGATCGTCCCGCTTCAGCCTCCCCAGTAGTGGAATTCCAGGTGTATGCCAGGCTATCTGGCTTAGGGGTGGTGTCTTCTGAGAAGGGGAGAAGGACCGGAGATATCGCTCAATGGCACAAACACCTGCCTGGCAAACGCAAGGTCTTGAGTTTGATTCCTGATACAAAAAACAACAATAACGACAACAAAGAAACAAGAAGAGAAGACAAACTGGATGTAGTGGTGCACAAATGTTATCCCACATTCTAGGAGGCTGACGCAGGAGGACCGCAAGTTCAAGCCCGGCCTGGGCAACTTAACGATTTAGCAAAATCCTGTCTTAAAATATAAAGGGTTAGAGCTACGTGTGGTGGTGGTGCATGTCTGTCATCTCAGAACTGAGGAGCCAGAGGCAGGAGGGTTGCTGTGAGTTCAAGGGGCACCTGAGCGCCATAGTGAGCTCAAGGCCAGCATGAACTCCATAGTGAGACCCTGTGTCAAATACAAACACAAACAAAGGGCTAGAGCTGTTGCTCAGCATGAAGACCCTGGTTCAGTCCTCCAGTACCGCAACATAAATGAATAGGAACAGACACACATCCAGGGCAGTTCGTGTGACTGCTGAGTGTTGTGGCTGCAAACCAAGCCATGCCAAGGGTGACCCGCCACCTCCCAACGCCAAGGAGAGGCCAGGACGGGCTCCCTCGGGCCTGGGAGGGACGTGGGCCTGCCGTCTCTCTGATCCCGACTTCTGGGGCCCAGAGCTGTGAGCATGTAAGTCTGTTGTTTCCAGCCCCCCAGTCTGTGGCCATTTGACAGCAGCCCCAGGACACTGAGACATGGGGTGGGCCTGGGCGCAGGGGCCTGGGCGGGGTGGGGCACAGCTCAGCCTTGGCTTAGCACTGGGCGACCTTCTTGGCTTCTCCAGGAAGCAGACATGCGTGTATGTGTGTGCGCTTGTGTGCTTCGGGAGGATCAGGTTCCAGCCCGGGTGAGGCACCAGTATCTCCGGCGGGCAGGCAGGCGGGTGGGCGGGCCTGCAGACCAAACAAAGCGGTGTGCTATTTTCAGCCAGCCCCTGGCAGCCCTGTCGTGACCCCCTCCTGGTGTCCGAGCCAGCCAAGGGCAGGTTGGAGAGGCTTGGAGGTGCTCAGGCTCCGCCCAGCTCCCCCAAGGCCAGCAGGGGCTTCTCCCTGGGGCGTAGCCAAGATGGCCTGAGAGGGGTCCTCCCTGGGTTGTCAGCTTTGATCCTGGCTTTCTTGCCAGTATGCTCTGGCCTGGCTCTCTGGCCCTCTAGCCAGATTTTTTATTTGGGGGGTCACGTTCTTGCCAAGTCCCTAAGGTGGGCTTGAATTTGTGACCCTCCTACCTCAGCCAGAGTGCTGGGATTACAGGCCTCCACCACTCTTCTGCCCTGGACTCATCGGCTGCTTTCTATAAAGTAAAAACAAGAGGCTGCATCCTCACCACCTTATTCACGGGGTCTGGCACCGTGTGACTTCTGGCTCTTCCCCAAAGTCAAAGCAACCATGAAGGGGAAACCTCTGGAGCTGATTCAGAACATGAAGGCAGCCACGGCAGTGCAGCTGAAGACCCTCAGGAAAGAGGACTCCAGAGCTGCTTCAGAAAGTGGCAAGAACAGTGGGATGAGTGTGTTCTACACTAATGGGAGTCTCCTGAGGGAGATGAATGGCAATGCCTCTCTTACTGTGATACATTTTGAAACTTTAGCTGGGTGAGGTGGTGGACACCTCTTGGACTCAGGAGGGTAAGCCAGGAGGATTCAACCCTGAGCTGAAGGTGGCCAGCCTGAGCTACACACTGAGACCCTGTCTCAAAAAGTAAAATAAAATAAAATAAAATAAAATAAGAATGAAAATAGACACACATATCATATTTTGTGCTCAGCCCTTGCATTGCTGTATAACAAATGGCCTCAAACTTTAGGAATTTGGAACCATCCATTTACTACAACCTACTTCGTCTGTGCTTTTCTTTCTTTTTTTTTTTGGTATCAGGAATCGAACTCAGGACCTTGCGCTTGCCAGGCAGGCGCTTATGCCACTGAGCTATATCTCCGGCCCCCTCATATGTATTTTTACTTTCTGTGGTTAAGTTACTCACAGTCAATGGCAATCTGAAAATGTTAAATAGAAATTCCAGAAACTCTTAAGCACTCCTGAGACAGGAGGATTGCTGAAAGTTCGAGGCTGGTCGGGGCCACATAGCGAAACTCTGTTTTAAAAATCAGTGAATGAATGAAACAATCAAACAATAACTGGGGACACAGCAGTGTGAAGACCATAGGTTTAATTCCCAGTACCACGGAAAGGGAAAGAGCGGGGGGAGAGAGAGAGAGAAACAGTCTCAACACCAGTGGCTTAAAACATTGATCCTCTATTTTGCTCTTTTTTTTTTTGTTTTTGTTTTTGTTTTTGTTTTTGTCTTTCTGAGACAGGGTCTAGCTCTGCAGTTCAGGCTGGCCTTGAGCTCACTTTGTAGCCCAGGCTGGTCTTGAACTCACAATGATCCTCCTGCCTCAGCCTCCTGAGTGCTGGGATTACAGGAGTGTGCCACCACGCCCGGCTTATTTTGCTCATGAACCTGCTGCCCAGGTGATCAGCGCAGGGACAGCGGCCTCTGCTTCGCATGGTGTTGCAGAAGAAGCACAGGGCTTTGCGGTCCCCAAGCCTCCTGGCAGCCGGGTGCAGGCTGCTGCTGGGCTGAGCCGGGCCGTGGCTGGGCTCCCCGACACACAGCCTGCCCAGGCTGCTGTGCTTTCTGGCAGTGAGCTGGCTGGGCTCCCCGTGTGAGGATTCCATGGCACAAAAGGCAGGAACTGCCTTGTTTTGGTGGGGAAGGGTTAGTGGCCTATACACCCAGACCCTTTGCACTGAGTTCCAGCCAAAACCTTTTTTATTTTTTATTTTGAGACAGGTCCTTGTTAAGTTGCCACAGGCTGGACTTGAACTTGTGATCCTCCTGCTTCAGCCTCCCAGAGTGCTGAGATTACAGTCCTGTGTCACCATGCTCTGCTTTTCAATACAAGGAGTGTCAAAGTATAGGGCTGGGTTCTCAGACTGCTGGGCCTCAGGAGGCCACACAAGCAGGGGCTGTGCACGCCCTCAGTTCCCGCAGTATCCCGGCCTCTGTCCCAGCGGCCTACAGAGGGCGCCATGTACCCAGGCTCCCAAGGGCCTGGACCCTGTGCTAGGGCATGGCCTCTGGACGGTGCCACTCCAATCACATGACGCCCACTTCCCGGATGAGAAAGCTGAGCTCCGCCCGGAGCCAACGGCAGGGATTCGTCTCCTGGCTGCTCCCCTCGGCCCCCTTCCTGTCGCCTGCCCCTAGCAACCTTGGAACAAAGACTCCTTCAGGCTCCACCAGCCCTGGCTTCCAGGACAGCCTGGGCCTGGACTGCGGGACACGGGCGCAGGCTGACTGACGAGAAGCAGAGCTGACACATAATTTGTAGCTTGAGTACGAAGACGGAAGACGCCGTTGCCAGAGGAGAACCGAAACCAGCCATGAATAATTCCTATGCTTTCAACAAAAACACCAATGAAATAAAAGTTTGAATAAACACCACTCAGCCCAGTCAGCCGTGAAGGGGAAAAGAGAAGGCTAAACCACTGGAGCCCGGCTCCTGTGAGCAGCAGAGACACCAGGCCTGGTGCTGCCTAGCAGGGGGGCTGGGCCCCTCGCTACCTGGCCTCTAAGAATCTCCCACCCCAGTGTCAGGCCCAGCATCCCACCTGGGAGCCAGTCAGACCTTGCAAGGAGGTCTGCAGGCCTCAGCCCAGGTTTCAGCTTGGAATACCCTGCTGTACTTTTGCAGCCTAGTGAACTCCTACTCATCCTTTAAAACCCTACGGAGAAGATGTTACCTCATTCAGTCATTGAATGGATATTCACTGAGGCCCCTGGGCTTGGTACTGGGAAAGAGTGAGGATATAGAACTAAAGGGCTCTAGTATGGCCTGAACTGTGTCTCTTCCAAATTCAGGTGTGAAATCCTAGCCCTCAAAGGGATGGTCTTTTTTTTTAAGAGCAGAATATATTTATTAGGGGAAAGAAAACTTCTGTCAGAGAGGGACAGAAGGGGGCCCGAGTGTGTTGCCCGGGATGGCCTTGAGATGCAGGACCTTTGGTAGGTACAGAAATCACCATGGTGTCTATGGCCACACCACCCTGAACGTGCCCTGTCTCGCCTGATCTCGGAAGCTAAGCAAGGTCGGGCCTGGTTAGTAGTTGGGTGGGAGAAATCGCCGTGGTGACCTCGTGAATGAGGTGCTCTTGTAAGACACAAAAGAGCTGGGTGTGGTGGCGCACACTTGTAATCCCAGCACTCAGGAGGCTGAGGCAAGAGGATCATGGCAAGTTCGAGACCAGCCTGGGCTACAAAGTGAGCTCAATGCCAGCCTGAACTGCATAGCGAGACCCTGTCTCAAAAAGACCAAAAAAAAAAAAAAAAAAAAAAGAAGACACAAGAGAGCTGGACATGGGGGTGCACACCTATGATCCTGGGACCCTGGAGGCTGAAGCAGGAGGATCTTTGTGAGTTCAAGGCTAGCCTGGATTACACAGTCAGACTAGCTGGCTGTTGCCACTCTCTGCCAAGTGAGGGGATAACCAGAAAGCAGCCATCTGCAAGCCAGAAGTGGCCCTTCCCAAACCTCAGCCTGCTGGTGCCTGGATCTCGGCCTTCCGGCCCCAGCACTGTGAGGCAAGCTCAGCACTCCTCCCGGAGCATGGAGACTCCCTGCAGTCACCCAGCCGGCCGGAGGGGGTGTGGGCTGGAGGCTGGCTGCCGTGTAGGCCAGGGGATAGCGGGGCACTGCTCCGTGTCATGCGCTGGGCTCCCCCAAAGCAGTGTCCACAGCCTGCAAGGAGTTTATTTTGAGGTGATCCCAGAAGGGCAGGTGTGGTGGATTGACAACTGCTGGTCAACTTGTAACCCCCAGCTGAACCGAGTAAGCGTGGTGCTGGGTGTGGCAGGTCCACCTGAGGACTGCTGCCAGCAGCATAAGAGGCAGAATGGGAGAAGGAGAAGGAGAGGCTGTTGGGAGCTGTTGTTTCTGTTGGTGGAGCTTGAAATGCTGGCTTTCTGATGAACTTGGCTGTTTTCATCCTCCAGGGAGCTCGGGACCTCGCTGGCACTGAGGAGGGCTGTGGTTCCCTTCTGGGGAGCTCTGGTCCTCACTTTGAGCACCGCTTCCTGGCTCCGGAGGGGAAGATGGTGCACTGCTCAGTCTCCTGGGGAAGCTTGTCATGTTGGCTTTCCTGATGGGAACTGAGCTGTTGTCATCATCGGAGGAGCTCGGGACCTCACTGTTGCTGAGGATGGCTGTGGCACTTTTTGGGGGAGCTCTGGTTCTTATTTTGTGTGTCACTTCCTGGCTCCAATGCAGATCCTTCATCCCGATGGCACAGACTTTCTAGCTTCCACCACTGCCCTTTGGGCCTTCCCAGTGCAGATCTATGAAAATCTATGAGACATTTTGTGGGCTCTGGGCCTCCAGGTGGACTTGTGGGAGGCATTCTTATGAACTCTAGGTCTTCAGCTGGACTCATGCAGGACATTATCGTGGGATCCAGGCCCTCAGCTGGATTCTTTGATTTAGTGTGTGGAAAAATTTCCTGCACTCTCTTGTATGTGGTTCTTTGAGTGACTATTATAAATAATCTTATAACATATGTGTCTCGTATTGTTTCTCCTTGCAAAAACATCAAACCGTAACAGCAGGTGCTCAGGGAAGGCGTGCAGCCAGGACACAGTCTGTGGACATGGGAGCCACCAGGGTGAGGCCCTCGGGTCCGGTGGCCAGGGCCAGGTCATGGGCCACTTCTCCACCTTCGCAAGCCTGTGCAGGAGGCTGCAGGACACAGCAGCCCTAACACCTCACAGCTTTCGCCTGACCTGGTGCTGATCAGCCTGAAAGGCCTGGGGTCACAGTGGATTTCAACTAGAGGCCCCAGGAGATGACAAGTGGTAATGTGTACTTTGAGAACAAGCGTGAGCTACCAGCATTGTCCCTATACTGTAAGACTTGGTCTTTAAGCCAGGTGTGGTGGCACACACCTGTCATTCCAGCACTTTGGGAGGCTGAGGCAGGAGGATCACAAGTTGGAGCCCAGCCTGTAGAAATTAGTGACTTAGTCTTAGTGAAACCCTGTCTCGAAATAAAGAAATAAAGGGCTGGGAATGTAGCTCAGTGTGAAGGTCCTGGGTTCAAACTTCAGTA
>NW_004955460.1:10200660-10282463 GCF_000276665.1 Chinchilla lanigera | reverse complement strand
TATATATATTTTTTTTTTTTTTTTCCAGTACCATAGAAAAAGAAAATACTCAGTCCCTCATTCTGCAATCTGAAGGACCCCACTTCTAGACCCCACTTTGCATTGTATCCTGGCCTTGGACAGGGCCTGTAGCGGGTGTTGTGGGTTGGACAGTAGGCCCCCAAAAGATAAAGTCCTAGCCCCTGGAACCTCAGAATGAGAGCTCCTTTGGAAAGATATTGCAGGCTAGTCCTATAAGAAGAGAAGCACGGTGTGGTAGTATAAGTCCCAGAGTCCCAGCACTCTGGGAGGCTGAGGCAGGAGGCTCGAGATTGAGCCCAGCTGGGCAATTTAGTAAGTTAGAGTCTGCCCTAAAATATAAACTAAGAAAAGCTACTACAGGTGTAGCTCAGTGGGACAGGCCTGGGTTCAATCTTCACTATGAGAAAAAGGCAACAAGCCACAAAGATACACATAGTTAAGGTGAAGACCTAGGTGCAGAAGCAGAGATTAAAGCACCCAGCTACAAGCCCTGGAGTGCCATGCCTGACCCAGGTCCCCAGAGACACAGGAAAGAGGCCTGGGACAGCAGTTTGCCTGGAGAACCTGGGAGGAAGCTGCCCCACAGCTACTTTGGTTTTGGACTCTGGCTCCTAAGTTGTGACAGAAAAAAATTCTGTTGCTTAAAAGAACCCAGACTGGCCAGGCGTGGTGGCACAGGCTGTAATCCCAGTACTTGGGAGGCTGAGGCAGGAGGATCATAGCAAGTTGAAGACCAGCCTGGGCTACAAAGTGAACTACTCAAGGCCAGCCTAAGCTGCACAGCAAGAGCCTGTCTTAAAAAGACCAAAAAAAAAAAAAAAAAAAAAAAAAAAAAAAAGGCACCTAGACTGCGAGCAGCCACAGGAAAGCGCAGTCAGCCACAGTTCTGTCCTGGATAGAGACGCGGGGCACAGTGGCTTAGGGACAGGGCGGGCCAGGATCCTGCCAGTGTGGTGGAGCTCACTACCAGCAGGCACAGAGGTGGGAGGAAGAGGTGTAATGGGCATGGGATTCCCAGTATCCTTTGCCCTGGGTTAGACAGGGCATGCGCAAAGGCATCCTCTTGCCAGACCCCGGGGAAGGAGGCTGTTTCAGCCCTTCTGTCCAGACAGGGAAACCGGGGCTGGAGATTTAGCTCAGCGGCACAGCGCCTGCCTGGCAAGCGCAAGGTCGTGAGTTCGATTCCCGGTACCGGAAAAACAACAACAACAAAAAAGAGACAGGGAAACCGAGGCAGCATCTGTGCCAGCCCACACCAAGCAGGTGGCAGAAGCAGGACTTGCCTCGTATGCCCACTGTCCATGCCCTCCTTTCCTGGCGCATTTGGTTGACACCTGGTATCAGCGGGCACAGCCCAGCAGGGGACACACAGAGCTGAGTCCTGGGCCCAGGGCTGCCCCTCCGTGTGACCCAGGAAGTCACGGAGTTCAAGCTTCACCCGCACCCCAGGGGCTTTGCAGGCTCTGCCCTTCCTAGCTGTTGGCTGGGACCCAGGACCCCCGACCCTGGTGGCCTGACAGTCGAACCTCTCTCTTCCTGTCGGTCGGGGTGTCAACGCAAGCATCCCAGCAAACAAGGCTGACGCTGGCTGTTCCCACCTCCGACCTTGCTTTGGAAATGAGAGTGTCACCCTCAGCGTGTTGGAAGGGAACGGAATGGGGTGGGCTGAGCAGAAGCCACCTGGACACCAGCAGGTGGTCCATGCAGGTGTTCCACTTTGCTCAGCAGTGTGGTAAAAATAGTGCCAAGGTCTAGGAGTGCACTTCGGTGGCACAGCACTTGCCTGGCATGCTCAAGGTTCTGAATTTGATCCCCAGCACTGAAAAAACAAAGCAGGGGAGGGGTTGAGGAATTTGTATACACAATTCTCTAAGAAGATATGCAAATGTACAATCAGCATATGAAAAGGTGCTCCACACCACTGACCATTAGGGAAATACAAATCAAACAGGGTTCCTATAAAAAAAAAAAAAGACCCAGAAAATGGGCCAGGTGTCAGGACACATGCCTGTAATCCCAGCACTCCGGGAAGCTGAGGCAGGAGGGTTGCAAATTCCAGCCCAGCATGATAAACTTTATGAGACCCTGTCTCAAAATAAAAAATAATAAAAATAAAAAATAAAAAAAGGATGGGAAACTCAGTGAGAAACCCTGCGTTCAATATCTACCACCACAACAAAACAAACACACAATAAGAAAACAATAAAACAGACACAATAAAACAAAACCAGAAAATGACAAGTGTGTTAAAGATGCGGAAAAGGCTACAGATATAGCTCAGTGGTATAAGCACTCCCTGGTACAAGCACAAGGTCCTGGGTCTGATTCCCAGTACCGAAAAAAAAAAGATGCAGAGAAATGGGAACACATGAGTGTGCGCTGCAGGTGCTACAGTGCAGCTGCCGTGGGAGACAGGATGGCTGTCCCTCAAACCATTATACTGCACTGCCCAGGATCCTCAGCTTCCCCCAGTACAGACCCAACATGTGCTACCAGGGGCAAGTGATTCAGCTGAGCGGTTTACATGCGTCCCCCAAATTTCAGGTGCTGGAAACTCAACTCCCAAATACATGAGTGGGGTGTGGAGGCTGGGCCTTTGCGGGGTGACTGGGTCCTGCCGCAGAGGAACAGATTGATGGGCTCCTGGGTTACGGAGGGAGTGGCTTGTTACCACAGCAAGCTCTGCTTGGCAGCTTGGGCTGCTGTGCACTGCCCTCCAACCCCTCTGTGACTCAGCAGCAAGGCCTGGGCCTGAGAGTGCCGCCACCAAGCTCTATGATGCCCCAGTCTCCAGAACTCTGAGCTACATAGAGCTGTACTCTCTGTAAACCGCCCAGTCTGTGGTACTCAGATATAGCTATAGAAAATGGAGGGAGACACTGAGTGTCCTTGGACAGGGGAATGGATAGACAAAATGTAGCATATCTAGGCAAGGGAATATTACACAGCTCTGTAAAGGAAGGGCATTGATATCTCCTCCAATGTGGACCTCGAGGATGCATTGCTGCTGCATGAAAGAAGCCAGGCATGAAAGGCAGATAGCAAAGGATTCTACCTCTGTGAGGTCTCCAGACTTCTCACATTCCTAGAGGTGGAAAAGAAGGTGGTGAGAGAACGGGTGTGGGGAACAGGGATGGGAAGGTAGTGTTTAATGGCTATAGAGTTTTAGCTTCTGTCTTCACATGGTCTCCCCTTGGATCTGCCCATCCGCAATTTACCCCTTTTCGATGTATTTATTTATCTATTTATTTATTTCTGTGGTACTGGGAGTTGAACCCAGGGCCTTTGCACTGAGCTGCAGCCCCAGCCCTTTTTAAATTGGAGACAGAGCCTCCCTAAGTCGATAAATTGCCTAGCATGGGCTCAGACTTGTGATCCTCCTGCCTCAGCCTCCAGCATGCTGAGATCGCAGGTCTGCGCAACCAAACCCGGCTTTTTTTTTTTTTCTTTTAGTACTGGAGGTTGAACCCAGGGCCTCACTCGTGCTAGCCAAGGGCTGTACCACCGAGCTGCACCCCCAGTCCTCCCTTTTATAAGTACACTAATCATACTGGAATTGGGGGCCACCCTGCACCCTGTTCATCTTAAGGAATTACATTGCAATGACCCTACTTCCAAATAAGGTCACATTTTGAGGAATCGGGGTTTAGGGTGGGAACATACATATTCAGCGGGGACACTGAGCCATAACAGGTGGCTTCCCAGAGAAGCGAGCTGCGCCAGAGCAGGGCAGGTTGGGGCTTCTGGGGGGAACCCAGACCTTTCCAGAGAGGAACACAGGAAGCAGGTCTTTCTGGAGGAGCAGCTCTGGAAGATTCCCCTACTTCCCCGCAGCCACCGAGGCTGGGTGTGGGGTACACGCGCGCAGGCGCAGTGTGTGGGGGCGTCTCCTGCCTCCCGCGCTCCTCTCCGGGTAAAGATGGAGCAAGACTTGAAGATAAAGTGCAGGGAGGCTTGGAGGGGGGCCCTCGTCAGGTTTGATCTTTGTGGGTTTGTTTTTGACTTTGTGCTGACTATAGATTGACTTGGGGGTGGGCACGGGCCGGAGGCAGATAGGAGAGGGAAGATTTCAAAGCTGCAGCCATGGGAAATGTTTTTCTTTTCTGCTTGAAAGAAAATGCCAAAGGAGATAAAAAGCAAGAGGGGGGAAAGAAGGGAGAGGGAGGTGAAGTGATATAATGTGAGGGGGGGGGAGGGGAAGATCCGGGAGCTTGGCTGCCCAGGAGGAGCCCTGGACAGGGTTAGGTTCTGCCCCCCGCAGGTCACCTCCTTAGGTCTCAGGGGACCACTCCCTTTGTCATACTGGGGATGGAACCCAAGTCTTTGCACTGAGCTAACTCCCCAGCCCCTTTTTTATTTTGAGATGGACTCTTAAGTTGCCCAGGCTAGACTAGAACCTGTGATCCTCCTCCTGCCTCAGCCTCCCAGAGTGCTGGGATTACAGTGTGCTGGCTACTGTCCCCAGCTCAGGGACCCTTTTGATGAGTCACATGCGCCACACACCTGTGTGTGCCTGCATCAGAGAATGGAGCTCCAGGAACACCCCTAGACTGGGTGTGGGCGTGAGAAATCAGAGAGCCAGAGGGAAATGGGAAATTTGATCTTCTAGGTGTGTCCTGGGTCCTGGCTGTGCCGGCCAGGACAGGCTATAGCTCCTGCCCTGTGGCCACTGCCCTCCTGAACTCCCTTGGAATGCAGCCCTCTGTTAGCTTGACCTCAACCCACCCCTACTGCCCTAGGCCAAACCACTGACCTTTGACCTCCCCCTAGGTTACAGGCAGGAGAGTCCCCAGAAGACCACAGGGAAGATTGGCTGAAGGAATAAAACCGGGGTGGTGAATTGTGTTAGTGTGGGTGGGTTATTTACCTTTTTATTTGGTGGCATTGGGGATTGACCCCCAGGATCTTCGGACTGAGCTACATCCCCCACCCATTTTTTATTCTGAGATAGGGCCTTGCTAAACTGCCTAGGCTGGGTTCAAACTTGCAATCCTCCTGCCTCAGCCTCCCATCTGCTGGGATTACAGTAAGTGTACCATCACACCTGGCATCATTTACTTTTTTTTTTTTTTTTTGTCTTTTTGAGACAGGGTCTGGCTATGCAGTTCAGGCTGGCTGAACTGGCCAGCCCAGGCTGGTCTCGAACTCTCAACAATCCTCCTGAGTGCTGGGGTTACAGACATGCACCACCACGCCTGGCTGGCATCATTTATTTTTTTTTGTTTTTTCTTTCAGTATCAGGAATCGAACTCAGGACCCTGCGCTTGCCAGGCACGCACTTTGGCGCTGAGCTAAATCCCCAGCCCCTCATTTACTTTTAAGGGCTGCAGCTCAGTGGCAGTGTGCATGCTTAGTATGTATGAGGCCCTTGGTTCCATTCCTAGCACTGTGAAAATAAAAAACAAAACAAAAAACCGCAACATCAACAAGACAAGGCCTTGTGCAGGGGCTCCACGTCTCCCCAGCACTCTGCCTGGCCAAGCTGCCCGCTTCTTAGCCCTGTGAGTCTGTCACTTTTCCTTCCTGCCCTGAAGGCGTCTCAGCCACTGAATGTGTAGAATGGTACCTACATCCCAGGGCTGTCTGAGCCTGCCGGGACTCGTCGGCAATGTGCAATGTGTGCATAGGGAGTTTTCAAGCTGTAAGGAGGAAGGGAAGGCCAGGATCCGGAGGCACCAACCATGTGGGTCTGAGAGGTGGGAGGCCTGAGGGCGCCTCTGGGGAGGGCTGGCGGAGGGATGCACTCTGAAGGCCCTGTGCACTGGCCTGCCAGGGATGTGCAGGGCCCCAGACAAAGCTGGGAGCCAGTGGGGGAGGGGACGGGGCTTCTCAGACCCAGCAGCCTCCTCCTGGGACGCCCGCTCCCCACTTGGGTGCAGTGCCCCTCCCCCAAAGCACGTGCTGCCAAGCCTCCATTAGTCACCCCCGCACTGACATCCATAAATACCATTAGTCACACCCCACACAAGCTCGCAGCAGAACACACCCTGTCACACCCAGACAAAGACCCTGGGCCCCTAAAGAGGCCCTGGGTGTTCAGGGCTTGGTCCCAAGGGCTAGCACAGTGTGGTTCTGCAGGCCTTGAGTGGCCAGCCTTTCCAGAGCAGCCTCCAGTATCACAAACCCCCTCACAACCGGGCACTGAGGTCCCCGAACAACCGCAGTACCACTCGCTCCAAAACTCCCCCATCCTCTCTGGGCGCGCATAGCATAATAAACACCCACAAATGCCCTTGGCCCACCCCTCTTCCGCCTCTCGCAGGGGGTGGAGGGATCGGGCTGACATTGGCCCCCTCCCCCACGTCTGTCCTCGGATGGGTCTGGCAGGCAGGAAGTATTCCCCAAGGTCACCAGAGCTCTTCAGCTGGCTCGGCCGGGGAGCTGATTTATTGGCGGTTTATTTGGAGAAACGCTATCGCTCTCAGATTGGGGGTGGGGGGAAGGCGCTCGCGGTGGACTTTAACCTTGGGCTGAGACCGCAGTGCTTTGTTTTCTGAGCCGCTTCCTGGGCTGGGGCCTCGCTGGGGCGGCTCGCCGGAATGTGGCTGGGCAGCCTCTGAGCTCCCGAAGCGTCGCTGGGGCCAGCGTGCAAATTCCTGCGCGCCCGGCCGCCGGATGCCCTCCGCGCCTCCAACTGTGCTTTTAGAAATTTGAGGAGGGAGCTGGATGGAGTTCCTTCGGTGAGAGCTGACTCGGAGCCTGCTTTTCAAAAGGCCCTGCACCCGGCCTCCTCTGTCATCCACCGTTCGGGGTTGTGTCACTGGCACCGTGTGAGGTTTTGGGAGGCAACTAAGAAGGGGTGAATGTCACCCCTCCTCCGCAACTGTCTCCAAACAGTATCCCAAGGCCCCTTTTGTCGTGGTTGGTCCCCATTGAGCGTTCCACTTGCTCGGCTGATGTAAGGACCAGCAGAGAGATTTGCGCGCCCCTCTGGCAAAAAGGACAGACAATGCCCATAACATTAGTCGTTATTACTGAAAAGCCTCCCAACAACCTCCTTCCGATCGTTAGGGTAGAAAGACCACGGCCCCAACCTGCCCACGACTGATTCTCGTTTTCCCAGTGGTTCGCTTATCTGCGCCAAGGGGATGGGACTACAAAGGTCAAAAAAAAAAAAAAAAAAAAAAAGGACAAACAAGGGTCCCCAAGCCAAGATCCCGTGGCAAGCGCGAGCCCAGAGGGCTCCAAGGGCTCGGGACTAACGTTGGGTCCATGAAGGTGACCCGCTGAGGAGCCCGCGGAGAAGCCACTGTTCCCAACCTTCAATCGCCCCTCGGTGGTGCCATAGCCGCTGCACACCCATCCAAGCCTCAGCAGGCCTTCCTGGGAGGAAGTCACCAGCCCACGCGTACCCCTACCCAAGGCGGTGATCGGTGAGCCCGCGGCCGCCTCTGGGTCTGGCACTCGTGGGGAAGGCTGGTGATGGTACCGACTGGGCAAGGCGATTCCCTCTCTTTGGTGCACAGGGACTTCCTGGCTTGATTCCCTGCACAGTGACCGGGAGAGCAGGGTGCCCCGGTGGGCTGGGGATGCAAGGCCAGGCTGGAACACTCGCCAGTGAGCAGCTGAAGGAGGGCTGGCACGGAGATTTATGGCCGCGTCGGTCCCCTGCGCACTGAGCACCTCTCTCGTCCTCTCCGAGCCAAACAGTGGAGTGGAAGACCCAACCCGGGCCGGAGGAAGAGGCCAGGGTCGGAGGCGGGGCGAGAGGACTCGGGATCCTCCGTGGCCCGGCCTGGCGCTACGGCCCGGGCTCTGCTCGCTGTGCACCAGAGCCCTGGTGGCTGCGGAGAGCTGGCGCCGCGCCGCGTCCCCAACCTTCCTGGCGAGTCTGCGTGGCTCTCTGCTGGGCTGGCAGAACTACAGCCTGGCTGGTCCAGTTGCAGTGAGGGTAGCTGCCCTGGGTGCGGCCTCTCCGGGTTTTAGCGGCGCCCGGCCGGGAGCTCCCAGGTTGCCCGACCTAGGACCAGCGGAAACTCGAGCCTAGAAGAACTGGCCAAGGCCTCCGGAGCTGGTCATGCTTGCTTGGCATCCCCCTTACTACCGTAGTTGCTGGTGTAGTTTGGGGGTTCCCGTCCTTCCCGAGCCCTGGGGAAAGGCGGTTCCAGGCAACCGATGAGGGGACTTGGAGGTCCGAGCCGTGGAAAGAATTGTGCTGTTCCCCGCTTCCCCGGGTGAGGAAACGGGGAGGATGTACCACGCGGCCAGCAACACCAGGGTTCTGGAAGAACCGGGTTCAACCTTGCATTGGGCAGAACTGAGACAAGCTCGGGGTCCGGGAATCGGACCTGCCCACACTCACCGCGTGCAGTGCCGACAAAGGCCCGGCAGGGGACACAGTGACAAAGGCGCGGCAGGGGACACAGCGGGCTCAAGGTTGGCCTGTCCTTTGGCTTTATAATAAAGGGGGAGAATTTTGGCCGCCAGATTGCATCTTGAGAGCGGACGCCTGGGCACGCACACAAAGACCCCAGCTAAAGCTAATCGGGCTGGCCGCGGATAGGCGCGCCGGGCCGGGCAGGCCGGCCGGGGTGGGTTCTCCGGGAATTGCAGCTTGAGACTGCGTGGAGGTCCCCACCCCCGGCTGATTTTCCGCCCAGTCAGTACAAAACACATCCACACACCCACTGGTCAACACGGTTTTGGACTGGCCCGGTAAACAAGCATGAGGGGGTGGAGGGTGTGGGGCGCGGAAGATGGCGGCTGGACCCGTGCGGTGGCCACCCATTCCGCGAAAGGCGCGCACTGTGGCCGGCTAGGGCGCAGACCGTGTTCTCCTGGACCCTGAGGCCTGGCTAGGGGTGTCCCAGAAGCTCCCCTATGATGGCAGGGGTTTTCCAAGGAACTGTAGCTGCAGTCTCTACACCTCTTGGGATCCGTTCCACGCCCCAAGATGGCTCCCGGAATGTTTACGCGGCCACTGCGGGGCAGCGGGGTGTGCGGCCTGGGAGGGGCAAAGACCAGCGCACATAGAACGCAGCTCCGCGGAGGGGCTCTCCTGCGCCCCACGCACGCCGCAGCCCCGGAAGGAGCAGGGCGAGCACGCTCTGTCCCCTGTGCCTGGTCCCGCGGCAGGGGCCCTGGAGTCGCCCCGTCTCCAGGCTCTACGCCTGGTGGTAGCTGGGGGGCCGCGTGGCAGATCGCGGGTGCGGGCGCGAGGGGGCTGGGGCGCACACATTCCGGCGGGGAGGGGGCCTCATCCTCCCCAACCGCGGCCCTAATGAAATGCCGGCTTGGTTTGCCACGCGACGAGGCGCACACTTGAAAAATGCAAACGCCATTGGCAAATCCAGGGCAAACAGGCAGAATTTTTATTAGCAACTAAATGATTTATGGCACACATACCCCGCCGTCACAATTATGGTGTCTTGGAGCATCCAGGGGTGAAAACATTAAACATTTATAAAAATAGGCCTTTGTTTTTTTCCACCCCGCAAGCCTTTTGTATTATATCCCCACCCGACTCTCTCACTCACAATACATATTTTTTCTTAAGCTATATTAAAAAAAATTCCAGATCCCAGGCGGGATAAGGGAGTGAGAATGAGAGATCAAGGTCTGAGTTGAGTACTGGAGGGCGATGGGGGTGGAGGAAGCGTTAGCGACTCGGGCGCGGAAGGGTTTCCTGGGAATCCACAAAGGCCTCTGGATAAGATTGTAGGGCGCATGGCGCCCCAACCCCTTAGCCGGAGTCGGCTTTAGCAGCCCCGCGCAGCCCCACACTGCACTTTACTTCTGCAGCCTTCCCCTCCCTTAAGGCACACAGACACAATACCTCCTTTCTCTAACCCCCCTCTCCTCTCCGTCTTTGCTCCTGGTCGTCCCGGGGACTGCACCGGGTGCCTCCCGCCGCCCGGGCCGCCACTGAGACGTGCGAGCCGAGCTCCGGGCGCAGTCACCGCTCTCGTTCCCCTCGGCTCCGGCTATTTTCGTTCCTTTCTCCTTCTCCCTCCTCTCTCCTCCCCCCGCGGAGCTCCAGCTTCCCAAGGAGGGCAGCCTAGAAACCAACGCAGGAGGCTCCAGGAAGGGCAACTTGAAACTGCCCTCAAGAGGCCGAACTTTTTTCCTCAAATTTATCCTGGAATTAAATTAGACACCCCCAGTTCGCTTTCGAACCCTCCCCCCTCTTTTTTTTCTAAAAGTGGAGAAAAGAAAATAGAACGAATGGGGCGCTAACTAGCTCATTTTTTCTCCCTCTAGAAAAGTTGCCTTAAAGATGGGTTTTAAAAAAATAGAAATGCGAAAACGCTGATTCCGCAGCACAGGGCGAAAGTGCAGGCTTCTCTTAATTAAAAACCTGTCACCACAGTTGCTCTCAGAGGCAGGATCGGCAAGGATTTCTGCCCCTCCAAAGCTTTCCTTTGAGGGTAGGTAATGCCCAGCTGGGCTTGGGAGCCTGTGGGGTTGCGGGGAGGCGGGTGCGGGGTTCCTACGACTCTCTCTCCAGCGGAGTTCGCGTTTCCAGCGCCCCTAGACAGGTAGGTCTGCCGCGGGCAGCTCCCGGCGACTCAACCCAGAACGGATTTTGCTGAAAGCGCAAAATAAAAGTACAAAGTCTGGGGATTGTGGCTCCCCCCGCCCCCCGGCCGCCATGGCCAGCCAAGCACTTTTGGGTTTGGCTGCTGCTTCCTCTGAGCTCAACAATTTTTTTTCCCCGTCTCGCCCTCCCTGGAGGGGGCGCGGTGGATAGAAGGCGAGAGAGGTCCCCAGCCACGAGGTTTTTAATATTACACTTTAATAGGTTTCAGAAGGCCCCGTGGAGAAATGCTAATAGGCTGAAATGTCAGAATCGAGAGGGATTCAGCTCGCGCTCAGCCGATCTAATCCTTTTTTCTGCTCTGATTTTTTTGGGGGGAGGGGGAAGGAGAGGGGGCGCCCACGCCAAGAGGGCTTTGGGGAGGGGCGCACTGTGCGAAGCGCCGCACCCCCGGCCGGGGCGGAGGTGGGGGCGCCCTGGGCCCGCGTTTCTATAGGAACCCCTTTTAGAAGATTAGACTCACCCGCTGCCCGCCGCCAAGGCCTCTCCAAAATATTAATCAGTAACCATCTGACGCCGCGTTTCAGGGAGGGACTCGAGGCCGGGGAAAGGAAAACGGCCTTCTCGCCTGCCCCATCCCACCCGAAGACGCTGCTGGGGGAGAGGGAATGAATCGCCGCTTTGTTTTAAAAGGAAGAAAAAATGAAAAAGAAAAAAGCAGCCCTTGTCTGTTTTGGCGTCTCCCCCGCGCGCTCTGGAGGCGCACCCCAGGGGAGGTGGCGGGCAGGGGCGCGGGTGCAGGGTGCAGCCCGTCAGGCCCCAGGCCCTTCCCGGCTCGCTCGGCTTGTCACCTCCTCCAGCGAGCAGGAAGCTGACAGGCGGCCCATTAAACCGCGCCTTGCAAAGCCCTGGATTGCGGCGACAACCATCTTCCTCTATTTTGATCACTCAGCCCAGACGCTGGAGGAGGAGGGGGGAGGAAAAGGGAGGAGAAGGAGGAAGGGGGGCCTCCCGAGCTGGTGGAGGGGGAGGGCTGCCTAGAAACGGTCCGGAAAAATTCTCACCACCAGTTTTGATCATTCAGCCCCGCCGAGGGGAGCCTGGAAACTGCTGGAGCCCCGAGGTCCGTAATTGGTTTTATAGGAATGGCTGAGGGCCAAGGTGTTTACATGCGCGTGATGGGCGGCGCGCGCGGCCAATGCGCAGCGGCCGAGGGCCGGCCCTGGGGGGGCGGGCGCCCGGGAACAATGCGTGTTTCTTAGCTTGTGAGTGCTCCCCTCCCCCAGCCCCCTTCTTGCCCCCCTCCGCTGGCTTTTTTTTTTTTTTTTTTTTTTTAGATCCAGCGAGAGGAACTTGAAAGGGGGGTTGTGTAATGTACCTTTTCCAATCCCGGGCTGTATATGGAGATTTGGGATTCTTTAAACCGGCGCTACCTGGATTTTATTAAAAAGCGGGGAGCTCGGCGGGAGGAAAGCTGGCTTTTCCGGGGGCTGCGGGAGCCGGGCTGCGGGAGGGCGGAGGAGTTGGCGCGCCGAGCGCTCGGCCCAGGGAGCGGTTTTCTACCAAAAAAAGGAAAGGCGGGCAAAAAGTGTGAAGCGGCTGCGGGTGGCGGAGGGGAGCGGCGGCCGCGGGATGGCGGGCAGCACGGGCGCCTAGCCGCGCCGGGAGCCGGGGCCGCCGCCGGAGTCGCTGTCGCCGGAGCCCGGAGCCGAGAGCCCTGCCGCGCCAGGTACGCCGCCGGTCCGCCTGTCGGCCCTGCTGGGCGCGAGGGTCTCCAAACTTCTGCAGCTCGCCCCCCACCACCCCACCTCGCCTGCCCTTTAGGGTGCGCAGGCGGTCCCTGAAGCAGCCCGGCTATTTAGAATCCACTCGGGGGCCAGGGACCATGGGGTGAGGGCGCCCCGCCAGAGGTAGGGGCGCGCCACTGTTCCCCGGGCGCCCACCCGGATCCCCAGCCCTCTCCAGGCTTCTCTGCCCGGCGCTGCCGAGGGAGGTCGATTCCGTGCTAGGTTCCCGGAAGGCGGCGAGAGAGCCGGGGACGCCGAGACGTTTTCGATTATAGGCTGTTTTTAATTAAAAGCCAGAATTCAGCCATTTTAACTGCATTTAAGAGGGGGTGAAAAGTAAGGAGAACGCAGTGGAGCCCGCAGATGGCCACGCCAGCTTCTTTGCCATTGCCAGGGGGTTGCGATGGACTTCACCCCGATTTCCCTAAACTGGGGTGCCTGGGTATGCTCCGAGTCGCTGGCTTTTAAAAAGAAAGCTGCCCGCAACATCATTTAAAGAAATCACGGGAAACTCATCGCCTCTTTGAGACATATATCCTCGGATGTGGCGACCTTAGATTTTTCCAAAGTGAACGCGGATCTGGTAACCAGAGCCTGATGCGAGGGAGGGAGGGAGGGAGACCGGGTGTTTGAAACCCAAAACACGGTGAAATAGGCGCCTTTAGCAAAGTTAACGAGGAGGCTGGAGGAGGCGGCCGCGGGGGCGGGGGTCTGCGGCTGAAGGGGTCTCCAGCTGGGGGGACTGTGTGCGGAGTCGGGGAGAGCACCCGAGAGCCGTGGTTTTGGCGTGATCGGGGACTCCAGGAGCTCCCTGACCTCCGGGAATCAATCTGAGCTGCCGCGGGCGGGCCGACGGAAAGCGAGGGAAGGGTGGGCTCCACGACCCGCTCTTTTCCCCGCGGGAATCGGCGAAAGACCAGTCTTTTAAGTAAGCACCTTGAAACTGGAACTACAGAGTGATTTACCCATTCACTGGGGAGGCGCCCTCTGGGTCCTGCCCGCGCTTCGAGGTTCTCTTTGTAGGTTATTTTTGGTGGGTGGGGGAATAGGATAAGACTTGATCCTTGATTCCCTTCCTTCCCCTCTGACGCCCCCCCAAATCTCCTGCGCCAGGCCGCTGGTCCTCCGGCCGCAAGATTCCCAAGCCTGGGCGTTGGAAAATGAAACCAAAGCCATTTTTGAAGGATTCTTTCCAGTCCGCAGGGGAGAATGCCACGTCTGGGGTCCCTGGACTCAGACTGCGACTCCCGGTTGCCGGACAAGGGTGGCCGGAGGGGGCTGTGAGTCTCTAAAAATAATAAACCGGCTTTGTACCCTCCCCCCTCCCAAAACAACACCAAAAAACCCCAAACCAAACACTCCTTCGGTGGTTCCCAGCGCCAGCTCTGCCAAAATCAAACTCTGAAAAGGGAGGCAGAGGCCCCCCAAAAAGGTTAAATATTAAACTTTCCGGATAAGATAGTGACAGTGTTTAGGAAGATATTGCGAGTCGTTCATGGAAAGGCTTCATAGCATGTGACGGCCGGGAATAAAACACTCTTCGAGGTTTGTATTTACACTGTCCGGGCGCGGTCAGCTCCCGTGGCCCTTTCCCAGTTTCACCAAGGCAGAGTCGGGGTTGGGGCGCAGCGCGCGCGAGTCGCTGTTCAAGCCGACTCCCGGGAGACTGAAGCCACCAGAAGGAAAGAGCGTGGATTTTAACTTTTCGCGGAAAGAGGGTTACTCCCTGTTTCACTCCTGGTCACAAGATCTACAGCTACCGACCCGAGGGCGAGGCTACTTTCTGAAACTTGTTTTCTTTTTTTCTTCTTCCCCCCCCCCCTTTTTTTTTTCCCCCTTCTGCCGTGGCCCTTCTCTCTCCCCGCCAAGACGTTGTGTGCGCCACCTCCCGAAGCTCCGCCTGGTCGCCCGGAGGGGTTCCACCGCCCGCTGGCCGTGCCCCCCGGGCCTCGGGCGGCCCGCCACCGAGTGCAAGCCGCGGCCATGCATGCCACGGAGCCCCCGCCACCCGAGGACTCTGGGACTACGTCGAGGCTGAACTTTTAGGTCCCACGGAGTGAGGCCCGCGGGCCGGGTGGGGGGCTGGCCGTGGCACTCCCTCGGAGGATGGATGGCCGAGACTTCGGGCCCCAGCGGTCCGTGCATGGCCCCCCGCCGCCGCTGCTGTCCGGCTTGGCCATGGACAGCCACCGCGTGGACGCGGCCACTGCCGGACGCTTGCCCGCCTCCGGCTTGCCCGGCCCGCTGCCGCCCGGAAAATACATGGCCGGCCTCAACCTCCACCCGCACCCGGGTAAGTGCCCCGCGTCCGCCTCTCCTGCCTTCCGGGGATCTTGGGGAGGGAGGTCCGGGAAGAAGGCTGGGATCCTCTCTCCCCGGTGGGTCCATCGTGTGCCGTGAGACTCGGCTTCCAGGGCGGCTTAATCCTGAGTCCTGGACAGAGGCCAGTCCCGAGGTTCCAACGGAGAGGCTTTAGGCTGCGGTTCCCTATGCGTGGAGACCTAAGGCCTAACCGTGTGCCGAAATCGAGTCACCAAGGGCCAATTCCAATCCCCGGATAAGTCTGGGCTGGAGTTTGCAAATTTCTGGGCGAGAAAAGAACAAATAAGACAGTCCCTGTGTCCTGGAGCTCGGATCATTTTGTTGTCAAATTCTCTGCCCGGTGCCCGTGGGCTTTGGGTTCTGTTCCCAGTTATACCACCCTCGCCCACCCGGACCTGAATGGTTTCCGGAACTCGGGAAGACAGCCGGGAAAACGGTGGCGATCCCAGCTCTGGCACCCTGGCCTTTGGCCGGCCCTCAGGAACCCCTTTATCCCCCAGTGGGAGTGTGGCGGGGACCCTCCACCCCCGTTTTCTGTCTGGAGCAAGGGCACGCCGTGTGGATGCTGAAACTGAGCCACTGGCACCGCAGTCCTGGGGAAAGAGGCCACCCAGAGAGCGGATAAGCTGGGCTGGCGGCAGAGGGGACACCAGGGGTGTGTGTGTGTGGGGGCGACACCCAATGCGGGGCTGAGGAACTGCGTCCGAGGAGGCCTGGCGGCCTCCGCCATTTCCCGCGATGGCTGCCCGGGCTTGGCGGGAGCGCACGGGAGGGCACCGCGGCCGGCGGGAGTGGGGACGCGGGACCGGCTGCCCTTCCCGTGGCCCCCCCGGGGACACATCTTACTGGCAGCCCTTGGGTTCTGCCATCCTTGTTAGGGGAGAAAAATCCTTTTCTTTCAAACTGAAGTTTAGGAGTTTGGCGATTTCTCCGGGTGCCCTCCAACGCTACCCCCGTCCTTGGGGTCTTGGAGGAAAAACACCCTCGGGGCCTGGAGTTGCCGCCTCCCTCGGTTGCCGCCTCCCTGCCCGCCTGGTCGACCCGGCTGCGCTCGGCGATTTTGTCTCTGTCTTTGATTTTTCTCCAGGAACTTTTCAGGAACCGGAGTCGCGGGGGCTCAGCGGGACAAAGGGCCTTTGTGAGGCGCCGGGCGGGGGAGGGGCGCACAGAGTTCACTGCGGGGGTGGGGGGGTCCCTTGGGAACTGGGGGTCACGTTCCGACGAGGGCCAGGGTTTTCTCCCCATGACCGCGCCGGACTCCCTACCCCCCGAACTTGGAACCAAGGCTGGTGAGGGCTCTGCGCTGGTGCGCGCCCCCGGAGGCCACAGGGTTCCTTCGTGCGTTTGCCGGAGTCCTTTGCGCTCTTTGGGCCACTCTCTCCGGCCTGGGGCGGTGGCAGGGGCCCTGCAGTCCTGCAGTGGAACCCAGTGTGGTTCTGGCTGGCTAGGCCTTAGCTTGCCGTGCATTCCCGAACCTGGTGGAGCCAAAGTGTCCCCAGGAGTGCAGTGTCAAGAGCCACTGCGCCGGGGAGCGCCCCTGCGGGTGCCTGCCGTGGCACCCCCCTCCCCCGCAAAGAAACCTGGCCGCACCAGATAGCTCCTGTTACTGGCAGACAGAGAGGTAGAGACTTGGACCTTGAGAGGCCAGTTGGGGGCAGCCAGAGCCCTGGGTCGGGGCCTCCCCAGCTCTCAGCTGCCCGATTTTTCCGCGCTCAGTGGCAGAGGTTGGGGAGGAAATGGCGGGAAGGCCACCCCTGGGCCCTGAGCCTTGCTGGGCCTGGGGGAAGGAGAGTAGGCTGCCACCCTGCTTCTCGGTGCCCCGCATGCTCACCTCGGCTGAGGGAGGGAGATCAGCGCAGGACCCCTGCCCTGTGCCACAGCCAGCTGCTAATCCCATTAGGTAAGAGTGGGGAGCTGCACCCCCAAGCCCCTTTACTGCTTGGGGTGGTAGATGAGACACTCCTCAGTCCAGAACTTCCCACACCCTGTTTCCTTTGTGGGGTACAGGTTGTAAATTTTCTCTTCCTCACACCCCATTCCTCTCTGGTTGTCAGCTTCTTAGCTCTTGCCAGCGTTATCAGCTACATCTTACTTGTTTATTTCTTGTACAAAAAGCTGGGAGAAGCTGAGCGATTCACCGGGGTTACAGAGCCAGGCAGTGAGGGGTGAGAAGGTGTTTCTTCTGGGCTGGATCCCCACAGAGGTCTGCAGCTGGGTGGCCGTGTGTCCCGCAGGCTGGGCGCAGAAGGGCTGCTCTAGGGGAAGCTCAGGGTGGCAGGAACGCTGGATGGGTTCGGGGGGAAATCTGTTGTGAATGGGGGTGCCCTGGAGGAGATGCTCAGAGCTGTGGATCTGGCTAAGGGTTTGATCACTTCGTAGAGGTGGTGAAATCGGGAATGAATGGGTTTGATTCAAAGTCGGGGTGGTTTTTCCCTTCCAGTAACCTTGAGTATTGATGTAATCCGAGCAGTAAGCGTTCTCAGCCTGGTCAGTTCCCAGGGACAGTAAGTGACAAGCACCTGGCAGGTTGGGTTCTCAGCTCTGGGGTTGGAAGCCTCACATTCAGTCCTCCTGCATTGCACTCTCAGCTATTAGCAAGAGTTTGTGCTTGGATATTTATTCTCCCTGCCCCCACACCCCGGCGAGGGTCAGGATGGGGGGGGCTGCCCTTTGACCCGGCTAGTGGACAATAGGGTGTCACGGGTCTTCTGCAGGACCCGTGGCTCCATCTCTGGAATCCAGCCTGTCAGCCTACTGGGATTGATTTAGAAAGATTAATCAGCATTGGCTGATGAGGCGATGGGATTGTGAAGATAAGGGAGGTTTGCCAGGCTCTTCCTTTTCTGCTTAGAGGCAGCAGGGCGGGCTGGGGAAGGTTCTGGAATCTGGAAAGCCTTCCACGGCCCCTGGCTCTCACCGCCTTCTGGTGCTTTAGGTCCCAGACCCAGCGATTTTCTTTCCTCACTTTTACATTTACTTAGCAAATAATTTCTGAGCGCTTCCTGCGTGCCAGGCAGGACCAGGGACCCAGGGCTGCGGCAGTAACCCAGACAGAAGTCTTTCCCCCTCTCGGAGCCCACGTTCTAGCCAGCGGAGCTGAGCAATGAATATGCAGATGTGAGAAGGAAGTTCTTCTGAATAGGGACACAGGTCTTGCAGACAAGAAAATGCCTCAGGTCTGGCCTGGCCCGAGGGCGAGGGCGGGGTCAGAGGGCCTGACCTCCTGGCTGCCTGGAGCGATCCTTTTTGTGTGTGAAGAGTGGAAAGTGCAGTGAGGGTGACGAGGCTGGAGCCTAGAGCAGGCTGCGGGGACGGGGGTGGGGAGTAGGGTGGTTAGGTTTGGGGCAGGCGGATTCCACCTGGCCCAGAGGGCCTGTAATAAGGTTTTGGAATTTTACACTGAAGAATGAAAAAGGAGGGGCGTTTTACAGAACCGGCCTGGGCTCGGAAATTGTCAATGGTATGCAAGACAAATGAAGGGTGAGAGTTACTCCAGATGAGGAAAGACTAAAAAAATTTAACAGGTCAAAGCAGTGGACTGGCCCTGATGAGATCTTGGATCCGGGAAGAAAGTGCTGTGAAGGAGATCCTGGGGGCAATTGACGAAATTGGACTATGGACTGTAGATTAGCGGATGGCATTGAATCAATATTATGTTCCATGAAGTTGATAGCTGCCTCGGTTATGTAAGGGCGCTGTTGTTTTTAGGGACTCGGAATGCTGAGGCGTTTAGGGAAGGGACGCTGCACCCACTCCTGCCTCTTGGGAGTGGTTTGGGACCAGCAAGAGGAGTAGCTGTAATTTGCATATACGTACGGGAGACAGAGATAAAGTCAAAGAACGGCAAACTGCCGGCCGAGAAAGCTGTCCTCTGTCGTGGGACCTGAGGCAGATCCGACGGCAGTTTGCTGTACTATTTCAAACTTTTCCTCAAATTTGAAGTGATTCCAAAATAAGCATTTAAAGAAAAACTCAGCGGGATGCTGGCCGGAGACTGGTAGACAAGGAGGGAAGTGGGATGCCTCTGTGGTGTTGGGGAGAGGCTGTTTTGGGGTGAGGGTGACCAGAGAGGGTGAGTGGAGGTGGTAAGGGTTTGGGCCTTGGGGTGCCACTCGAGTGGAGTGGCGGGCAGCCCCAACTTCCAACAGAAAGGAAAGGAACAGCTGGGGGGAGGGAGGGGATGGGACATTCTGGTTTCAGATGTGGCCGTTTGGGGTGCTCTTTGTGGACTCTGCTGCGGTCTGACCTGATTTTACTCCCACCCTGTGACTTCCGCCCAGACTCCAGCCCAGCTTTGAAGGGGACCAGCTGGAGCTGCTTTCTGATGAGGTCTTGGACCTCCCCAGGGCTTCTTTGAGCCCTGGCCAGTGGTAAGTCAGGGCCAAGGTCCTTTAATTTTTTTCTGGGGATCGAACCCAGGACCTTCATACTGAACTGCGTTCCCAACCCTTTTTAATTTGAGATAAGATCTTGTTAAGTGGCTAAGTTGCCCAATCTGGGCTCCAATGTGTGATCCTCCTGCCTTAGCCCCCCACAGGGCTAGGATTGTAAACATGGATCACTGCCCCCAGATCTTCCATTTATTTTTCTTTTGGTACTGAGGATGGAACCTAGGGCTTTACCCATGCTAAGCAAGCATTCTCACTGAACTACATCTTCAGTCCCAGGGGCAGGGCCCCTACGACACTGGCCACCCCCAAAAGGCCTGCTATCTCATTGTGGAAAAAGTTGAGGCTGTCAAGTGCCAGCCACAAAACCTTCTCACTTGTCCTGGGCCACAAATGTACTGTATCTGTCACTGTCTCTTAAGAGACCTCGTGAGCTAATGCAAGAGATGGATGATCTGTGGCCCAGAAAAAAAGGTACCAAAAAGATAAAAAACACCCCAACCCAGCTCACACCCCTTACAGTTGTCCACATTTCTGAGCTGATAGTTTTAACCTGCAGCCCCCTAGATAAAACCATGCTCTGTCTAGGGCTGAGGTCCAGACCTTGCTTACCCACTTACTGGACATATGTTGACTTTCTAAACCTCAGTTTGCTCATCTCTAATGTGGGTCCATTCCTAGTACTGGATTTGTTTGGTTGTGAGGTTAGAGCCAGCAAGCTCAGGCTGGGTGCCTAACCAGGTGGGTCCCTCCGCAAAAGTTGGAGCAAAAGTGATCACTGTAATTACAGTGCTCATTAGTAGCTGACTCACAGACCCCTCAGGCTACTCCAGACCTCTCCAGGGCCTCTGGAATTTTCTACTCACTCCTCTGGGTGGAGCACGATCCTCAGCCTCCAGGATCCCAACCTGAGCCAGGCGTGGTGGTGCATACCTGTGGTCCCAGTGCTCTGGGGGCCTGAGGCAGGAGGATTGCAAGTTGGCGTCCAGTCAGGGCAATTTAGCAAGACCTTGACGCATTTTGTCTTTTCTGTGTAATAGCTAGGATGGAAATGCTTCACTTTTGGGTGTTTGATTCATGGAGCTTTTACAAAATGAACATACCAGCCCTGTAACTGCAGGAAGTTTAGTTAAGCCCAGCTCCTTTCTAGCCCTCTGAGGCTCCCTCCCCTCAGCTCCCTGGTCACTTCCTGTCCTCACCTCAAGATAATTTTTTTTTGCCCCTTTTTTTTTTTTTTTTTTTGAGATAGGGTTCAGGCTGATCTTGAACTCACTATGTAGTCCAGGCTGGCCTGGAACTTGAACAGTGCTGCTCCTGCCTCAGCCACCCAAGTGCTGGGATTCTGGGTGTGCGCCATCGCGGCTGGTTCACTGGACATTCTGCTTGTGAAATGCATTGGTTTGCTGGTGTGCAGCAGCCTGTGGTGTTTTTTTGGTCACTGTGTAATATTCCACTGTGTGTGCACAGAACACAGGGTACACTCCTCCTCTCCTGCTGATGGACTCGAGGTGGTTTATGGGTGTTTGTGGAGAGAGATGCCACAGTGAACATGCCTTGTGGGCACAGGTGAACACATTTCTTTGGGCCTATACCTAGGTAGGAGTGGGTTTGTGAGGAGAGAGGGGCGAAATGGAGGCAGCCCCAGCAGCTGTGGCTTCTCCAGCGGCTGTGTCCCATTACCACACAGCTGGCTCTGAGTTTGAAGGTCCGTGTTATTGTCAACAGCAGGTAGTGTCAGTTTTTTTTATGTCCCGTGCATGCCGGTGGGCATGCATTAATATCTCATGTATGCATTTAAAAACACTGTCTTGAGTTTTTAAATTTTACTGAGGAATATTTTACATGCAGTAAAATATTCACTGGGAGTGTACAGTTCAGGCCTTGAATTCACTTGTAGTCCAGGCTGGCCTCCAACTTGTGGCAACCTTCTTGCCTCAGCCTCCCAAGTGCTGCGTTTACAGGTGTGCCCCTGTACCCCACCAGGTGTGGGGGGCTACAAGACGGGTCTTTAGCTCAGGCTGGGTTTGAACTTGCCATGTAGCCCAAGCTAGCCTGAATTCACAATCCTCCTGCTTCTGCCTTCTGTTACTGGAAATACAAGCTTGTGCCGCAGTGCCAGACTCTTAATATTCATTTTAGAAATTAATTTTTTGAGACAGGGTCTTGCCATGTAGCTTAGGCTGGCCTTGAACTCGCTATGTAGCCCGGGCTGGCCTCAGACTTGCAGCAGTCCTCGTACCTCAGCCTCCCGAGTGCTGCGATTACAGGAGTGAGCCACCACACCTGTATATATGCACTGTAAAATAAAAGTCCGTCCGTCAGTCCGTCCCGCCCCCCCCCCACGTCCTGCCCCCCTTACCAGGAATCAAACTCAGGACCTTGTGCTTGCCAGGCAGGTGCTCTGCTGCTGAGCTAAATCCCCAGCCCCAAAATAAAAGTTCTGTATCATTTGAAAAGCCAAATTGTGTTGGACAGGTTACAAAGTAGCATCTTTCCCTATTCCTCATTTCTACTTTTTTTTGTTTGTTTGCTTGCCCCGCCCCCCAGGAATGGAACTCACGACCTCCTCGCTCCTGCCAGGCAGGCAGGCAGGCACTGTGCCACTGAGCAAAATCCCCAGCCCCTCATTTCTACGTTTAACTCTTGGGGCTTTTTGTCTGCATTTTCTTTTTCTTTTTGGTACTGGGAATTGAATTCAGGACCTTGCTCTTGCTAGGCAGATGCTTGTGCCACTGAGCTATATCCCCGGCCCTTGTCTGTATTTTCTAAGCGCTAACTTCTACTGCTAGTTATGTTCAGGTTTTAAGATTTTGTATTGAATTCGGTAAAAGGTGAGGATTTTGCATAGATTGCTTGACTCTGAATCCTGTTATTTATTAGAATCAGACAAGTTTCTTTGCTTCCCCGTACTTCAATTTTCTTTTATAAAATGGAGAATAATAGTGTGCTCTGTGAGATTGTTCTGAGGGTTAAACAGTGCAGGACAAGCATTGAGAATGGCATGGTTCTGCATGCCTATAATCCCGGCATTTGGGAGGTTGAGGCAGGAGGATCGCTGTGAGTTTGAGGCCCAGGCTGGGCTACATTGTGAGTTTAGGGCTAGCCCAGGCTACATAGCGAAACCCTATCTCAAAACAAAAAAACAAAAAACCATATCTGGCATATGACAAGCACTTAGTGTTGATTACTATGATTTTTGTTGCCCCCCCATTTATATGACCTCATCTTCCCAGTATATGTGAAATACAGTTTTGCATAAATCAGTTTGCTTTTTATTTATTTATTTATTTATTTATTGGTTTTCTTTTTTTTTTCCTCCGGTACCGGGAACCGAACTCACGATCTCGCGCTTGCCAGGCAGGTGCTGTGCTGCTGAGCTAAATCCCCAGCCCCCCCGGTTTGCTTTTTATTACGGTTTTGTAAATATTGTTCACATTTGAGCTGCCAAGTGTTGTAATACAATTACTTTTAAATAAAATTTTTCTGGAGTTATAATAGCCTCTTTTTTTTTGAGTTGGGATTTCTTAGACCCTCTGGCTTCCTGTCTGGTGATACATTTTACCTTTGCCTGTGTATTGGATACACTGTCTTCCTCCCTCCTTCTCTCCCTCCCTTTAAATGGTGATTGGAGTTGAACCCAGAGCCCTCATGCTGACTGCCCCTTTTGTTTTTTGAGACAGGGTGTCACTATGTAGTCCAGGCTGACCTTGAATGTACTATGTCACTCAGGCTGGCCTCAAAGTCACTGCGATCCTCCTGCCTCAGCCTCCTGAGTGCTGGGATCGCAGGTGTGCACCACCACACAGGGCTTTTTTGCTTTGTTTTGAGACACCTTGCTAAGTTACTGCCTTGTCCAGACTGGGTTTGAACCTGCAATCCTTCTGGCTCAGCCTCCCAAACTGCTGGGATGACAGGCCTGCACCACCATGCTAACTGTCCCTGTCTTTCCTTGGGGAGTCCCTTCCTGGAATTTTCCATCATCCCTCTCCTGTTCAGCTTGCCTGATGCTTGGGTCTGTTGTAGAGTCATCGTCCTTCCACCTCTCCCTGCCTCTGCTGTGTTGGACCTGCAGTATCCTGATTCCCACACCTTCCTGTTTCCTGTTGTACTTCTTTCTGTGGAGCACATTCTACAGTAGCTTTCTGCGAAAATGTACATGGAAAGAAATCTTTTGGGCCTTAGTATGCCTGAAAATTGCCCTTATTCTACCTTCACATTTGAGGGATATTTGAAAAATAACTGTCCCCACCCCCAATTTTGAAGGAACAGCCAACATTACCTTTTCTTTTTTTTTTTTCCGGTACCAGGATTCGAACTCACGACCTTGTGCTTGCCAGGCTAGGCGCTGTGCTGCTGAGCTAAATCCCCAGCCCCAACATTACCTTTTATATTCCCATGTTCCTTTTGGGGAATATAGTACCATTTTTATTCTTTCCTTTTTCTTTTGTCCCTGTGGTGCTGGAAATTGAACCCAGGGCCATTTTACCATTTTGATTCCTGTACTTTTATTTTTTTTTTTGGAGACAGGGTCTCAGGTAACTTAGGCTGGCCTTGAACTCACTGTGTGGCCCAGACAGGCCTAGAATTTATGATCCTCTGGCCTCAGCCTCTTAGTGGCTGGAGTGCCACCACAACTGGCCCATTTTAATTCTTGATCTTTGTATGTGAGTGATTTTTTTCTCTTTTCCAAATGCTCAACATTTTTTAGAATCACATACTAGCTAAGAGCACAGACTGAGTCACTCACCCATTTCATCCCCTCCTGGCTGTGGAGCTTGGACTTTTTACCTAAGGATGCCTCAGGTTTTTTTTTTTTTAAGTGGGTAGTAGGGGCTGAGGACCTAGCTCAGTGGTAGAGTGCTTGTGTAGCATGTGTCAGGACTCTGACTTTGACCCCCAGCACCACAAAAACAAAGAAAAAACCAGTAGGGCGTGGTGGTGCATGCCTGTAGTCCCAGCACCCTGGAGGCTGAGGCAGGAGGATCACTGGGAGTTCGAGACCAGCCTGGGCTACAAAATGAGCTCAAGGTCAGCCTGAACTGCAGAGCGAGATCCTGTCTCAAAAAGACCAAAAAAACAAAACAAACTGGGCCTGGTGTCTGCCCTTTATGTTTGTGTAAAAATGAAATGAGTTGCATCAGTGCATCCGTCCCTGGGACGTGGCCTGGCCGTGGAGCTCTTCGTACTGTTTTCCAGTGGATCACTGTTCTTTTTATTTATTTTATTGCGACAGGGTTTCACTATATAGTCCAGGCTGGTCTCACAGCCGTCTTCGTGTGCAGCCTCCCTAACGCTGGGATTACAGGCGTCCGTCACCATGCCCAGCTGAGTTACTATTTTTATTAGCATTTTATTATTTCCTTCCCACTCTTTTTGCTATTTTCTAATACTACAAGTTAGCCTGGATGGATCTCCTGGGCCAATCATCAGATTTTCCTACCCTTTCGTTTCTGTTTGTCATTTCGTTTCCTACCCTTTCTGTTCTGTTTTCTACATGTCCTTAACAGGATCTGCTAATATTTCAATATAATTTTTTAATGTGGTTAACATTTATAATCCTCACGAGCTCTTATAGTCTGGGTGTGTCTGTTTGGTGGTGCTGGGAATTGAACCAAGCACCTTGTGCGCATGAATCACACACTGTACCACAGAGCGGAGCGCCCAGCCCCTGCTTCTTGGTAAATAGCATCGTGTTGTTTCACGGGTACAATAATTTTCATTACTTAGACGATTTTTGTCTTGTGGTCCTGGGGATGGAACCCAAGACCTTCTGGAACTCAAGACCCTGAGCTATGTTACCAGCCCTTTTTATTTTGAGACGGGGTCTTGCTAAATTGCTCAGACCAGGTTCAAACTTAACGATCCTTCTACCTCAGTCTCCAAGGGCTGGGATTACAGGTGTGTCCTGCCACGCCTGGCCGCCACCAGTGATATTAACTGTATTCCCCCCCACCCAACACCGACTTTTCTCTCCTCTGGTCTTGTCTCCGTTTCCTCCACATCTATTTCTCGTTTGTCTGGGTTGGTTGGAGACTTCCCTGGCCCTGCCCAGGACCCTCGAGTCTCACTGTGTTTCCGAGAGCAGCCCCAGGAGCAGCAGTGGCTCAAATGCAGGGATGGGGCTTAGTGGCCACTGAAGACCTTCCTGAGTATGTCTCTGCAAAAAGAGATTTTCTTTTGCCCTTGTAAATCTCAGGAGCAAAAATCCTCCAGTGTCTGCATGGCTAGGTTTCATCCTTTTCCTGAGAACAAGTGGAGGACCTGGACTTAGAGGCCTGTCTTCCTTCTGGTCCTCACCCCAACCTTGAGAATTCATGCTGCAGTGGCCTTGCCTTTCCTTGTAAGCACAGGGCTCACTGGGGGGGGGGGTACTAGTGGGGCTCTAAATTCTTCTATGGGTGAAACCAGCAGTCTATGGCCTGCCATGGGGCACACTTGTAATCTCAGTTCCTTAGGAAGCTGAGGCAGGAGGATCTCTAGTTTGAGACCAGTCTGGGCAATTTAGTGAAACATTGTCTCAAAACAAAACAAAGCAAAACAGAAGAATTGCATCAGTCATGTTTCAACCCTTGCTATGCTCTTGCCCCAGCCTTGGAGGGACCAGGATCTGAGATGGTTTCTTAATTGTTCCCTTCGAGCTTAGGTTTCAGTTTTTCCCATGCGTTACCCTGCGACGCTGCACACCGCGTTCCTCGGCTTTCCGGCTCTGCCCTCCATTTCTCTCTGGTCCGGTTTCCCTCCTTTTTAAGCCACCTTACTTTCGTGTCCGAATGGTGCTGGCCTGGGGAGCGGATTTCTAGGTATGAGGCTGCACGTGTCTGGTGTCCCTGAGGCTGGCTCCTCCCCCGGCAGTCCCAGCTCAGGTGTCTCCTGGCTGCTGCAGGCGGTTGCTGCCAGACCCCCGTCCCTGCACCTTCTTCTTCGGCAGCGATTGCTGGGGGCAGTGGCGGGCAGCAACGGCGGGGCAGGGACTTTTTCAGCAATAGCTTCAGCCCCGCGCCCGGGCTGGGTGCACGAATTTGCATATCACTGGCTGGGCTGGGATTCCCTCTACTTAATCTGAGCACCTTTTGGGTGGGGCTGAGTCTGTCTGGGGCTTGGTTAGGTGATGGGAGGGGCTGGCTGGGTCGGCCTGGCCTGGGGTGGAGGGTGGAGAACCCCGACGGAGGCCAGGCTGCTGGGGGCGGGGCCTGAGCCGCAGGGTGCTGGGCGTGGGCGGAGGTGGTCGGCCCTGCTCTTAGGCCTCCTGCGGGTGGGAGGCTGATCGGCTGGCGTCTGGCTTCCTCCTGCTGGGTCCCCACAGCTGCCTCACAGCGGCACCCATGGGCGCTCTGGGATGTTCGCGGCAGCCACAGGTCCTCAGCCACCGAGGTAGGGTAAGCACCTCCCCAGCTCTCTACTGGAGAGGGACGAGTCCCCACGCGGAGGAGACAGGCGAGGCGCAGCGCATGCATGGGTGCGTTCCGCCTTCGTCTTCACTGGAAAGCGCGGCACAGAGAGGTCAGGTCACCAGCATGTAAGGCATCCGGGAGTGAGTCCTGTGCTTGCTGCCAGAGAGCGGGGCACAGGGGATAGTGGGCGGGGATAGTAGGAGGTGGGACGTTGATGGGAAATTTCCTGATACAGTAGGAATTTTTCATTTCTTTTTTCTTTCTTGCCTTATTTTTATTTATTTATTTATTTATTTTTTAGACGGCCACACTTTGTAGGCCAGGCCAGCCTTGAACTTGTGATGTAGCCCAGACTGTCCTGGAACTTGTGATCCTCCTGTCTCAGCCTCCCAGAGTACTGGGGTTGCTGGTGTGATGCACCACGCCCATAGAAGTCACCTTTAGAAACTCTCCTTCCGTGTCCCCAGGGCAGTGCATGTTCAGAGGGGAACCTGCCAGATCAGCATGACTGGGGGTTTTCCTTTGTTCATTTGTTTTTGTACACTAATTCTGTGGGCCATTGCCAGGTCACAGCTGCCCTAGATCCTGCTGGGCTCCTTTCACCTGTGTATTAGTATTTTCCATCTTGGCTTTTTTTTTCCTTCGGTACTGGGAATCGAACTCACGACCTTGCGCTTGCCAGGCAGGCGCTGTGCCACTGAGCTAAATCCCCAGCCCCCATCTTTGCTTTTTTCATTATTGTTTTTTAACACCCCCCTCCCCCCCCAGTCTTGAGGATTGAACCCAGGAGGGCCTTTGCACTGAGCTCATCTTAAGCCTTTAAAAATTTTTTTTTTCAGTTTTTGAGGCAGGGTCTTGCTAAATTGGCCAAGTTGGGCTCCAACTTGGCAGTCATCCTGCCTCAGCCTCCCAGAATACTAGGATTATAGATATGCACCCATCTTTTTATTTATTTATTTTTTAAATCTTTTTTGTAGCAGGGTCTCGCTATGCAATTCAGCCCGGCCTTGAGCTTACTTCGTAGCCCAGGCTGGTCTCAAAATCGCAAGGATCCTCCTGCCTTAGCCTCCCAAGTGCTGGGATTACAGGCGTGTGTCACCACGCCCTGCTGGCTTCTTTCTTAATATTTTAACCATTCTGGTAGATGTGTAGTAGTTTAAATTCACATATCCTCTCCAGTTTATGGAGCTGAATACCTTGTCCTAAGTCGACTAGCTGTTTGTGCTTCCTTATTTGTGATTGTCCTTTGCTCATTTTTTATGCAGAGTTGCTGTCTTTTTCTTACTGATTTCACAAGAGCTCTTTATATATCCTGGCTACCAGCCTTCATTGGCTGATACATATTACTGATGATCTTCCATGTGGTAGCTTGCTTTCTCTGTCACTGAATGGTGTTGTCAGAGATGTAAAAATTCCTAGTTTATTGTAGCTCAGCTCATCAGACTTTACTTTATGGTTAGTGCTTTTTCTCTTTAAGAAACCTCTGTTGCCCCAGGTTATGCAAGCCTTTTCCAGTGTGCTCTTCACTCCAGGTATCTCTGGTTTGCTTTACACATTTAGCTGTATGACCCACCTGGAATTTTTTTTTTGTTGTTTTACTTGTTTTTAAATTAGTTAATTTATTATTTTTGTGCTAAAAGGATTGAACCCCTGAGGTGTTCTACCACTGAGCCATATCTGTAGCCCACTCCCTCCGTCTTTCTCTCCCTCCCCTTCTTTCTTCTCTGCTTTCCTTTTATTTAGTGGTACTGGGGATCAAATCTAGAGAATGCAGAGCTACATCCCCAGCCCCCTCCCTCCTTTTCTTGAGATAGGGTCTCGCTATGCAGTTTATTTGTTTGTTTTTTTTTTTTTTTGGTTTTTCTCCGGTACCGGGAACCGAACTCACGGCCTTGTACTTGCCAGGCAGGTGCTTTTGCCGCTGAGCTAAGTCCCCAGCCCTTTCGCTATGCAGTTTAGGCTGACCTTGAACCCACCATAGAGCCCAGGCTGACCTTACACTCATTGTGATCCTCCTGCCTCAGCCTCCTGAGCGCTGGGATTACAGGCCTGTGCCACCACACCTGGTTCCTCTTAGTTGTATTTTGAGACAGGGTTTCCATACATTGCCCAGGCTGGGTTCTGATTTATATTCTTCCTGTCTGTGTTGAATAGCTGGACCACAGGTCTGTGCCACCACGCCCAGCTGTCATTTCTGTCTCTAATGGGGGCAAAGAAACAGTGCATGCTGGTGTAGAATTGATTTCTGTGTTTATCATGTGGTAGGTTGAGCTTGAGTTTATATCCTTCTGCCTCAGCCTCCCACACTGCTGAGATTCCAGGCCTTTGTCACCACACCTGGCTGATGTCACTGCATTTTAATACTTCCTTGTAATGCTAAGGACTTTGAGCTTTCTCTGAGTCTTGCAGTGTGTGGCTTCCCCTTTGAGTCTTGCTTGGGATTCTTGGGGAATGACAAGGACTCTGTGCCCTGGACAGTGGCCAGTTCTCTGGCTTAGACCTGACACAACTCGGGGAATCTGGGCTCCCAGAGAGCGTGCAGGTCACTCCGTCTCCGTGTCCTGCGCGGTTCTCAGCTGTGTCTTAGGAACCCTGAAACCGCAGATGGGGCTTGGTCTGGCAGAGCCCTTTCCCGGGTGACAGCCCCCTGTGGTCCTGCTGATGAACTGTCCGGTAGTCTTTGGTGGCATCTTCAGGGCTGTAGTTCCTCAGAGAGGCTGAAATATTTTAAAATCTGCAGGGCCAGGTAGTAGAGCTCTTGCTGAGAGTGTGTGCGACACCCTGGGTTCCAACCCCAGCACTGCAAGATGAAGCTAGTCAGGGCTGGGGATATAGCTCAGTGGCACAAGTGCCTGCCTAGCAAGCACAAGGTCTTGAGTTCAATTCCTGGTACCAAGGGGAAAAAAAAAGACGAAGCTAGTCTAGTGACAAGGGGCCTTTGGGATTGAAAATGAGCAGACTGCTTGCCGCTGCTGTGGGGGTGGGGTGGGGGGTGTAGGTTTTGTAGCCAGAGCCTCAGTTTCCCTGTTGGTGGAAGGACTTAAGAATCCTTGCAGAGTTGAGGTGTGTGGGCAGGGAGATGTGAAAGACTTTAGCCAGGGTCTCAGGACCTTGTGCACCCACGCCTTGAGTATTAATTGAGCATTTACTGTGTGCACCGAGCATTGGGGCAGTAAAACAAAGCCCAGGTTGTAATGCAAATTATGGCCCAATCTTGGTCACTTTTTGCTTTTGTAAATAAAGTTTTATTGGAACAAAGGAATGTCAGGTAGCTCCTTGTTCACGGCTACTTTCCCTGCAGCAGACTCTTCCAAGCAGTATAGGGTGTGCTGGGCCTGATGCTGTAGTTCTGTAATCTAGCCCTCTGGGAGGCCAAGGCAGGAGGATCACAAATTCGAGCCCAGCCTGGGCAACATATGACTTGGTGAGACCTTGCCTCAAAGGAGGTAGGGATATAGCTCAGTGCAAAGGCCCTGGGTTCAATCCCTGGTACTACAAACAAAACCAAGCTCAATTTATCAAATTTTTTTTCTTTTTTGAGACAAAGTCTTGCTGTATAGTTCAGATTGGCCTTGGATTTATATAGCCTAGGCTGGCCTCGAACTCTCAGGGATCCTCCTGCCTCAGCCTCCCAACTGCACCCAACTGCTGGGATTACAGGGATGTGCTGCATGGCCTTATCAATTGTTCATTTCTGGAATCTCCCATTGAATATTTTTGGCTGTGTTCAAACTGTGGGTAAGAGCCAACTGCTGTATATAGGCACCTTCTAGAAGAATCACAGGTAGGGGATTCCCCTGGTCTGCAGGGTAAGGTTATATCACCCTCTCTGTTAGGGACCTGCCATCCTGCAGGGCAGCACTGAGGGAGCTTCCTGCCTAGCCCCTGGCACACAGAGTCTTGCTGGCTGTTGAGGGATGAAGGAAGGAAGGCAGCGCCTCCTCTGGGTGCCAGGTCTACCCTCCGGTGAGCTCAGCGAACCTCCAAGTCTCTGCCTTTGTACACGGTGGATGGTGTGACTAACTCCTTCCTCCGATGGGATGGGCGTGAGCATCACAGGGGCCGCTGATGTATGTGCTTGGCATGCAGCCTGGCCTGGAGTAAAAGGGCTTGGGAAAGTTCCTTATTTTTACTGTCAGTGTTAAATACTTGTGCAAGGAGCGGAGATACCCAGGCAGATGCTCATTGTGCCTGGGAAGGGGGCGCTCCCTTGTCCCTCCACCTTGCAGAGACCTTGATTAGTTGTTGAGGGATTCATTACGTTGGTGGGGATTGAACCAAGGGCCTTTGCCCTGAGCTACATGCCCAGCCCTTCCTTTTAAGTTTCTTTTTTAACTTGAGACAGATCTCGCTAAGTCACTAAATTGTCCAGACTGGGCTTGACTATGTAAGCCTCCAGCCTTAGCCTCCCTGCTTGCTGGGATAATAGGGATGTAGCCCTATCCCTGGCCAGTTTGGTTATTTATTTGTTTATTGTTTTGTAGGGGATGGAACCCAGGGCCTCCCACTGGCTAGGCAAGTGCTCTACCACTGGGCCACATCTGCAGCCTCTAAAACCCTTGCTTAACTCTTGAATCCTGAGCTGTGTGGTTGTGCTTTCCTTGTGAGCTTCAGTTTCCCTTTGCCTGATGGAGTTGGCTTGTTGAGGGTCAGAGGTCATAAAGGCAGGGATGTGTGAATGTTTTAAAAATTTTTTCTTTTTGAGATAGGATCTCACTACATAGTTCAGGCTGGGCTTGAACTCACTTAGTAGTCCAGGGTTGCCTGGAATTTGAAATGATCCTCCTGCCTCAGCCTCCTGGTGCTGGGATTACAGGTGTGCACCACCACGCCCAGCAGGGATGTGTGAATGTTTTGGGCCTGGGGCTGAGATGTTCCGGTAGGAGGTGATCCAAGTGCCTGTCTGGGCGACAAATCTCACTCTTGCCAAGAACAGCGCCAGCCTGTCTTTCCTGCTGGGGATCTGTGTGGGCCTGCAGCTCCCTGTAGGCCCCAGGTTGGACTCCAGGGGGATCCTCAAGGTTACGCTGCGGCTCCTTTCCAGGGGCTGTAACTGGAAGCTGGGGGAGAGAAGTAGCAAAAGCAGAGCCCAGACGTGGAGTGGGTGTCACCGGCGTGGTGGGATCCCAGCCACTGTGTTCATGCTGGGGCAGGTGCCAGCCTCTGTGCTGACTTGGTCACCAGCTGGGTCACCCTGGGCAGTTACACTCAGCTTCGGTTTCTTTTTGTCGTTGTTGTTCTGGGGAGTCAACCCAGGCGTGCTCGACCAGTGAGCTATGGCCCTATCCTTTTATTTATTTTTAATTTTGAAACAGGGTCTCACCAAGTTGCTTAGGTGAGACTTGAATTCGGGATTTTCCTGCTTCAGCCTCCCTCAGTGCTGAGATTGCAGGCCTGTGCCACTATGTCTGTCTGGGTCTTTAGATGATTTTTTTTTTTTTTGTGGTGCTGAGGATAGAACCTAGGGCCTGGTGCGTGCTAGGAAAGTGGTCTAACACTGAGCCATATCTGAGCCCTTTTACAATTTAATTTTAATTAATTTATTTACAGTATTGGGAGTTGAGCCCAGGGATTTTGCATGGAGCTACATCCCCAGCCCTTTAAAATTGTGAGATAAGGTCTCACTAAATTGTTAACTTGCACAGGTCAGGCTCAAATTTGGAATCCTTCCTGCCTCAGCCTCCTGGAGTGTTGGGCTTACAGATGTGTGCCCCTGTGCCCAGCTTCAGTGTCTTAATCCAGAAAACAGGGGTGCCAGGCTTCTTTTTCTCCCAGGGCAGTGGGAAGGTGAGCTGGGATCAGGAAGAGCCCTGGATTCCAAGGCAGAGCAGAGCTGCCTTTCATTTTTTTTTTTTTTCTTACATGGAGGTGAAATCAGACAGCCTGCAGTTAACCATTTACAGTTCAGTGACATTTAGTGCACTCACACCAGGCTAGCTGCCACGGCTTTCCTCAGTTTGACCCTAAGGAAGGACAAACAGCCTTTTTAGTCTTCTTTTTGTACTAGGAATCGAACTCAGGACCTGGCGCTTGCCAGGCAGGCGCTGTGCCGCTGAGTTGTCTCCCTGGCCCCACAAACAGCCTTTTGAAGAGAGAAAGTGACCCCACTTGGACCCTGACCGTGGGAGGTGCAACTTGGCCCTGGGTTTGTAGCTATAAATAATAACAGTGGTAGCTGATGTCACAGGGCACTCCTGCCAGCCAGTGTTCAGAGCATTTTACAAATACGGAGCCCTTTTTTAGTCTTTACATCATCCTCAAGGGGGAGATGTTGCTACATTATCTGTTTCACACAGCCAAGGGAAATTAAGAAAATTTCCCCAAATCACAGAGAAGGTGGGCCTAGGAGCCAGAATCTCCTCCGTTCCCTGCCCTGCCTATTCCTCTGCCCTTACCCGCTAAGGTACTGACTGACCACGCCCTTCCCTGCCAGCCCTGATTGTTGCTAAGTTAAATGTAAATTAATTAAAATGTAATAAAACAAAGAATGTGGTTTCTCAGCTTCCCTGGCTGTGGTGCACTTCCTCGGTAGCCATGTGAGTCCATGTCCAGCACAGTGACAGACTGGCGCCGTTCACCTAGCATTGCTACGCGTCATTTATTTACCCAGTCCCCACCTGATGGACACACAGGTTGCTTCCAGTTTGTTGAGGGTGACTGACTGTGCAGGGGGACCCTTCCCCAGGTTGTTGTGTGACTGTTCCGGAAGTGATGGTGTAGGTGGGGGCTGTTGGGCTCTGGAGCCGGTCCAGCTCTGCCTCTGGCTGTGTGCCTGAGTGACCCTGGGTTGTCACTTGTACTCTGTGCATGAAAGGCTCATGGGAGGGTGGAGTGGCTGCCGGCAAAGTGGATAAGCGCGTGCAGTGCCTGTGAGTTCCGCTTGCCACTGTTGGCATCGCTGGGGCTGGTAATTTATTGCTGCATGTCTGTGCTAGAGATTTTGACGCTGGGCGGTTGGTCTTTGCTTCTAAGGTGTCAGATGAGATAATTACTGGGTGCACAGGTGGCACGGAGGAAGCCTGCAGTCCCCAGCGGGAGGCGTGGGACCAGTGTGGGAAAGTCAGGTCTCAGCTCAGCCCAGGGCCAGAGCAAAGGGACTCCTCTTCCCCCTTAGTTTGGGCTTTCTCAAAGGGAGAGAACAGTGAACACGGGGCCTGATTGTCATGCCCCTGGGCCCCTGTGGCCTGCACTTTTCTTGGTGGCCACTGCTTGGTCCCTGGGGTAGGTGTGAGCAGCTGTAGGATGGGGAGAGGAGCGTGGGTCAGTGTGGGGTGCAATCACAGTCTGGAGGTGTTGGCCATATGTGGTGGGGACAGCTGCTGCCTCAGTCCTGCCCCGGGAAAACTGAGCTGTACAGCCTGGGTGGCATGTGGCTTCTTGCATTACCTGGTTTGTTTTCTTTTTTCCTATCCTGGTGACTGAATCCAGGGCTTTCACACACAGGGCTTGAACTTGGAATTCTATTGCCTCAGCCTCCCAGAGTGCTGGGATTATAGGTGTGTGTACTACACCTGGTTCCCCGGGTATTTTCAAGCCCCTCTTGTGGGTCAGGGTTGCCCTGCCCTTCTGTCCCAATCCTAACTTGTGTGTCTGTGCTCTGGCCCTGTGAGAATTGGAACTGATTCTGTGTAGCTCAGAAGCGGAGTATCTCTTGGGGGCCAGGCCATGGGCACAGGGCACATTGGGGAGCAAGGCAGAGAGTCCCTCACTGTCACAAAGTAGTTGGGGTGACGTGGAGACAGACGTGACACACATGGTCAGGCTGAGGTCTGTCTCCAGGTTGTCACAGGTGGACCCTGCTTGGATTGTGTGGTTGTGTGTGAGGTCTTTTCTGAGGTCCAGGAAAGGCCACCGGGTGGGGATAAAGAGAAGGGCTCTGGGATGGGGTACAGGTCCCCAAAAGGACTGAGGGGAGCGATCGAGGCAGGACCAGGGATGTGAGCAGGCGAAGGTGACCGGCTTTGAATCTGCCTGATTTGGGTAGGCCGCGGGGACAGTGAGTCCGTGCAGACCATCCCTGGCCTTGTGGACCATGTATCCCATTTTAGAGCTGCAAATGGGTGCCCCACGAGAGAGCAAGTGGCAGGGACGCGCCCCCACCTAGCTTGGGGCAAGTTTGGGACAAGGGAACTTGAGCGCTGTTGGGTGTCTGGCAGAGCCGTTGGTGGCATCCGGGCCCCAACGTCCTTCGGGGCCCGGGGTGCTGCCGGGCGCTTTCACAAGCCCAGACGGGGCCAAGCTGGGCCGCGGCTTCCTGCAGCCGGGGCAGGAAGAGCTGGCGGCTGATGTCAGCCCTTGCGCAAACCCCTGGCTGCGGCTTCCGGAGCCTGCTGCCTGCCACACCGAAGAGGAAGCCCAGGGCCCGGCGGGGCCCAGAGGCCGCGTTGCCTGGCCTGGTCGCATGGACGCACTGAGCAGCCCTGGTGGGCCTGGGGCCCGAGGCTTTGGTGCTGGATCTAGGTGAGGGGCTGGGCGGGAGTGTTCGGCCGGCATGGGCTGTGGTGATGGGGCCTATGGCCCCAGGGCGCAACTCTGGGGCCCCCGAGGTGGAGGCCTTGCCCCTTGTCAGCTCCGTTTCCCCGTGTGCAGCCTGCAGTGGTGCACTGGGTGTGTTGGGACCCCGTGGCCCTGGGAATTGGTTGGTGGCAGGGACTGCAGGCCCTGTGCGGTGCAGCTCCTGGGGACCTGCGCTTGGGCGGGGCGCTGAGTGCCTGTGGGCTGGACTAGGGCCCCGGGGTGAGCTTGGGGGGATCTGGACTCCGCAGCCAAGTGCTCAGGGTGGGGCACGTGCTTGCTGGCGCTTGTTGCTGCCGCTGCTGTCATTGTCATTTCGTATAAAGACCGGTGTCGAATGTATGTCCCTTCTTCCCTGCGCTCTTAGACGGAGGCACTTAGGCCCCATTCTGCTGAGGAGCAACCGGGGCTCGCAAGGGGAAGCCCTTGCCCCCGCCCGGGGCCTGCAGGCTGCGCTGCTGGCTGTGGAGGTGTTGGGAACTGGTGAGGCAGAAACGCTGGGTGGCAGCGAGAGGCGTCCTGCCGGCTGCGGTGTGGGAAGCGTGGGCCCAGTTCCTTCCACGCTGCCGTCCAGCACCACAGTCTCTGTGCCAGGGCCCTGTTCTCTGGAGGGACAGCCGTGGGCAGGACTCCCTGTACTCTTACCAGCTCCCTGCTTCATGTGATTGGTGATGGACTCTCTGGTCCACCGAAGCTCAGGGTGCCAGCTTTTTCATCTGTGAAATGGGCACAGGTGGCCCAGCTGGGCACCTAGAGGCTCATGGGCTGGGCTGCTGTGGGTCCTCCCTGGTCAGGAGCTCAGTGGGGCTCGGAATATGAGCCCCTCCACCTGCTTGCTCTGTGGCTTTGGGTTCCCACCTAGAGATGGGTGAAGAAGGGTCTTCCCTGGACCCAGGTGGGCTGTACGAGGGTGCTGGGGCCTGGGGCGAGGTCTGCAGGGTGGCCTCCTCCTGCCTGGCTTTCTGGGGTCACACAGCCTTCTCTAGCCCTGGGGGGGTGGGGCCTCTTTGGTCTTCCTGCCAGTGGGGAAGCGAGGGGGGTCCAGGGGCTCCGGTGGCCTGACAGCCCCCTTCTCTCTGCAGGCGAGGCCTTCTTGGGCAGCTTTGTGGCCAGTGGGATGGGGCCCTCAGCCTCATCCCAGGGAAGCCCAGTACCCCTGCCCTCTGATCTCTCCTTCCGCTCCCCCACCCCCAGCAACCTGCCCATGGTGCAGCTGTGGGCTGCCCATGCCCATGAAGGTAAGGAGCGTGCCAGGCGGGTGGGGTTGGGGGCTGCTGGGCCATTGCCCCACGACTCTGGCAATTTTATGTCCCTAGCATTCTCACGTTTGCCCCTCTCCTCTGCCTCCATAGTCATGGGCCCAGCTCTGGCTACCAGCAGCCTCCATGGTCTCAAATGGTCAGTGCTTCCTCTGGTTGCTGCCTCGGGGCCTTTGCACAAACTGTTTGTGATGCTTGCAGCCCCCCACTCCAGCCCCCTGGGTGGCTCTTGCTTTCCTTCAAGGCCCAGCTCAGGCATCCTCCTGTCCTGCCATTCCCTTGGTGACAGTAGATTTACCTTTGTGATTATTCCTAAACTGATGATTCCCATCAGAGTGAGTCCTCCCTTGGTGCACAGGAGGCTGGTTAGTAATTGTGGGAGCTATGGAACCCAGGGCCCCAGCCTCTTTGGTTGTAGCTCTGCAGAGATGCCTGCTGTGGGGCCTGGCGTTCCCCTGACCTTGAGCAAATGCTGCAGTCCCCTACCTCTCCTCTGGTAAACCCATACCGTGCTTGTTTGTCCCAGCAGCTGCACACTCAAACCCATGTCCTGCTCAGAGCCAGGATTGGGGCTGTTGTGCCCATTTTACAGATGACAGCAGAGGGCCCTGATGCCTCCCTTGGAGCTGTTTCAGGGATTAGATGAGATCACGTGTATCCAGCGGTCCTTTTTGTTTTGTGGTAGTTGTTAATGTCATTAGCAAGTGATGCTGGGGGAAAAAGCCAGGGGCAGGTTCTGCACCGCTGACCTCAGAGCAATAGTTAGGGACACAGGGTACTTGAGTCCCTTGGGGATTGTCATTAGGACCCCAGGCCCAGCGGTAGCACCCTTGCTGGCATGCCCGACCGGCCTCCAGGCCTTCATTCCCCATGCGTCCCCTTAGGCGTCTTGCCTCTCTGTCCGGGTCGTCTCCCTTTCTGTTGGTCCTGGGAGGCCCTGATTCTGGTGTCGCTGTGGGGCTTTTTAGGAGGCTGGAGGAATCCTAGCTCCTGCCTGCACGATTCCCGCAACCAGAGATGCTGGGTCCACTCAGGTTCAGAGAAGGCAACTAACTGTCTCAGTTACTGTCTTATCACTGCAACATAGTACGGCACCTGCAGATTAAAAGGGGTTTATTCTGGCTGGCAGTTGGTAGAGGGTTCAATCTGTAGTTGGCTGGCTCCGAGGCAGGCAGCACGGCTGAGGGGGAACACTTACGGCACAGGGCAGGCAGGAAGCAGCCAGGGACTAAGGGAGCAGGGAGGGAGACGCAGGCTTCTAGGCCACGCCTCCAGTGAGCCAGCTCCTCCAGCCAAGCTTTACCTCCCAGCAAGCCTGATCCAGTCAGTGCAGGAGGCTTTGGGGGACATCTACATATAAACCATAACAGAGACTGACCATCGCTGGGACATACAACAGAGAAGGGGCCTGTTAAAATCAGTCATCTGAAGCCGGGCGTGGTGGTGCACGCCTGTAATCCCAGCACTCGGGAGGCTGAGGCAGGAGGATCCTTGCAAGTTCGAGACCAGCCTGGGCTACAAAGTGAGCTCAAGGCCAGCCTGAACTGCATAGTAAGACCTTGTCTCAAAAAGACAAAAAAAAAAAAAGTCATCTGCCCAGTACTTTAGGAGGCTGAAGCTGGAGGATTCCAAGTTTGAGTGCAGCCTGGGAAATTGAGTGAGACCCTGTCTCAAAAAGAAACAAAACAAAACAAAACAAAACAAAACAAAAACCCTGGCTATGGTGGTACACGCCTGTAATCCCAGCACTCAGGAGGCTGAGGCAGGAGGATCATTGCGAGTTCAAGGCCAGCTTGAACTGCATAGGGAGACCCTGTTTCAAAAAGACAAAAAAAAAAAAAAAAAAAGGATGGGGGTTATAGCTTAGCACAAAGCCCCTGGGTTCAATTTTCAGTACCAAAAAAATATTGGGACATAAAAAACATGACTCAGTCAGGGTACACGTTGGCCCTGAAGTTAGGAATCCAGGCTGGGGGGGGTTCTGCTGACCTTGGCTCGAAGCCAGGCCCTTGCTGTGTGTCCTTGGGTAAGTGGTCCTCTGGGAGCCTGAGTTTTCTTTTCTGTAGTATGAGAAGAGGAAGAGCTTGGGCCTCCCAGGTTGGTTTTGAGGCTTAAAGGAGAGTAACAGTGGCAAAGTAGTGTTGGGATCTGTCAGTGACCCCTCCCCACGGATCCATTCTGATCCTCTTTCCAAGCCCCGAGGGCTGCCCAGGGTTGGGGGCGTTGAGCGGCGGGGTTGAGGGGCACATGTCGCTCGGGACTGGGGTAAAGCCTGAGGCTCTCTGCACTGCAGAGCCGCAGCCGGTCTGCTTGCTTTCCAAGGAAGAGCGTGTGGGCGCTCGGGAGGCACCAGGGGCTGCATCCCTGCTCTCTCCCTCCCTAGGCTTCTCCCACCTGCCCAGCGGACTGTACCCCTCCTACCTCCACCTGAACCACCTGGAGCCCCCCAGCAGTGGGAGCCCCCTCCTCAGCCAGCTGGGCCAGCCCAGCATCTTCGATACCCAGAAAGGTCAGTGGATGGGAATGGGTGGGACTGGGGTCTGGGGGCTGGGGAAGGGGTGGCACTTCGGGGGGCTTGTCTGGAGCCCTCATCCATGTCCCAGCTGTTTATATTATTGTCATGATAGGAAAACCCTCTGCCCCTATGATACAACCCTGTGTAAGATGCCTCCCCGCCCCCCTTTTGATACAGGGCTTGCTACATAGCGGAGGCTGGCCTTGAATTTGAGTTTCTCCTGCCTCAGCCTCCTAAGTGCTGAGATTACAGGCTTTTGTACTATGCTTGGCTTTAAGATGCTTTTTAAAAAGTTTTTATTTTACTTATTTGTGTGTGTGGTACTGGAGATTGAACCCAGGGCCTTCACACTGAGCTACATTCCCAGACTTTTTATTTAATTTAATTAATTTATTTATTTTTTTGGTTTTTTTCTCCGGTACCGGGAACCGAACTCACGACCTTGCGCTTTCCAGGCAGGCGCTTTGCCTCTGAGCTAAATCCCCAGCCCCAAGACTTTTTATTTGAATTTTTAAGTTTTGAGGCAGAGTCTCAATTGCTAAGTTGCCCAGGCCGTGCTTGAATTTATGATACTTCTGACTCAGCCTCCCAGAGTCCTGAGGTCCCAGGCCTGTGTATCAGATGCCTTTTTGAGCCCTCACCCTTAAGCACCCCATCCCCACAGGCTCACTGGGGTGTTCATAGCCTTCTAGCCCCTTCTTAGGCCTTCTGGGCAGCTTTAAAACAATCCTGGCCTCTCCCCCTTTTACAGATGAGGAAACTGAGGCACAGGAAGGTTAGAAGGCCAAGGTGAGATTTCACCTCGGTTGTAGCCATTCCCAAAGCCTACTCTCCCAAGGCAGCGCCTCTATGCGAGCTCCTTGTCTCCCTGAGGACACAAGGCAGCCTCTCTGTGGGGTAGAGGATGCCCTGGCCTGGGGTGGGCTGTGGGCTGCGCTAACTGTGTTTCTTTCCATAGACTGCTTCTACCTGCCCACTCCAGGGGCCCCCAGCGCCCTGCACTCCCACACACCGTCCTCCAGAACAACTAGCGGCCACTCCTCGGGCTCACAGGCCAAAGGCTCAGTGTCAACACGTGAAGGGACAACCAAGGAGCGCGCAGGCCGCAGCGGGGAGCCCACGCTGTTCGGCAAGAAGGACCCACGGGCACGCGAGGAGGCTGCTGGGCCGCGCGGCGTAGTGGACCTGACCCAGGAGGCTCGGACTGAGGGCCGCCCGGACCGAGCACCTGCGCGCCTGGCCGAGCGCCTGTCCCCCTTTCTGGCTGAGGGCAAGGGCAAAGGCGCACTGCAGGCGTCCGCGCTGGGCATGTGCAACGGCACAGTGGACGCGGGGCTGGGGGCCAAGGAGGCAGCCCGGCAGGACGAGAGCATGCGGTTGCTGCGACGCGCGGAAGCCCTGATGCCCGTGCCAAGACCCTGCCCCTCGCCGCTGCCCCCACCGCCGCCGCTGCCCCCCAAAGGGACCCCCGGACCTCCCTCCTCGGCGCCCGCCGGCGTCTACACCGTGTTCCGTGAGCCCGGACGAGAGCACCGCGTGGTGGCGCCCACCTTCGTGCCTTCCGTGGAGGCCTTTGACGAGCGTGCAGGGCCCATCCAGATTGCGTCGCAGGCGCGTGACACCCGCGTGCGTGAGCGAGAGCGGGAGGCAGGGAGGCCCGGGGTGCTGCAGGCGCCCCCCGGGTCCCCGCGGCCCGAGCGCCCAGAGATCCTGCGCGAGAAGAACTCGGTCATCCGCTCGCTGAAGCGCCCACCACCGCCTGCCGATGCGCCCCCGGCCCGCACCGCGCGCGCCTCCCCGGATCCGCGCGTCTACTTGCCTCCCAAGGAGCTACCCAAGCCGGAGGCGGACCCGCGGCCGTGCGAGCGCGCACCCCGAGGGGCCCTGCAGCCTGCCAAGCTCTTTGGCCTGGATCCTGCGCGCGCGCCCGTGCCCCCAGGGCCTGAGCCCAAGTGGAAGAAGCCCTTTGAGCTGGGCAACTTCGCCACGACGCAGATGGCTGTGCTTGCTGCGCAGCACCACCACGCCAGCCGCGCCGCGGAAGAGGATGCCTCCAAGAAGGCATACCTGGACCCCGGGGGCGCGCTCCCCCGTGCCCGGCCCGGCACAGACCTGCACCCTGCGGCGCCGGGAGCCCATGGACCCGGGGAGGCCTCCGCGATGCAGAGTCTCATCAAGTACAGCGGCAGCTTTGCGCGAGAGGCGGTGGCCATACGTCCTGGCGGATGCGGCAAGAAGAGCCCCTTTGGGGGTCTGGGTACCATGAAACCGGAGCCAGCGCCCACCTCTGCGGGCACCCCACGTGCCCAGGCCCGACTTCCACACCCTGGGGGTCCTGCCGCGAGTGGGGGTCGGCAGCTGAAGCGGGACCCAGAGAGACCCGAGAGTGCTAAGACTTTTGGGCGTGAGGGCTCTAGTGCCCAAGGGGAGGCCGAGGTACGGCACCCGCCTGTGGGCATTGCCGTGGCAGTGGCCAGGCAGAAGGACAGTGGTGGCAGTGGCCGGCTGGGGCCTGGACTAGCAGACCAGGAGCGTTCTCTGTCCCTGAGCAATGTCAAAGGTAGGTCCTGGGCCGCAGCCCTGCACCTCTGGTTCTTCCCGCTTGGCTCCTATATCCCTGTTCCCTTGTACCCTCTCTCAGGGTGCTGGTCCCGTGCATCTTTTGGGCTATTTGTGCTACGAGGCTGCTATTGAAAGTGTTATTGCATTTTCCATTATGCACGTAGAAAGGTGTGGAAAGTACAGAAAAGGAGCCCAAAGAAAGAGGACCATTATGTTTTCCCAGCACCCTGAACGCTTTTATATCTCTCCCTGAATTCATTTTCTGTGCAATTTGTGTTTACCGGCGGAGCTTCTGGTACACACACGATTTGGGGCCTGTGCGTGGCTCCTGTATTACAGTGTGGGCTCTTTGCCTGCTATGGCAAGCTCTTCATAAGTATCATTTTTTTATGGCCTTTAATATGCTGCGGAGAACACGCACCAGCAGGTACTGTGGTTCAGGTCGTTGTTCCCTGGTGGGCACTTTAGTTTTTTTTTTTTTTGCTGCTCTGGTTTTGTGTTGAATTTATTGCACGAAATATTTTTGTGCATTGTGCCTTCATGATATTTTGAGTCATTTTTCTAAGAATAGAGGTTCCTAAGAATAGGCTTACATTAAGCCTTCAATTCTAAATCCTGGGAAAGTGTAAGCAGACTTACTCTGTTTCAGGGTCTCTACCCAGCCAGCATGAGAGCTGGCACATAGTAGGTGCTTGATAAATTGGTGAATGAGCCAGTATATGAGGGGCGGAAAGTAGGGTCCCTATATTCTTTTTTTTTTTTTTTTTTAAATTTTAGAAATAAAAGGAGGAAAATACTAACAGACCGACAACATTTTACAAAATAGCATAGGATCAGTACAGACATTACAGAGTTACAAACAGAGTGGTAGGGAATTAACAATGCTTATTGTATTACATATTGGTATCTTCAATGTAGTTTCTCTAAATGTATGCAATATTCTTTTTGTTGTTGCGGTCTTTTTTGTCTTTTTTCCGGTACTGGGAATCAAACTCATGACCTTGCGCTTGCCAGGCAGGATCTGTGCTGCTGAGCTAAATCCCCAGCCTGGGTCCCTATATTTTTAAGGGGTTTTGACATTCAGTACTTAAGTGACTCTAGTTTTTAAGTGCTTGATAGCACTTAAAAGTCTCTGCTTTATTTTTATTTTATTTTTAGTGGTACAAAGAATAGTGTAACTCTACCACTCAGCTACATCCCTAGCCCCTTTTATTTATTTATTGTTTGTTTGTTTGTTTGGAGACAGTCTTTCTAAGTTGTCCCAGGTGGGACTTGAACTTAAAGTGCTCCTGCTTCAGCCTCCCAGAGTTCTGGGATTGCAGGCATCCAACACCATATCTGACTTATTTTATTGTTTTAGCGATGCTGGGATCTAACTGAGGGCCTCTTGCACACTAGGGAAGCGCTCTACCACGAAGCTACACCCCCAGCCCCATCTGTTTTGCTTTAGATGCCTCAGCATTGTGCTTTCATAAAAACAAACAGTTGCTAATTTTAGTAGGGAAAAATGGTGCCTGTCACTTAGTTTCTAGTGAAGTTGGATATTTTTTCAGAGCATGGTTAGTTGACTGGTTCTCCTTGTGCCCTCTCGGAGTGCTGAGACTTGGTATTTGTGGCATAGCTGTGGAACTTGGTGCGCAGAATACAACCCATTGGTGAGCTGAGTGCCCTGCCCACAGGTTGGAGACCCAGGCTGGGGGGTGTGTGCCATGGTGTAGGGTCACAGGCTGGGAAGGGGTGGGAAGGGACATGGCAGCCTCTCTCCGCAGCTGCCAGCTCCTGGCTCGGCTCCATGCCCACCCTCGGTCCAGATTGGACTCCTGTCCGTGGTGCCCCGAGAACCCCCTTCCTGCAGCTACCCGGACACCTTGTGTGCCCGTCTCCCGGGCCCCCTGCCTCCCTTGCCTGGGCCCAGGCCAACCCTGAGCAGCTTGGTGCACCTGTCCCAGCTGCCTGCGAGACCTGTTGTCTCAGGCGCCTGTCCTTCTTTGGACAGCACCAGCTGGGGTTGTTCTGTGTCCCTGCAGAGGTTGCCCCTCCAAGAGTCACCACCCCCACCCAGGGGTGGGGTCCAGGGCCTCAGTCTCTACAGCTGCATTGCTCAGTAGTTTTTTATGCAAAGCAGAATCCCTCTGTGTCCCATGCTGTGCTGCATACCACAGTGCCCTCCCTGCACTCAGGGTCCAGGTGTCACCTCCCTGAGGGATTTTTTCTTTGGTGCGGGGAATCCAACTCAGGACCTTCTGCTTCCAAGACAGGTGCTTGCTCCACTGAGCTATATCCCTGGCCCTTCCTGAGGGATTTTTGAGTCAGGAGCTGGGCACTCCGCTTTAGACGACTCCTCCTCCAGCACAGGTGGCTGAACGAAGCTTGATGGATGTTTGTTGACTGAATCTATTGCTCTGTGCAGAGCGGAGCCCCACCCTCTGACGTTGGGGGTTTGCAGGAGCACCCGTCTTATTCTGGGATGCAAGGGGAGGGGGAGCAGCAGCTCTTTTTTTGGAGGTGGCCACTTGGTGGTGAACACCCTCCCCACCCAGTGGTATGGGTCTGTGGTCCCAAGAGGCTCTGATCTCTTGTGTCTCGTGATGCCGTGTGGCAGCTGTGTTCAGGGTCCTCAGAGCCTGTTCCGGAGCCCGGGGTGCCACCTGTGTCCGAAGGACTTGTGCCTGTAGGGTGGTGAGTGTGTGCGTGTAGGGGAGGCCGTGGGCATGTAGGAGAGGTCGTGGGCGCACAGGAGAGAGCGGTGGACGTGGCTGCGGTTTGGGCGAGACGCTGGGGTCTGGTGGAAGCTGCCTCTCTGTCTCTCGTGCTGCTGATGGCTGACAGGCGGTGGCCAGAGTCTCCCTCTCCCTAAACCAGGTGCCATACAAGGTGGTGGCTTAGGCTGTGTGCTGAGCGGCCTTGAGGGAGGCTGGGGACCCCCGGTGCCCGTGTGCACAAGTAGGGCCATCACCGGCCGGTTGCCAGCCGGAGTCTCCAGGATCTCTGGGGTGTCTCACTGTCTTCCTTTTGCAGTACTGGGGAGGGAGCTTAGGGTCTCTGTGCTGAGCTCCCTCCCTAGCCATTTTTACCTTGTATTTTGAGACAGTGTTGCTAAATTGCCAGGTAGCTCATGTCTGGGCTGGAACTTGTGTGATGTTCCTGCCTCAGCCTCCCAGAGTACTGGGATTATAGGCTTGTGCCACCACACCCAACACACACTGTCTTACTTTCTGGAAGGAGCCCTTGTCACTGCCATATCCTGGTACGGGTTCGGATCCTGGTATGGTCCTTTGTAGCCTTGTGACCTTAAACAAGAGGCTGAGCCCCTTGGGCCCTAGGGTCGTCTGGTCTGCTCAGTCCCCGGCTGGCTGATGGGCACAGAGGCGGCGCTTTGTGAGCAGCAGGCCTTTCTTCTGCTCGCAGTCAGGCCCTGGGGCCTTAGTTCATCTGCCTGTGCACCTCAGCCCCCTCCTTCCGGAGAGCCCCAGGGTGCTCCTGCAGGACAGAGCTGCCTCTAGGGCTCTTATACTCCACAGCCAGTGCCTCATGCCCAAGAGGCCCAGCAAACTGGAGCGACCACTGCCACCTGGACAGCTGCTCCCGTGTGCCAGCAACTCCTTAGGATCTGTGCCACGTGGAGCGCCTCGGAGGAGGCACGGTTGCCCCCACCTCCAATTTGCAGATGGGGAGCAGAGGCCGTGGGGACGAGGTGGGACTGAGCTGGAACCCTGAGTTGAGGCCTGTCTCTCTCACTTCCTGAGGCCTGTCACCTCCCTGTCACATGGCACAGAGCTTGCGTTGCAGCAGTGTCAGCTGCGCTCCTGGTGATGAGTTGGTCACGCACCCGGGTGGTATCCAGGTGGGGGTTGCCATGGGAACTGAGCTGCAGCCTAGGCCCTGGGCCTGTCATGGCTGAGAAGTGAAAACTTGTGCCCTGGGAAGGGACAGGGGCAGCCTACCCCGATGGCCCTGATGAGGCAGCGATGCTTTCACAGAGCCGGTTCTCTGCCAGGCCCTGTCTGTGTGTTGGTCATGGGATCCCAGCAGGTTTTGCTGTCTTTCTATGCCTCAGTTTCCTCTTTAGGAAGATGGAGGCGAGCGTGGGGTCAGCCTCCAGGGTTGGTGGTGCTGCAGGGGCCTGTGGGGCAGAGGCAGTGGCAAATGTGAGCTCTGTCTAGCTCAGCCTCGGGCGGGCAGCTCCCTGAGACAGGGCTAGGTGCACACCTGGACCCCACGCTCTGCTCAGCACAGAGGCGAGTGGCCTTCTCGGGTGTTGTCCAGGAGGCCAGGGGAGCTTTCAAAGCCTCAGTCAGAACACGTTCACATTGCCCTGCTTGGACCTGCCTGAGCTCCCTGCTCACCTAAACAGAGCCTAAGTCCTGTTCGTGGCTGGGACCGCTGCCCCAGGAGCTCTCTTCTCCTGCACCTTCTCTTACTCCCACGGCCCTGTGCTGTTCCTTGGCACATTCCTGCCTCAGGGCCTTTTGCATTTGCTTTTCCCACTGCCTAGCTCGCTCTCCTGGAGACATCTGCCTAAACCCATCCCCAACCACCTGTTTATTGTCTTCCCTGCCAGGGATTGTGTAGGAGAGAGGTGGACAGCCAGGAGCAGAACTGTTAGAACTGACAGCTATGCACAGTCGGGCAGCAAAAAGTAGAAGAGCTGTATGCCGTGGCCAGGGCTGAGAGGGAGGCGGCGGCACTTGATCTGGGTGGAGGGAGCAGCATGTGTGTGGCCCTGAGGCTGAAATGCAGAGACACTGGGGACATTCCAGTAGACGCTGGGCCACCGAGTCAGGCCGGGGCGGGGGCTTGGTTCCATGGGGTGACGGCATGAGCCGGCTCAGGCCACGGGATCATGCAGGTTGAGCTGGAGCATAGCCAGGTGCAGGGGCCCTGGCCCAGGCCTGTCCTCCAAGACACCTTGTTTGCAGGGAGCGGCCTGGGCTTAGCCCTGGGGACCCTGGGGACAGTGGGTGCCCCAAGATGGGACAGGCCTTCGGACAGGTTCCTGATGACAGGCAGTGCTGGGGATGGAGAGCCCTGAAATTATGGTCTGTACGTATCAAGGGCCTTCTGAGGGCGCCAGGAGCACAGTGCCCATAGCCTGTCCCAGAGTCCAGACCAGCGGCAGGAGGGCGGCTGTGCCCCTGGGACCCAGTAGGCCTGTGTGGCTGATGCTCCTGGAGAAGGGGACCTGAGACCTTGCCCTCACTCTTCAGTGCAGCCACGGCCCCTGGGGTGGCCTTCTGGGCCTCAGTTTCCCCAAGGGCAGGCCCCATCTGTCCTTCCATTCTTCTCTGTCCACATCTGGGCGTGTGGGACCTGGACTGATGTAGACCTGAGTGGCATTTCCCTTGCTGCCATCTATCCCCTCACCCCTGTGCCACCAGGTCTTGTGACCTTACATCTGCCACGTGAAGCTTCTGCTCACTGCGGCCTGTGTGAAAATGGCTTAGCAGAAAGCAAGTGACACACCTTGCCGTGCGTACATCTCCTGGGGCCACTGATGGGACACAGTGACTCCCTCACCTGTCCCACCGTCCCTGTCTCCCTAGACACTTGCTCAGTGGTCAGATGCAAGTGATAGAGCCAGGCACTCAGGGAGGCTGAGGCAGGAGGATCGCAAGTTTGAGCCCAGCCTGGGCAACTTAGTGCCTTAAGGAGACCTTGTCTCAAAGTAAAACATAAAAAGGGCTGGGGTGTAGCTCAGTGTGAAGGCCTTGGGTGCCTTCCTGCTGTCCTGGGTCCACTGCCAGAGCTCTAGGTGGCCTCTGAGGCTCCTGTCAGATGGCCCCACTGGCCATCTCCAGCTGCCCCAGCGATGGGCCACCCCTCTGCCAGGCTGCTAGCTGTCCTGCACGTTTGGTCCCTTGGCCTTGGGGGATCACATGGCTGTGCCCTCCCTCTGGCTCCTCTGCTCTGCTCTAGGGCCAGTGGGTCCCCCACTTCCTGGTGCCTGGTACCCTGAGCGTCTCCTAGGTTCAGCCCTTGCAGCTCCTGGTTCCGGAGGTACAGAGAGGCGAGAGGAGGTGCTTGATGGTTGTGTCCTGGGGTGCTAACCCCTGGCCGAGGCGGACTGACCATGTCCTCCTACTGCGTGATAGGGTGCTGGTGCTTTATTAGTGTCCTCAGCTGGTGGTTTCATGCTGGCCACAGTTGAGCATGAGTGTGACTGGCAGATTGGGGGTGCAGGGAAGGGGCAGGGCAGACATGATGGCTTGGGGCTGATGGGGGTCTCCCTGCTGCCTGGGCCCCCAGGGCATGGCCGGACCGACGAGGACTGTGCAGAGGACCGGGCCAGGCACCGGGAAGAGCGACTGCTCGGGGGACGGCTGGACCGGGACCAGGAGAAGCTGCTCCGGTGAGGGCTTGGGGGGTCTGGGGTCCTGGGAGTAAGGGGTCCCCGGGTGGGTCCCGATGCATCCTCTCTCCCTCCTGCCCCTGGGTGACCTGGGCCGTCCCCGAAGCCTCTGTTCTTCCTTCCAGAGAAAGCAAGGAGCTGGCTGACCTGGCCCGCTTGCACCCCACCAGCTGTGCTCCTAACGGACTGAACCCCAACCTCATGGTGACCGGGGGCCCGACGTTGGCGGGCTCAGGGCGCTGGTCTGCCGACCCCGCGGCCCACCTGGCCACACACCCCTGGCTGCCCCGCTCGGGCAGCACGTCCATGTGGCTCGCTGGCCACCCCTATGGTGAGCAGGGGCTTCAGGTCCCCTTTCTGTTTGGGGGGGATGGCAGGGGCCTGGGTGCAGGGCAGAGTGCTCAGAGCTGGCTCCTGTCTCACTCTGCTGGGGCCTGGCTTCCTGTCTTCTGCCCACCAGGGAAGTGCCTGGGGGGGGGGGGGCGCATGGAGCTGTTTGCAGTCGGCCATCGGCCCTGCGCCTGCGGCTCCTTCCTGGAGGCTTGGGAGCTGGCGGGGCGGGGGCTGGGGTTGGGTGAGCTGGGGCTGCTGGACAGATGCTCAGGGGCTTCCTGGCGCTAATGTGCACCTTGGTTCCTCTTCCTAGGTTTGGGACCCCCCTCTCTGCACCAGGGCATGGCACCTGCCTTCCCACCTGGCCTGGGGGCCTCCCTGCCATCGGCCTACCAGTTTGTCAGGGACCCCCAGTCAGGCCAGCTGGTGGTTATCCCCAGTGATCACCTGCCTCATTTCGGTAAGCGGCACAGTGCCTGGCCCTGCAGCATGGGGTTGGGACGAATGGGCTTAGAGAAAAGTCCCGACCTTGGTGGCACCCACGGAACCAGGCTTTGGGGGTCTTGTTTCTGGGAACTTGTATGTAGAAGCCCCATAAGGAGGGTCTGCCTGGGCAGCCCTAGGGGCCTTAGGTGTGCCAGCCCTTGGGGGTCCTTATGGTGGTGCTCTTGGGGCACTTGGGGCGGGGGATCTGGGAAGGCACGGGCTCAGGGTGATCTCCCCGCTGTGTCCCAGCAGCCGAGCTGATGGAGCGGGCTGCTGTGCCGCCCCTCTGGCCAGCGCTGTACCCGCCGGGCCGCAGCCCTCTGCACCACGCGCAGCACCTGCAGCTCTTCTCGCAGCAGCACTTCCTGAGGCAGCAGGAGCTCCTCTACCTGCAGCAGCAGGCTGCCCAGGCCCTGGAGCTGCAGCGCAGCGCCCAGATAGTGGTGAGTTGGCCCAGCCGAGAGGAGTGGATGCAGGGCGGGGTGGAGGGGATGGGACCCAGAGGCAAGGTTCTGGAAGGGCTTCCTGCAGGAGGCAGCGACGGAGCAGAGAGGGAAGGGATGGCGCTCCAGCAGAGGGAGCGGCTACACAGAGGCCCTCAGAGTGCCAGGCCCAGGGAGCCGTGGGGAAACCAAGGCAGAGTGGCTTGTGGCCTGGGAGAGATTTGGAGGGGAGGGAGGTCTGGGCTCGTCTCTGGGTGGCTGCTCAGAGCAGGCAGAGGGCCCACCTGCTGGCTGCTGATGGCCCTGAGCTCCCTTCTCAGTGAGGATGGGCCTCTTGAGCCAATGGGACAGGGCATGCAGGGTCCCCTTTGGGCTCAGGCTCCCTGGGGCCCGCAGTCCTCACATCTCCCTGGAGCATTATGGGAAAGCTGGGCTGGCTTCCACTTAATCCCCTTTCCCCTGGGCCGTGACCCTGTTGGATGGAGATGGCGGCTCTGTGGCCCAACAGACCCTGGCCCTGCAGCTCTGCCCACAGGTGCCCGGGCAAGTGACCTCTTCTCTGGCCTTGGGGTGAACAGAAATCTGGTCACTGCCAGTCACCGGGTTGCTGATGGCGGTTTGGTGATGGCGGAGCGGCCGGTCTTGGTTGATCTATGTGCCGACTGCTGGCCCCACGGGCTTTGCTCATTGTCCAGCTGCCCCCTCCCTCCTTTCCACCCATTTGTCATCAGCCCCAAGCATGGGCTCCTCCGACCTGGGAGGCGCTTGGACACCCACAGGTGACAGTGGAGAGAGTGCTCCTCTGCGGCAGCTGTCCTAACGCTGTGGAGGTGCCGGCTGTCATAGAAGCCCATGTCTCACCTTGAGGGTCCCAGCAGGGGTCCAGGGCGAGATCCCCACCTGCCCTGGGGAAGGGGCTGGGGGCCCACTGAAATTCCATGGAATCCTGTGCTTATTATGCGTGTGCCGTGATGGAATGTCTGTCTCAGGCCAGGGTGGGTGGCCGGGTGGCCTGGACCTCGGGCCTTGCCTGAGGCTCCCCCAGGCTGGGGGACCCCAGGGCTGGCCACACTGACCTTGCCAACTGCCCCCTCTGCAGCAGGAGCGGCTGAAGGCCCAGGAGCAGCGGGCTGAGATGGAGGAGAAAGTGAGCAAGCGAAGCTTAGAAGCTGCGGGCAAGGCTGGCCTGGCCACCACGGGCCCAGGGCTGCTGCCTCGCAAGCCCCCTAGCCTGGCCACCGGCCCTGCGGGCGCCTATAGCAAGACTGTGAGCCCACCACCTTCCCCCCGTGCCTCCCCCGTGGCTGCGCTGAAGGCCAAGGTCATCCAGAAGCTGGGGGATGTGGCCAAACCGCCCGCCTATGCCTACCCCGCCACGCCTCGCTCTCTCCCAAGCAGCCCGCCGCCTGCCTCCCCGCCACCCACGCCCGGCCTCACCCGGAAGGAGGAGGCCCCCGAGAACGTGGTGGAGAAGAAGGACTTGGAGCTGGAGAAGGAAGCCCCGAGCCCCTTTCAGGCCTTGTTTTCAGGTAGGAGTGAGGGCCGCCTGAGCTGGCTCTGGCTGGGGACACATGGACCCCATCGGTTTGATTTTTTTTTTTGAGGCACGGTGTCACTATACAGTGAAGGCTGGCCTTGAACTCACTTACGTAACTCAGACTGGCCTCAAACTGTGCTAGGATTACAGGCATGCGCCACCATGCCTAGTGCGATTTTTTTTTTTTTTTTTTTTTTGCTGTGCTTGGGATTGAACCCAGGGCTTTTTGCTCTAAGCTGCATCCCTGGCCCTTTCTTATTTTTTATTTTGAGATAGGGTCTCACCAAATCACGACGTTGCCCAGGTTGGGCTCAGACTCATCATTTTCCTGCCTCAGCCTCCCAGAGTGCTGAGATTACAAGAATGTTCTACCCGACCAAGCTTCATTCATTTTGAGTCTTTGCTGAGCACCTACTGTGTGCCAGGCCTCCTGCCAGACTGTGGAATGCATTTGCATGCACACAGACAGTCGTGGGTGGTTGTCATGGATGTAGGCAGATTATTAACCCTTGCTCCAGGAGGAGGGGAGTGGTCCTGAGTGTTAGGCAGAATAAGACCATAGAACTCTTCATGCTGAGTAATAGCTGTGCAGAGGTGCCTGTTCAGGGCAGCGGCCCTGCCAGCCCCATGTGTCTGCTGGGACCTGCGGCTGGTTTGGGGCTGAGCTGTGCCCTTCTCCAGAGACTGGTAAGGGAGTGTGCGCTTTAACTCTGGAGGACTTGGGTTCTAATTCAAATTTTGGTCCCGGTGCTGCATGAGCTCAGGCAGGTGGCTGCCCCTCTCTGGGGCAATTTACTGTGATTTATAGGTCGCTCTGATGCCTTCTTTGGGTTCTCTCTGAGCACCCGTGACCTGCCTGCTCTGGGCTGGGCCTGGGACTGCAGCAGTCCCTGCACACGCCCTGTGCTCAGGCTGGGCTGCTGGTGGGGGGTCAGAACTGTCACTTTGATGTTTTGAGCATCTGTGTCATTGGGCTGGGGCGCTGCATTCTCCTGCACCAGGAGCCCGAGACCCCCCAGCTGGGTGAGGAGGTTTGGGGCTTGTGGAGCTCACAGAGGATTTGCTTCTGGCCCGGCCGTATGCTGGGTGCCCAGGGAGTAAGGGTAGAAAGATGGACGTGGGCGACCCTTCCCCAAAACCCTTAGGGACCAGTGGTGGTTCATTCATACCTCTGAGGCCCACGTAGGTGGATGGGTCCTGGCATTTCTCAGATCACCCGGGAATGTTCCCAGCCCTGTAGCCTGTCAGGCAGAGCATGGCTGTGGCTTGGCTCTTTGTCCTGGGTGGTGGACAGATGGGGACACAGGCTGTTGGACCCCTAGGGGTCCCCACACTGATACGTGGTATTCTTGGCAGACATCCCCCCGAGGTACCCGTTCCAAGCCCTGCCACCGCACTACGGGAGGCCCTATCCGTTCCTGCTACAGCCCACGGCAGCCACCGACGCCGACGGCCTGGCCCCTGACGGGCCACTTCCGGCCAACGGCCCCGAGCGCCTGGACCTCTCGCCCGAAGACAAACCCATCTGCCTGTCGCCCTCTAAGATCCCTGAGCCGCTGCGGGAGTCCCCGGAAGAAGAGCCGCTGCCCGACCGGGAAGTGAAGGCCGAGGTGGAGGACGTGGACGAGGGCCCCGCGGAGTTGCCACCGCTGGAGTCACCGCTGACCCTGCCTGTCCCCGAAGCTATGGTTGCGGCGAGCCCGGCAGGCAGCTGTGGAGGTGGCCTGCGGGAGGCTCAGGTGCTGGGCGCCACAGGGCAGGGCTGCCCAGAGCCCTCTGAAGACTCAGATTTTGCAGAGGGAGCCGAGGCGCAGGTGGAGTTGCCGCGGAGAGAGTCCCACACAGCTGTCCTGGAGCTGACGGGCCGGCTGTCGCCTGAGCCCCTGGTAGAGACTAAGGAGGAGCCAGTGGAGGTGCCCCTCGATGTGCCCCTGGAGAGCCCCGTGGCCGAGGCTGGGCCTGAGGAAGGCCTGGCACAGCCGGCCCTGAGCGAGCCCCAGCCCAGCCTCGAATTGTTGGACTGTGACCTGTCTGCCAGGGAGGGACAGTGCCCCAATCTAGAGGCCCAGGAGGCTGTGCCTGTGCCTGCCGGCACCTGCTACCTGGAAGAGGTGACTTCAGACCAGTTCCTGCCTGGCCTGGAGGACCCGCTGGCTGGCATGAACGCCCTGGCGGCTGCAGCAGAGATGCCGCAGGCCAGGCCTCTGCCTTCCCCAGACACGGGAGCCCAGGTTGTGGAGAGGCCAGACACTACCCCAAGTCTGGTCCTGGAGCAGGGATTCCTGCAGGGCATCACCCTGCTGAGTGAGATCGCGGAGCTGGAGCTCGAGAGGAGGAGCCAGGAGGTGGGAGGTGAGTGCTGCACTTAGTGGTTGGTTTTGCGGTTCTTATTTAAAAAATTTTTAAGCTGGGCATGATGATGCATATCTGTAATTCCCAGTACTTGGGAGGCTGAGGCAGAATGATTGCTGGGAGTTTGAGGCCAACCTGGGCTACATCATAGGTTCAAAGCCAGGCTGTGCTATATAGTGAGACCTTGTCTCAAAAAGCTAAAAATAATTTTTAAAATAAACAATTTTTCTAACTTTGAAGAGCCGCAGAATAGAGCTTGTTCATACTAGTTTTCAAAGAATTGTGATAAAATACAACAAAATATACCAGCTTGGCAGTTTTGAAGTATTCAGTTAAGTAGTTCAGTTAAGAAGCCCATTCACATTATTGTGCAGTCAATCTCTGGGTTTCCTGGTAGTAAAGTTTTTCCTCCTTTTTTCACAGATGTGTTTGTATTAGCATGATTCTTTGAGTATAAGGAACAGACATTCCCATTTAAACTGGCTTTTAAAAAGGGAGGAGATAATTTATTAGCTTAGGGAACCAAAGTTGAGCAGTCGTGGGGCAGTTTCAGGTCTGGCTGGATCCAGGTGCTCAAAAGTCATCAGCAGTTTCACTTTGTGTCTGCACCCTCTTCCTGTAGTCTGTCCTCCTCCCTCTTTCCCTGTTCCACTTTCTTCTCCGGTGGCCTGGTTTGAGGCCAGCTCTTTGTCCTCATAGGGGTGCTCTACCAACTCCGCCCAGGCCATCCCTTTCCTAGGAGCTCTGGCCAAAACACTGAGATTCCCGGGGGCTGGGGATTTAGCTCAGTGGCCCAGCGCCTGCCTGGCAAGCGCAAGGTCATGAGTTCGATTCCCAGTACCAAAAAAACCCCAACCAAACAAACAAAAAACCAAGAAAAACCACTGAGATTCCTTCTCACGGGCTGACTTGGGGTCATGCTGGTTTTTTTGGCAGGGGGTGTTAGTGGTGCTGGGAATCCCTGCCACTGAACTGTCCCCTCCACAACCTGCTACTTTTGGAGCCAGGACTTGCTGTGTTCTCCACATTGGCCTTGAACTCCTAGGCTCCAAGGATCCTCTCACTTCAGCGTTCCAATAGCTGGGACTACATGGTTCATTTTTTCCCCCTGTAGTATTGGGCTTGAACTCAGGGTCTTCCCACTGAGCTGCATCTGTAGTCCTTTACTTTGACACAGGATCTCACTGGGTTGCCCAGTTTGGGCTTGAACTTGCTATCCTGCCTCAGCGTCCCAGAGTGCTATGTTTATAGGTGTGCACCACTGTGGCCGGCTGGTTTGTGCTTTTTTTTGTGTGTGTGTGGCTTGTGCATTTGACAGCAGCAAATCCTGAGGTTGGTGAGGTGGGCCAGACTGTCACACCCGCTGGTCACTTCCAGAGTGCAGGGCGGGCTGTAAGGTGTCCCTTTGGCGGGAGGGGCAGTGAATGCTGTTCAGCACGGGGAAGTGAGGCGCTCCAGCACCCCAGGCAGGACTGGACCCTACTGCTGAGGAGGGGCTGGCACGGGCCGTGGGGAGAGGCTGATGTCCTTGCCCTGTTCTGTGGGTGCCCTCAGCGCTTGTCCTGTAGCGGGTTCACGTACGTTTACCTCCAAAATGCAGATCATCGTGCAGACAGTGCTCTGCAGTCCTGCTTGTTCATGTAATAGACTTTTTTTTTTCGGTCTTTTTGAGACAGGGTCTCCCTGTGCAGTTCAGGCTGGCCTTGAGCTCACTTTGTAGCCCAGGTAGGCCTCGAACTCGCAATGATCCTCCTGCCTCAGCCTCCCGAGTACTGGGATTACAGGCGTGCGACACCACGCCCGGTTACATAATAGATTCTTAATGAAACATTTTTCAAAGCTGTGGTTTTTATGTATGTTTGAGACAGAGTCTTGCTATGTAGTTCAGGCTGGCCTTGAACTCACTAGCTAGCCCAGGGTGGCCTGGAGCTCACATCGATCCACCTGCCTCAGCTTCCTGAGTGCTGGGATTACAGGTGTGCGCTATGATGCCTGGCAAAGCTGTGGGTTTTAGAAAAAATTTTTTCTAATACTAAGGATTGAACCCAGGGCCTTTACACTGAGCTACATCCCAGCCCTCTTAAAACTTTTTTATGTTGAGACAATCTAGCTGTGGTGCTAGATTGCCCAGGCTGTGTGATCGTGATCCTCCTGCTTCAGCCTCCTAGAGTGTGTGTGCACCTGCTTTAAGAAACATTGTTTTTAGAGACTGCTTGATTGTCTACCTGGCCGTGGCCCTGGTACTCGATGGCCCAGTCCTAGGTTGTCAGGCATTCTTGTTTGCCTTGTTATTCTTATTTTGCTATTGCAGATGGCATTATGGTTATCCTTGTGGAAAAACATTGTCCTGCTCTGATTCTCTTGGCTTGTGTTCCCAGCAGTTGTACTGTTGGGTCGCAGGGTTGCCTTCGTTTTGGTCCTCATGGTCAGGTGGCCTGGTGTGGTGTCTCATTGGCTATGTGACAGAGTCCCCCTGTCATCCCCCACAGAGACTTTGTCTGTGTGGTTGTTCTGAACTCCATTTCTCTGTCATTAAAATACTGACTGAAGCTGGGCGTGGTAGCACACAGCCTGTAATCTCTGTACTCTGGGAGGCCGAGGCAGGAGGATCTCAAGTTCGAGCCCAGTTTGGGCAACTTAGTGATTTAGCAAGACTGCTCTCAGAATAAAAAACACAAAAAGGGCTGGGGATGTAGCTCAGTGTGAAGGTCCTGGATTTAATCCCCAGTATTGCCCAAAGCAAAGTAAAGGTCACTGGAGTTTTTTTGAACAGAAGAAACTGAAAAGCTTGTGGATTCCACTAACTGGTGGCGGATTTTCTTTCATGAGGCCTCAGGAGGGCCTAGAGGGGACTGGGAGGGTAGGGCCTGTGTTCAGGAAGTGGCTATGGGGATGGGGAGGGATGTGGTTTGTGGCTCCTGCCCACCTCTGCCCTCTGCCTGGTGCTCTGCGCAGCCTGGTCTGGCTAGAGTCAGTATCCTGAGGGCCTCCCGGGACGCTGAGGCTGCCTGACACCTCACCAGAGACGGGGCGACTTCAACAAGGGAAAGTTTGCGTTTCACAGTTTTGGAGGCTAAAAGTGTTTTGTTCGCTTGGCTTTGGGTGCTAGGGATTGAACTCAGGGCCTTTGCACTGAACTATATCCCAGTCTTTTTTTTTTTTGAGCCAGGGTCTCACTAAGTTGCTCAGGCTGTGGGCTGGGGATATAGCTCAGCCGCACAAGTGCCTGCCTGGCCAATGCAAGGTAATAAGTTCGATTTTTGGTACCAAAAAAAAAGTTGTTTAGCCTGGCCTTGAACTTTTGGTTCTCCTGCCTCAGCCTCGTGGGTCGTTGGGATGTCTTGAGACCACATGTTGGCAGGACTGGCTTCTGCTGAAGGCCACAAGGGCCAGTCGCGTGGGCTTGTGGGTGGCCATCCTTGCCCTGTGTCTTTCCCATGTGCTTTGTCTTGTCTCCAAATTTCCTTCCCTTGTCGGAAGGGAAGTGGCTCCAGCCATGTTGGATTTGGGCTCATCCTAAATGTTGCGTCAGCTTGGTGGCTGGGTGTGCTTACATTCTGAGGTACCGGGGGTCAGTCCAGCATTATGTTGTGGGGACACAACTGAGCCCTTAATGGCTGGCCCAGAGGTCACTCAGGTGCCTCTTGAATGTCATTTGAAGACCTCAGCACAGTTAGCTTGTTGGAGGGAGGAGATGACAAAAGTGGTGTCTTGGTCCTCTTCTGTAAGACAGAGTAGCTGTCCCTGCCTTACCTAGGACCGTGAGGGGCGCAAGGTGGAGCAGAGGTGTCACCTCAGACCGGGCTGCCTGCTGTAGTCTGACACAACTCACGGGAGGGGGTGGAATCTGCTGCCACATGGCCATTGATTGGTTGATTGATTGATTGAGGCAGGGTCTCACTATGTAGTTCAGGCTGACCTTGAACTTACTATATAGTTACTCCAGGCCTCAGACTCATAGTGATCCTCCTGCCTCAGCCTCCCAAGCACTAGGGTTACAGGTATGCGCCATAAATCCCAGCTCCTTCCCGCCTTCTGAAGCAGTTCTGGAGTTCCTCTTTCCTGAGTCTTTAGTTGCACTCTTATGGGTGCCTCTGTATCCTGAGTTGATTCAAAACATTTCCCTTTTATAGTCGTTTTGACTTTAGGGGAAAAGCTAGAAGTTGGAAGGTACCAGATCCAGTGAACAAGGTAGATGAGGACACAGGGTCATGTTTGCAGGAGGCTGCCTTTCCCTTGGATGGCACGTGGCAGGAGCATTCATAGTATTTTGATTGCACCTTGTAAAGACATGAGACTTCAGAACTGCTTCAGAAAGTGGCAAGAACGATGGGATAGCTGTGTTGGAAGTAAGGGGGAGGACTTTGGGGGGGAGCTAGTGCTTATATGTCTCTTGCTGTAATAAGTTTTTAAAATCTAAGCACTTGTGGGGCGTGGTGGCGCACACCTGTAAGCTCAGCACTTGGGAGGCTGAGGCAGGAGAATGGTTGGGAGTTTGAGACCAGCCTGGGCTACAAAGTGAGCTCAAGGCCAGCCTGATCTGAATAGCGAGACCCGGTCTCAAAAAGACAAAAAAAATACAGTAAAATTTAAGCACTCACTGTATATTTAAATTTTTTTTTTTTCCCACTATGTATTTTGATCAGCTCTCTTATGAGGGCAAAACCAGAGATTGTCAGCTAGTGGGATTCTGCCCCCTAGGGGAGAGTGGTGGTAACATTTTGCCTGTCACAACTTCAGGGGTGCAATGCTGACATCTAGTGGGAGAAGTCAGGGCGCTCCTAGCCTCCTGCAGCAGCAGCCATGTAGCCAAGGCAGGTGCGGGGGCAGATGTGCTCAGAGCCGGGGAAGCGTGGTCCTCCACACTATCCTGCTGAACGTCCACCTTCCGGAACTTATACCGGTGACAGAATAGCCTTGTCCCCTCACGCACATCTGTAACATGCATGACAATGGATCATGTTTTAGATCAGAGGGGAGTGTCAATTTAAACATTTTGATAAAGCTCCTTTCAATTTGGTGAAGACAGAAACTAGTTCCCTTCTCCTGCCTCTGGGTTCTGGTTGGAATGCACTTTGGGAGAGGTGGTGAATGCTTTTTTGGGGAAATGACCACATTTCAACCCCGGGGGGGTCACCTAGTTGGAGGTTTCCTATCGCTGGCTGTGTCTCTCCTTCCACTGACGGAAAGATCAAAAGCCTGGCATGGTGGTGCGCACCTGTAATATTAGCACTCTGGGAGGCTGTGTCAGGAGGGCCTCAAATTGGATCCTTCCCTGGGCAGCTTAGTGAGACCTTGTCTCAAAAAATAAAAAGGGGCTGGGGATGTAGCTCAGTGGGAATCCCCTGGGCTCAATCCCCAGCACTGGAAAAAAAAATCAGAAACAACCTAAATGATATGAGTGGTGATTTTTAGATGAATTAAAACTCACTAGCGCAAGAAAATTCTACACTGGCGTTAGATTTTTCTGAGTACAACTGCCCATATTCTAGTGTTCTGTTTTGTTTTTTTGACACAGGGTCTTGCTATGCAGTTCAGACTGGCGTAGAACTTAGGATGCTGCCGAGGCTGGCCTTGAGTGTGCAGTGATCCTCCTGCCTCAGCCTCCTCAGTGCTAGGTTACAGGCATGTACCACTGAACCTGGCTGAAGTGCTTTTGACCTTCAGAAATGGTGATTTTGCTGGGCGTGGTGGTGCAGCCTATAATCCCAGGCAGGAGGATTACCACAAGTTGGAGGCCAGCCTGGGCAACATACTGAGTTCAAAACTGGCCTGAACTGCATAGTGAGACCTTGTCTCAAAAAAGAAAAAAAAAAAAAAGATTTTTACAAGGGTCAAGCTAAGCATGAGAAGAGGCAGACCTGTATGTTATGTGCTGACAGAGACACGCAGCAGAGGAAGTGAAGTATGGTGGTTGATATGTATCAGTGGACTCGGTTTTATGTTTTCCCAGAATGCCTGTGCATGCTAGGATATTATTACCCACACGTAAGCGTTTCTGGAACTACTAAACAGTGACCAGTCGCTCGGCAGCCTCCCTGGGGAGGGGTCTGCGTGGTGGGAGGAAGAGTGCTTTCCTTTCTCCACACCTTTGTGCTTACTGTGCCTTGTTTTCTATCCTGGGATCCTCTTCCTTTCCCTCTCCCTCCTCTCCTCCTCCTCTTACTTTTTCTATTTTTTTTCATTCTCTTCCTTCTATTTTTTTTTTTTTTTTTTTCCCAGCACTGAGATTGAACCCAGGGCATTTGCACTGAGCTATATTACTCTCCCTTTTTCAAATTTTTGAGACAGGCTCTCACTAAGTCACGAAACGAAGCTGTCCAGGCTGGGCTGGAGCTTGTGATCCTCCTGTCTCAGCCTCCCAGAGTGTGGTGATTACAGGCGTGTACCACCAGGCCGACTTTTTTTTTTCTGATGGGAGCTATGTGTATTCACTGGAGAGAGTGCCCTACTCCTAGTTAGAAGAAACCTGTCGGCCTCTGGCGACCGTGCTGAGTGTTCTGTGCTCCCACACAGTGTGGGCTGAGACCAAGCTGCATGTGGCATCTTTTTTTTTTTTGTTTTTGTTTGTTTTTTTCCGGTACCGGGAATGGAACTCACGACCTTGCACTTGCCAGGCAGGCGCTGTACCACTGAGCTAAATCCCCAGCCCCCTGCATGTGGCATCTTGCCTGCCCAATCCTCTTAGCACCATGTCCTGCGTCTCTGGAAGGCCTTAGTCCAGGTTGCCCAAGGTGCCATGAAGCCTGGGGCCTGTGCCGGCTCTGGGCCTCCATCCTCCTCCCTGCTTGGGATCACCGGGGGGGCTTGGCTGCAGTGCTGGCTCCTCCCCTTGTGGCTCACCCTCTTCCTGCCCGCAGGTGCGGAGCCTGGCCCAGCCGTGCGGCCCTCGCTGGAGAGCCTGCTGGCGGCCGGCAGCCACATGCTCAAGGAAGTGCTGGACAGCCCCTTCGTGGATCCGCTCAAGAACCTGCGGCTGCCCCGGGAGCTGAACCCCAACAAGAAGTACAGCTGGATGCAGAAGAAGGAGGAGCGGGTGAGTGGCACTGGCCTTCCCCTGCCTGTGGCCTGGGAGTAGAGGTGGGACACCAGCGACACAGAGGTGGCTCCTTCCTGGGGCATAGCTGGTTTTGGAGCCAAAGGGGCCTCATCTGCACCTGGCTTCCTCCACCGACTTGGTGTGGGGCCCTGAGCAGTCATTTTCCCTCCGGGTTTATTTCTTTTTTCACACTAGTAGGGGTTTAAACCAGGGCCTCTGCACTGAGCTACGTTCCCCAGGCCTTTTTATTTTGAGACCAGGTCTTTCTAACTTGCTCAGACTGGGTTCAAACTTGGGATCCTCCTGCCTCAGCCTTCCAGAGTGCTGGGATGACAGGTGTGTGCCACCAGGCCCGACTTGGTTTTGGTTTGGTTTTCTGTCTGATACCTCCTTGGGCATATCACCCAAATGGCAGCTGGGTAGACTAGGAAGAAAGCAGCTTGGGTGCCCCTCGTGGCTGTGCCCTCTGCTGCCTGTTGGGCTTTGGGCACGTGCTGCCTGTTCTCTGGACCTCGGGCCCATGCACGACACCAGGCTCATCCTCCTCCCTGAGCCCTTGGGACAGGAGAGGAACTGTGCTTCAGCCGAAGCATCTTAACTGAGCACTCACACTGTCCTGCTGTGGTCTCTGGCACAGAGAGGGGCCCAGGCCACAAGTAGTAAGTGGCAGCAACAGGATTTGAGCTGGGCCCTCGCTGTCCCGACCTGTGAGTGGCTACCTGACAAGGAGCCCAGCAGTCGCTGGCATTGCCATCCTCACCACTCTCCCCGTCCCTCTCCTTGGCCCCTCCAGATGTTTGCTATGAAGTCTTCCCTGGAAGACATGGATGCCCTGGAGCTTGACTTCCGGATGCGGCTGGCGGAGGTGCAGCGCCAGTATAAGGAGAAGCAGCGTGAGCTCGTGAAGCTGCAGCGCCGCCGGGACTCCGGGTGAGTGCCTGGCCCAGGTCCCTGGGCTAGCTGGCCTGCCAGGTGGTCAGGCTGTGGCAGGCGGGTGCCTGGGCCGTGCCACGCTGGTACTGGGCTCAGTAGGTAGGCTGTGGTGGCTGCCAAGTGTGCGTGGACCCTAGTGATGTGTGCGCAGCGTGTGCCCCTCTCCGCGCCTGGCCTACCCCCAAGTTCACAGCCAAGCCTGTGGTTCTCTTTAAGGGACAGGCACGAGGATCCCCATAGAAGCTTGGCACGCAGAGGCCCTGGCAGGCCGCGGAAACGGACCCACGCCCCGAGCGCCCTGTCGCCCCCCCGCAAGAGAGGGAAGAGCCACAGCAGTAGCGGAAAGTAAGGCTGGCCCCTCGGTGGGTCGGGGACTGGCACCCAGCTCGGAGGGGAGGTGCAGGGCCCAGTGCGGTGCCTGCGCCCGGGGACCTTGAGTCCCCCGGGCTCTTAGCCCCCTGGAACAGCAGCTCCTAGGGAGCTCGGCGCGTTGCCCAGGCACGCAGGGCAAGCGAGGCTGGGACGACTGACCGGCGAGAGGTCGCCCTGCGGCCTAACGCGAGTGCTTGGCCCCGCCTCCTGCCAGTCTGTGCTTTCACGGCCAGGGCCTAACTCCTTGCCCTCTCCACGCACCTCCTCACTGCAGAGCCGCCAGCCTTGCCGTGACCGCCTCTGACCCGTGCTGTCGCTTGGTTCCTTCCGTGCTGGACATTTCCCCATCCTACTGGCCCAAACTGCTGGCTCTTCCTGACTGAGACCAGGGCCACTGCCTCTGTGTGCTCTGGGGACGAGGTCCTCGGTGGCAGTGGCAGCAGATTAGTGTGGCACCAGTGGAAATGGCCTTGTATGCTGGCTGGGAAGAGTGCCTCCCCTCCAGGGCCAGGCCTTGTCTTCCCTGGGCATCGCTGGGTGCCCGGTGACAAGCTGAATAAGGAAGGGAGCTGCAGTATGCCGTGGCCTTGCAGCCGGGGCCATGGCAGTCAAGGCTATGGAAGCAGAAGGAAAGAGCCCCTGCAGCCTTCCAAAGGTGCCTGAGAGGCAGCGGACAGCTGTGGGGCTTCACAAGAGAAAGCTATGCACAGCCCGAGAATCTCTCAACTTTATTCCCTTGGATGTTCCTGACTGAAGAGAGGATGGAGAGAGGAAGAGATGCAGAGCCGCCAGCCAGAGCGGGGCAGGCCAGAGTCTCCCGGAGAAGACAGCACACAGCCGTGGCCTGGCAGGGCTGTGGGCCCAGGGGGCTCAGACTTCCTGCTGAGTTCCAGGTCCACCCCTTCTGTGACCTCAGACAGGTGTTAGCTTTTTCAGGCTTCAGTTTTCTCATCTATTTAAAAAAAAAAAAAAAAAAAAAAAAAGCGGAAAAAAAAAACCCGCACAGAACAACATGTTGTTCTGTGGCTAAAATAGAAGGCACCTACAGTGCAAGACAGTGTAAGCACCGAGCCAAGATGAGCCGCTTTTATTACCCATGGAGCTTCAGCTTAAAGTGAGGAAGAAAAGCTTTTGTCCATGTCCCAGCTGCCTGGACTCACAAGAAATGGGAGGCTAGCTAACAGCTCCTTCATTTAAGCTCCTGATCTTAATTCTCCCTCCATCCTGGTGGATTTCCTTGGTGTTTCTGATCCTGGTTTTTGGCATATTTGGTAAAGATGTAGTTTACTGTTCAAAGATGACTCTGTGTGTGTGTGTGAGAGAGAGAGACAGAGAGAGAGAGAGGGAGGGAGGATGTGTGAAAAGAGATGAGAGGCCAGCGGAGGATGCCGGCTTGAAGTTTTGTTTCTTCTTTCACGTAATACTCTCATTCTGCCTTATTCACAAACATCCCAGCATTCTAGCACTGTAGTTTTGCAAGATCTGTCTTCTCACATGGGTGCTATAGGATCCAAAACGGTGCTTCAGCCTCCAGAGCCCAGCCTTGAGGGCCACAAGGTGGACCCCAGCCCTGGAGGGTGGCCTGGCCGGCGTGCTGACCAGCGTGCGTTTGGGTTTCAGGCTGAGCAGCAAGTCCCTGCTGACACCGGATGACTATGAGCTGGGAGCCGGGATAAGGAAGAGACACAAAGGGCCCGAGGAGGAACACGACGCTCTCGTTGGAATGGGGAAAGCCAGGGGCAGGAACCAGAGCTGGGATGAACAGGAGGCCTCGTCCGACTTTATGAGTCAGGTCAGTAGCCCAGTCTGCTGTGATCCTGGGGTCAGGGGTCCAGAGGTCGCAGGTCTCTTGGTCCCTGCTGCTGTAAGGAATGGTTACTTTCCCCTAAGGGCCAGAGGAAATCAGGGACTTAGCAAAGTAACACAGCCTCAGAAGCAGAACCAGAACTAAATCTGTTTGTGTGCTCCTTGACCCTTTGCTGAAACCAAGTAGGGAGATTGCAAGTTCTTAGCCAAATAATGCAATTACTCTGTTGTTTAACAGTGTAATTGTTTAACAAGCAGCTCCATCCTTTGGAAGTTCTAAAAAACAAGGGCCTGATGCCATTGTAATTTCCTCTGTGAATTCTCCAGGGGTAATGGGGTGAGAGCCAACTCCTTAATTTTTCTTACTTCTGCAGAGCATTGAAATCACCCACTTAAGGGCCTCATCTCCAAATGCTAATGTACCTTGTCATCCCTCCCCACGAGGCCCTGTGTTAGGGGGATGTTTTGGTTGATTTGGCCGTCAGAATGGGGAGGGCAGAGGGAGACGGGCCCAGGACTAGAAAGATCCACAGTTTGTACAGATCCACAGTTTGTACGCCAGGATCCTTTTTAATTTCAAATCGTGGTGAGGGATGCTTTTGTTGTTGTTTAAATGACAGTGTCTTTCGTCTTTATGAAATGCTACCTGATTAGAGAAAACAGATAACATGTTGAAATGCAGGGCATTAATGGCTTTGAAACTGCATTTCACGTCAGCAAATGAATACAGTTGCCGATAGGCCTGCAGAGCCGAAATTTAATCTGTGAAATCTCTAATTATTCTTTCTGCTTCAGGCATCCAAGACACACTTCAGGCATTTTCTTGGCAGTCTGGCCCTGTTACTTAGGCGGGCTGGCTTAGACTGTTCAGCAGTCTCCTTTAGCTGCTATAGGTGGTTGAGATAAGCAGATCAGCATGCTCTGGTTTAGGTTATTTATTTATTTTACAGTACTGGGGATTGAAATGGAGCTATATTCCCAGCCCCCCCCCCCTTTTTTTTTGAGACAGGGTCTCACTAAAATTGCCCAGGCTGGCTTCACCTTGCAGTCCTCCTGCCTCTGCTTCCCAGGATGCTGAGATTATAGGCCTTGTGCCACAGTGTGCCCACCTAGGTTTTCAATCTTACTTTGCTTTTTCCCCCCTCTCTCAACTCAGCTACCTTCTCTGGGCCATCAGCAGCTCTGCCTACTTAAAGTGCTTCTCTAGGAGGTACCGGATAGTGCTATGAAACGTCAGTGTGGAAATGCCAGGGCCAGGGATGATCGTAACCATAGTAACAGCTATTTAATAAGTGGTTACTTTGGGCCAGGCACTTCGGTAATTTTTTTTTTTTTTTTTGGAGACAGGGTCTTGCTATATAGTTCAGGCTGGTCTTATCTCAGTTCATCATCAGAACAGCCTGGAGATGTCTAGACACAAATGTCCTCGTTTTACAGAGTGAAGGACTGAGGTGAGAGGAGCTCAGCAAGTCAGTCCTGAGGAAGGACTGGAGCCCAGGACTGTCGAGAGCTGTGCACTCAAGCCCACTGTCTTGTCTTGCCAGATGTCCTAACCTGTGACCCAACTTCCCTCCCCAGCTAAAGATTAAGAAGAAGAAGATGGCCAGCGACCAGGAGCAGTTGGCAAGCAAGCTAGACAAGGCCCTGTCCCTCACAAAGCAGGACAAGTTGAAGTCACCCTTCAAGTTTGCGGACAGTTCTGGGGGAAAATCGAAAACTAATGGGGGTTGTGGCAGGTTCTTAACTCCTTATGACAGCCTGCTGGGCAAGAACAGGAAGGCTCTGGCCAGAGGCCTGGGCCTGGCCCTGAAGTCCTCTAGAGAAGGTAAACACAAAAGGGCCGCCAAAGCCAGGAAGATGGAGGTGGGGTTCAAGGCCAGAGGCCAGCCCAAGTCGGCTCATTCCCCTTTCGCCTCGGAAGTGAGCAGCTACTCCTACAGTAAGTAGCCGGTGCCGCGCTGCCTCCTGGCCACTTCTCCTCTCCTTTCCTGGTCTTGATTCTTTCTCTCTCTCTCTGGGAACACTCTTTAAGCTCTTTTGGCTTTGCGCTTTCTATACCGGAAGTGGGAAGCGCCTGAAGCGCACGTGCCTGTCATTGGCAGAGGCCGTACGGGCAGGTGCCTGTGATTGGTGGGTGTCTGTGACTGGCGGGCGGGGACCGCCGTTTGCCCGCCCTCTGGTAGTGGCTTCGCTCTTCCACCGGAAGCCCTGTGCGTGGAGTTCTAGAGTACCGTAGAGTTTGCGCCTGCTCGTCCTAGAGAGTCCAGGAATGCGATTGCTTTTGAGAGTGCTAGAGGTAACCGACTCTCTTGCCAGTTGGAAGCTCACGGTTACTTCGCGCGTGGCTCCGAACCGGAGGCTTCATGGGCGTGGTTTGGCTGTACCTGTGGCAGCCCCACAGCGGGGTACCCTTGTTTTGTTGCTGAGGCTGCCCAGGCCCCGGGGGTGGAGGGAAGGGTGTGCGCCTAGGTGGAGCGAGGAGAGCAGCTCATGGGCCAGATCCGCTTCGGCCTCATCCCTGCGGCAATGGTTGGCCGGCCTCCGTGGTCCCTTGTGACTGTTGAGCTCTTGCAGTGGAGCGCAGAGGCTGTGGTTGTGCAGTTGTGGTTTCCCCAAGCGCGGCGTCTCCCCGGGGTCCGAAGGCTGCTGCTACATGGCAGGTAAAAGGTGCTAGCTCGGTGTTCGTGGCCCGAGCACCGCCTGTGTCCGCGGTGGGAGGGTACCGAGCACACAGTAGCTCCAGGAGGGCTTCTTGGGACCAGGCTTGCGTCCGAGTCTGTGTATTCTGGGAGTCCCCAGTCCCTGTATACGTGGAGGGCTTCTGTTGGGCGCTGCCAGGGTCTCTGCCCTGGGCTTTTGATGGGCTGTGGTTAGATCCCTGTGAGTGTTTGCGTTTAGAGGGGACGGGGATGCAAGACAGGTGTAAAAAATGGAAGCGTTTGATGTCACAAGTGTTTTCTTCTCTCCTGCCGTCTTTTTTCCTTCTCTCTTTCCTAGTCTTTCTTTGTTCTTTTCCACCTCTTCCTTCTTTCCATCTATCCTTGATTAAACCTCAGGACCTTTGCACTGAGCTACATTCCCATCCACTTTAAAAATTTTGAGACAGGGCTTGTCTTTGTTGTTAAATTACCCGGTCCGGGCTTGAACTTGAAATGCGCCTGCCTCAGCCTCCCAAGAGTACTGGGATTGCAAGCATACACTGTGGTGTTTTCTTAAGAAAAGAAAATAAAAGTAGTTATGGGTTTGGAGGTAAAACCTCATCTCCTGCTCTTCAGGGTTCTTGGGAGCCTTAAGTGGGCAGAGCTGAACGCTGTGTCTTGGTGCAGGATTAAACTGTCGTTATGATTTAGCAAGTGTGTTTCTGTTTTTCCTAGACTAGTGGTCCTCCAGGACCAATGTGCCATCAGGTGAGCCAAGCAATGTGTCTTGTTGTTACATGGCCTGGTCTGGGCTTGAACTTGAAATGTGCCTGCCTCAGCCTCTCAAGAGTACTGGGGACATGCTTGAGGACATAGCGTACAAAATCACCATGGCTTCAGTGCCCCTCTGACCTGGATGGGTATGTTCTGACAGCACTGCCGAGGCCCCTGGCCTTGTGCTCTGAAGGGGAAGAGGATTTTCTTTTGTTCTGTTTCTGCTCAGTTTGGAATAATGAGAACTGAGGGGGAGGACTGCTTGGCTGCGGCCTGAAAGGCTGTCGCACTCCTTAGCTTGCAGTCAGTGGGGTAGGGTAGGTAGAGGTAGAGGTCACCGATGAGTTTGTGACCTAAGGTCTTGGTGGTGCCCCAAGCAGTCCCATCCACTGCAGCAGGCATGTTGTGTTCTTGGGAGTGAGAGGAAATGTTCCATTTGTCCAGCCGGGTGCTGTGGCACATGCTTGTAATCCCAGCACTTGGGAGGCTGATGCAGAAGGATCTCCATGAGTTTGAGGCCAGCCTGAGCTACATAGTGAGACCCTGTCTCAAAACAAAACAAGACAAAACACCCCCAAACTGTCCAAATTGTCCATCTAACTTCGTTACGCCCTTGTCTAAACTCCACTGGCTGTGGGAGGGAAAGGGCTAGCATTTGAACAGGGAAGTCAGCCGGCCTGTCTCCACCCTGTGGTGGTTATGGGAAGCACCTGGCTGTGAAAAGGGCCTTCCTTCTTTTCCCTTCCTGCCTTCATACTGGGGATTGATTGAACCCAGGTGCACTCTACCACCGAGCCGTGTACATGCTCAGCCCTGTAAAATTTTTTGTTAGTTTGAGACAGTCTCACTAAGTTGCCCAGTGGGACTTGTGGTCTTCCTGCCTCAGCCTTCCGAAATGCTGGGATCGCAGATGTGCACTGCCCCGCCCGGCTTTCCTTTCCTTTCTCTAGTTTGCTTCCATGTGGTTCTGGGTGATTGGGCAGGCTCGGCGTGGAGATGCTGCCCTGGCAGAAGGAGGAGGAGGGGATGGTGCCTCCTGCTGTTGCAGTTTGGAGTGCAGGGATGGGGGGGTGCCTGCTGGTTCTTGTGGGAAGCCAAGTTGACATCTCTGGCCGGCAAGTGGCCTCAGAAGGGACAAGTTGGAACACGTGACAGGAAGAGCTAGGAAGAGCTAGGGCTGTGGCAAGGGCTGGAGGCTTGGTAGGAGTTGACCTTGCCCTGCCTTAGATTTGCTAGGCTGTCCTGAACTTGGGGTCTGGTTGGAGTAGAAAGCGGAGGTATTGGCGGAAGCAGCCAGGGCCCCCCACCCCCTGTGTGTGTTTCCCTTGGCCTTGGGCAAGGCCGGGCATCGCCGGAGCTGGAGCTGTGTGTGTCAGTGTTCTTCCGCTTGGCTTGGGTTCTAGCAGATCAGGAGAGCAAGAGGATGCATGTTGGGGTTGAGGCAGGAAGAGACCAGAGCTCTGCCTCCTGACGAGCTCCCCGCGAGCTGTTGCTTGTTTCCCAGGAGGGTTCAAGAACCCTGCTGCTCAATCTCGTAGCTCAGCTGGAGACACCAAAAGCCAGGGCAGGCGTGGCAGGGCAAGGACGGGGGTGTGTCTGTTGTGACATCGTTCGCGGACTTCCTTGGTGTGAGTGTTCTCACCGAGGCCCGTGTGAAGCTGTCGTGGCACGGTTGCTGAGCAGGGTTGTTGGAAAAACTGTGTGCGCGTGCCTCTGTCGGGAGACCTTTCCCTTTCGGCCCTCATCCTTCCCCAGAAAAAGCTGCTGGGCTGTGTGCAGCCTTTCAGGGGATGGAATGTGCGGCAGTAGGCACCAGGATCCAGAGAGAGTTGTGGGGCCTCCAGAACCTGGAAAGGCCACAGTGACTGGTGGGTGACTTGGCAGTGCCCCGCTGAGAAGGGGCCTGGGTGTAAACCCGCTGGCGGAGCTGAGCCGTGCAAGGCCCGTGACGCTCATGCTCAGAGGCCTCCCAGGTGAGGCTGAGGCCTGGCCAGCCCGCCGCAGTGTGTTCTCAGAGCCGCTGATCACAGTGAAACAGACACCGCCTCTCCCCCCATGCCCCGTGACTTACCTTATTAAAAACTACTTTGACTGCAGATACCGACTCAGAGGAAGATGAAGACTTCCTGAAGGACGAGTGGCCTGCCCAAGGCCCCTCCGGCTCCAAACTGACCTCCTCCCTCCTGTGTGGCATGGTAGCAAAGAATGGCAAGCCAGCCACGGGCCCCAAGTTGACCAAGAGGGGCCTAGCGGCCCCCCGGACTCTGAAACCCAAGGCGGCCGCCAGCAGGAAGCAGCCGTTCTGCTTGCTGCTCCGAGAGGCTGAGGCCCGCTTGTCCTGCAGCGACTCTTCGGAGGACTCGTTTGACCAAGGTTACTAGCTCCACACACAAAATCTCTTCCATGTTTTAGAGCGAGAGAGTGAGTGTGAGAGCGCGAGCGAGCGAGAGAGAGCACGCGTGTGCACACAGCAGGGATGGCAGCCGTGGCCGTCGCCGATGGCCCAGGACGGCAGCCGTCTGGTTCTTGGCAGCGTAGCCTGCCGTACCCACCTCTTTTTGTTTTTGTTTTTATTTGTACCGTATCATTGTGAAGGATACCATTGGGGAGCTCTTTCCGAGCTCACTCGGACTGGTTTTTTTGGTCTCCACTTTTCTCCTCTCCTTCCTCTGCACCCCTCCCCACCCCCTGAGGCCCTGCACCTTTCCTGCCCCCCCCAGACCACAGGTCTGAGCTGGGCTCTTGGCCTGGGCCCGGCCCTGGGAGCATTTTGTAAATGGACCTCTGTCGTGTGGGCGTGTGACTTGATGTTTGTACCGCGATTTTGGTAATACCAAGCTTTATTAAACATACCGAGTTCATTTTTAACTAAACCGTGTGCCTTGTCTCTCTTGCTGTGTCCTTACTAGACATCAGGTTGCCGCTTCCCTTCATTTGTTCCTCCTCCCTCCTCCCGCTCCTCCTCCCCACCCCAGAGGGAGTGGAAGCGTGGCCGCTCCTCTCTATTATTCAAATATCCCTGGGAGCTCTGGCATCCATTCCATTTTTCAGGTGGACAGTCAGCCGCCCTCACCTCCAGCATCATCCTTTTTTTTTTAAGCTGCTTGTTTGTGTTTTATTTTCTTAAAACTCTGCTCTTACCAGTGGTTAAACAGAATTAACATAAACACTTGTCTTCTAACATGTATTTCTGTTTTGAAGGGCGTGTAGGCAGTGCAGGGTCAAGGCCATCAGCTGGCCTTGGTTTCGTTGCTACATTTGAAAGCGTTGGCTTCATAGCCACTTCAGGGGACAAAAAGCATACTTTGGGGGAGAGCACTGGCCCGTGGCCCTCTGGCCTGGTTTGGCCTTGGGTTCCTCAGCCAGCTCTCCTCTCAGAAGGTCAAGCTTCATGACCCCCAAGAACATTCCCTAACATCAGAATGGGACTCTGGTGTTAGAAATGTCTGAGCCCTCAGGCCCTTCAATCAGAAATGGCCCAAGAAGGGGGAAGCACGTGAAAAAGTACCTCTGCCCTGGTTTAGGGTGTGCTTCAGGATAGATTCCTTTTAGGGCCAGGCCTTGGGAATCCTCAAAACCCTGGCTAGCAATACGTGGACGTCAGCAGCTTCCTCAGGAAGGTCCCGACGTGTCCTAGCGAATCTGGATGTGACCAGAACACTGCCCATTTCGGCTCCTCCTCCTCGTCTACCGTCTCCCCTCCAAATTGGCAGGGTTTGGAGACAGCACACTGGGAGCCTCATGTCCTTTGGGCCCGGGTTCTCTTGTCCCGCTGCCACATCTGAGTGAGTGCATCCTGGGCTAAGCAGAGAGGCCACTAACCCGCTAGTGAGACCCCACCCCGGCCGGCCTTCTGTGATGAGTCTGCTTGGCTGGACCCTTCCTCCCTTGCCTTGGATGGATCTCCGTGCTCCCTCCCCACGTGCCCTTAAAGCCAGGCTTTCAGCTTCTTAGCTTTTGAACACTCCTGCCCCAGCTCAGAGCCCACAGAGGAACAGGCAGCCCCCACCAGACCCCTCCGGGAGGGCCCAGTTGCCCCAAGTCAGACAACAGGGCTGGATGTAGCAGGGCCAGTGCACATAGCCCAGATAGGAGAGTGGGGGGTGAGGGGAGGGGGCTCAGCTTTTCGGTCTGCCCCCCACAATAAAGCAGATGGTTGATGAGGTCTTGAGGGATATTTGGGTAATAGGGCCTTACTGACTCCCTGGTACTAAAACACTTAATTGGCTTGGCTTTTCTAGTGTGTCTGCTTTCTCCTCCCAGCAGCTTGACCATACCTCCACCCTTGACCCCTACCCATGATGCTTTGAGTGTCTGTTTCGGTCTCTTGCATTTGCTCTCCCGCTGCACTCTGGACGCAAAGCGAAGGCTGGGAGTAGGGCAGACGGCACAGCGGGTCACGGAGCTTGGGTCCGAGCCTGGCTCGTTGCTCCGTAGGTAGGCAAACCCTTTTCTTTCTGTCCTCTGTACACCCACCCCCTCGGGGTCTGCCCCCACGGGTCTGGCAGCAGCACATCACCTTGACGCTTACGGGTTTTGGGAAACCAAACCAAGTTACAACAGCCAACCCCTTGTCCTGAGCCAAGATTTAAAAAAAAATACGTTTTTTCTGTATTTCCTTGGGTATCTTTGTTGGGACTTTTCTCCCCTCCTGCCCTTGGCAAGCTCTGCCTCAGGTGTGGATAACTCCAGAGAGGCGTTCTTGGCCCTTGCACCTCTGCTCCTCCTGCCCTCTCAGACATGGTCTGAGCAGACCAATGTGGTCCACCCAGCACCAGGGAGGCCGGGAGGATGGTGGGATCATTCAGATGTCCCTTATGCAGATGCTCTTTGTGGGCTTCTGCCTGCCAGCATTTTTCCATTGCCGGTGCTGGGCCTGGCCTGCTGCTAGCTTTCTGAGATCTAAGGTGTTCCCTACAGTTCCCAGAAACCCAGGGCCTCTGGCCTATCCCACCAACCTTCTAGCTGAGCCCTGGAGGGAAGATTTCTGGCATCTCCACACCCGAGCAGCCAGGGCAGGGCGTTTTTAGAAGGGAACATGCCCAGCCCCTCGCCTAGCCCTGTGCTCCCACCCCAGCCAGCCGCCCTCCCAACACCTGCCCCAAATTGGACAACCCCAGGGGACCTGATGTGGGGGACCCAGGCGCTGTTGAAAGTCTGCCTACACTTAGCCTGCTTTGCCGCTGTGGCCCACTGGGGCGGAGACAGAGCCATGTGACGTCGCAATGTGAATGATCGCAAGTGTGCACTGCCTGCCTGCCCTGCCTGCCCTGCCGGCCTCCTCCCCAGCCTGCTTCATCCATCGTCTCGGGAGCCCGCTCCCGCCTGCACCCCTGTAACAAGCCTCCTCTCTGCTCCTCTCTCTCTTTCCACCCTTGTACGACTCCCCGGGCTCCTCACCGCCTCCCCCTCCCAGGGCTGCCCCGCCAGGAATCTGGGTACCCTCCAATAAGTGGGTAGAGGACAGAACTCTTGCCCATGGTGGCACCCTTGGGGCTGCCGCTTTTGGCCACGAGGTCCGCGTAGCCAAGTGGCAGCTGGGGGCAATGACAGGAGAACGTGGACTTGGTTACCCGTCCCCTTGGTTACCCGTCCCCCTGCCACTTCCTGCTTCGCAGCCACTTTCCAGCCCCGTCTGGGCCCTGCCTTGGCCAGTGGCTTCCAGGGCTCTGGGCAGATGAGCACGGGGCCACTTGCCCTTGAAACGCCTTTGCTGTGTGTCAGGTGCCTCAGTTGGGCTGCCTCCCTGGGAAGGACAGGGACAGCCTCTCTCTTTGGCAGAGGGATTGGTTCATGTGCAGGGATCCTTGTCAAGCTGGGCTTTCCTGGCCAGCCCCGGCCTCAGCGCCCAGCCTGCCCCTTCCCAAGAACCCTAGCTGGCTGCCGGGCCAGAGGCTCTGGAAAAGCCTATCCTCACTCCCAGGAGATAGCCTGAACCTCTTCAGCCAGCCCTGCTGCTTGAACCCTCAGCCTGAGGTTCCGTCTCCAAGTTCAGCTTGCCCACCCTGAGGGCTTCCCTGGAGCCCTGAGCCAAAGCCAGCTTGGAGCTGTGCCCTGGGGGCACCGCTCCTCTCTGGGTCACAGATATGGCCACGTTTCTCTCGATCCTCCCCAGACCTGCAGAGCACTTTCTGTGGGAACCTTCCTCTTAGCTGGTCCGGTTGCCGGCAGGGTCACCCCATGCCACAGCTGAGGAAACGGGGGTCAGTGAGGGTAAGCACTTGCTTCCCGGTTTGCCAGGGTAGGGACGTTGCTGGACTTTAGTTTTGGACTTGATAGCCCTGCTTGGGGCTGGAATCACAACGTCCCCATCAAGTTCCAGAAGAGACCAAACTCCACCTTCTCCTGCCACCAGCCCCCAGGTCTCCAGCTGGCAAACGGCTGCAGGCCCCTTGCCTGGATGCCCAGTCTGAGCCCCTTCCCCGCCTCTCCTGCCTCTTCCTCCTCCTCCTCCTCTTCCTCCTCTCCTGCCTCCTTCCTAAGCCTTTATGTCTGTCGGGGTGCGTGTGTGTATGGGTGAGACCGTGGCGAGCGCTGTCTCCAGTCCTGTCTGTGTGTCTGTCCCCTGCCCACAGCACACATGCATGTTGGTGCTCCCCACACAGAAGCCCACCCTGACACGCAGAGCCGCTGCCCCTCTGGGCTGTCCAGGATGCCCTTGCGCTGGGCTCTGTGGGCGAAGGCCCTGGGCGAGCATGGGTGGGACCGAGGGCTAGTTTGGGATCTTCCCCCAGTGGCCACATGGTGAGGCTGAGGGGCGAGGCTGGAGCTGTGGCCACTCCAGCCTGGGGGGCTGGGGGGGTGGCGGGGGGTGGGGGCGGCACACACTGGGCCAGAGCCCTGACTTGCTCCCTGTTTTCTGCACGCCAGATGAGACCTCCGAGGAGGACGAGGAGGAGCTGGAGGAGGAGGAGGACGAGGCGGCTGGTGGCTATAGGCTGGGCACTCGGGAACGGGCCCTGTCGCCAGGCCTGGAGGAGAGTGGGCTGGGCCTGCTGGCCCGCTTCGCGGCCAGTGCCCTCCCCAGCCCCATGGTGGGACCGTCCCTGTCCGTGGTGCAGCTGGAGGCCAAGCAGAAGGCCCGGAAGAAAGAGGAGCGGCAGAGTCTGATGAGTGAGTATCACTGGGCACCTGGGGCCAACTCTGTCCCGAGCAGAGCAGTGCTGGTGCCGAGAGTCCTAGCCCCACTGTTCCCTGGAAGGATCTCTGGCTGCTTGAGGCATAACTGCTCCACCTTTGTGCTCCTGATAAACATGGCCCTAAATCGGGTCCTGGAGGCCGTGGAAGCCCAGGGAGGCCCCAGCCCACTCTAGGTTGGTGGCAATGCGCTGGCCCCTGAGGAATGTGGGTGCTGGCTGAGAAGGAGGTGTACAGGGAAGGAGTAGCCTGGAGGAGGACAGGAAAGCTGGTAGCTTCCTGAGCCAGGAGCCATGTGACACAGTCTGTGACCCAGTGGGCGGGGCTGCTGAGGGCTAGGGGTCACTGACCCTGAAGGAGTTGGGGTCAGCAGGTGCTGTGCTGGGCCCCAGTGGGTGGAGCTTATCATAGTGAATCCTCATGGCCCTCTCTGTGAGACCAGGCCACCCTCCCACTACCCCAATGGCCCAAGCATGGTCACAGCAGTATTGCTCGGGCAGGAGGCTCAGGTTCACCGTGTCTCTGCGTCTGATCACACCGTGTGTCAGGGCCCTGTGTCCCTGCTGATGCTCCAGTGTCCTTTCCTCAGCAGTAAGAGCAGGTTCGCCCCCGCCCGACCCTCCCTGCAGGGCTGGGTAGGAAATGGGAACCACAGGCCCTGCCAGCCAGAAGCATCTAGAGGACTTTCCCTCAAGGCTTAAGCTCCACCCCGCTGCTTCTCTGCGCAGAACTGGCTCCCCACTGCCTCCAGGTGAACACCACCTGTCTGTCCCTGCACCCGTATCCTGTCCACAGCTCCTAATTTGCCACCAGCCATTGTAGCCCTTCGGGTTTTTGGACTTCTGTCCCCACAGCCGCAGGCATCACGATTATCAAAAGTATCATCATAGTTTGAGTGATTCCCTTTTTATACCTTTAGTGTTGGAAGGGTCTGTAGTGATGTTTCCTTTTTCCTTGTGGATTCAGATAACTTGTGCCTTTTTCTCCCCCTTGATCATATTGGCTAGAAGTTATCCATTTCATTGATTTCTGTGGTGTTATTTCCTTCTTTCTGTTTTCTTTGGGCATAATTTGCACCCGCTTCCGTTTCTTAAGGTAGACATTTAGGTCATCAATTTGAGACTGTTCTTTTTTCCAGTAGACATTGAAGGCTCCAAACCTCTCTCTAAATACAGCTTTAAGTGCATCTCACACATTTTGATATGTTGTCATATTCTTACTTCTTATTCTTTTATGATTTGTACTTTGACTTAGTGAGTATTTAAAAAGATATTTCCAACTACTTGAGGGAAGTTGCCTGGTTATCTTAATCTTACTGATTTCTAATCCAATTCCATCGTGGTTGGAGAACATTCCCTATAATTTCAGCCTTTTAATTTTTTAAGTCTTTGATGGTGCATGGCATTTCCTAGTAAGTGCACTGTGTTAGGTCTTCTGTACATGCCAGTCACACTGGTGTGATCAGTAGTATTAAGATGTGCACCTTCACTGGATTTTGTTTGGGTCTAATTCTCTCAGTTGCTTAGAGATGTTAAAGTCTCCCACTGTGATTGCAGAAGTCTCTAGTTCTCTTTTATTTTATTTTATTATTATTTTTTTGTTTTGTTTTGTTTTCCAATACCGGGAATCGAACCCTCGCGCTTGCCAGGCAGGCGCTGTGCTGCTGAGCTAAATCCCCAGCCCCTAGTTCTCCTTTTAATACTGTCAGTTTTTGCTTTGTATGTCTGCAGCTCTGTTACTTGGCACATATGTATTCGTGACCATCATATTTTCCTCTTGACTCCGTCTTTGTTTCTTTCTACCTCTGGCATTACATTCTGTTTGGATCCACTTTATCTAGTACACACAGCCGCTTCATCTTCCTTGTGCTTGCCATTTCTGTGATGTATATATATTTTGAGACAAGGTCTCACTGTGCAGTTCAGGCTGGCCTTAAACTCACTGTGTAGCCCAGGCTGGTCTCAGACTCACAGTGATCCTCCTTCGTCAGCCTCCAGAGTGCTGGGATTACAGGCGTGCACCACCATGCCCGATGTCTGTGGTGTATTTTTTTCTGTCTGTTCATCGTCATTTTGTCTCTTTCTGTGTGTGTGATACTGGGGATTGAACCTCGGACCTTCACAATGAGCTGAATCTCTAGCCCCTTTTTTATTTTGAGACAGGGTCTGTCTCACTGAGTTGCCCAGGTGGAACTTGAGCTTTGGATCTTTCTGCATTAGCCTCCCAAAGTGCTAGGATTACAGGTGTGCACCACGGCAACTGGCTATTTTAATTTATCTTTGTCTTTATATTTAGTGTAAGTTTCTTATAGAGAGCATATGCTTGGGTTTTTTAAAAATTTTTTTATGATTTCTGTCATTTTATTGGAGTGTTTATAACATTTATTGCAATAAAAGCAGAGTAATATATAATATTAATATGGGCAGGTTTGAATCTACCGCTTTGTAATAGTTTTGTATAGCTTTTTTGAGATATAATTCATATACCATAAAATACAATGTACAGCTCAGTGGTTTTCATTATATTCAGAGTTGGGAAGCCATGACTGTTATCTAATTTTTGAACATTCTCATCACCTCAAAAGGAAATCTCACAGTCACTGAATTCCCGCACAACTCCAGCCCTAAGCTACCACTTCTTTTGGATTTATCTATTGACTTTTCATATAAACAAAACCCTGCAATGTGTGGCCTTTGTGTTTGGCCCCATGGTTTTCAGGCTCATCCACATGGTAATGTGTAGTGCTTCCTTTCAGTATGACTGAATCATCTTCCACTGATAGCCATCTACTGCACCATGTACTCAGCAGCTGATGGGTATTTGGGTTGTTTGTATCTTTAGGTTTTTATGGATAATGCTGCTAGGAATATATCCATACAGATTTTTGTGAGGATGTTTTCTAGTTCTCTTGGTAGTGGAACTGCTGGCTCACTGGGTAGCTGTCTAACTTCTGAGGAGTTACCAAACTGTTTTTCTAAAGTACATTCCACCAGAGAGTATGAGGTTCCAGTTTCTCCACAGCCTCTCCAACACTTGCTGTTATCAAGGTTCCGGTTTCTCCACAGCCTCTCCAACACTTGCTTTATCTATCTATCTATCTTAAGGATTATGGCCATCTCTGTGGATATGAAGTGGTGTCTCAGTGTGTAGTATGTTTGTTGGGCAGGGGATGGAATCCAGGGCCTCATGCATGCTAGGCAAGCCACGCTACCACTGACCTACATCACCAACCCTTCATTATGGTTTTGATTTGCATTTCTCTAATGATTTTGAGTACTTTTTCATATACTTAGTGGCTATTTCTGTCTTCCTTTGATTTTATTGTTGTTATTGTTTGAGACAGGGTCTTACTATGTTGTACAGGTTGGCCTTGCACTCTCTATGTAGCCTAGGCTGGCCTCAAACTTGTGGTGATCCTCTTGCCTCAGCCTCTGGAGTGCTGGGACTACAGGTATGTGCCATCATGCCCAGCATGTGCCTTGTTTTAAGAAGTATCTTATTTAAACCAGGTACGGTGGCACACCCATATAATCTCAGCCATTCAGGAGGCTGAGGCAGTATTGCAAGTTAGGGCCAACCGGCCAAGTTAATGAGACCCTATCTCACCAATAAAAAGGGCTGGGATGTAGCTCAGATATAGTATCCTTACCTAGTATGCACAAGCTTCTGGGTTTGATTCCCAGTAGTGGAAAAAGAAATCATGTTTAAATCCTTTACTTTTTGTTAATTTTTCAAAAGTTACTGAGTAAGAGTTCTTTATATATTTGGATTACAACACTCTTATCTGATATAATTAGCAGGCACTTTCTACTTTTCTGTGAGTTGTCTAGTCACCTTTTTTTTTTTTTTTGTACCAGGAATTGAACTCAGGACCTCATGCTTGGCAGGCAGGTGCTATGCTGCTGAGTTATAGCCCTAGATCTATTCACTTTTTAAATAGCATTATTCAAAACAAATTTTTCTTTTTGTTTCTTTCTTTCTGTATCTGTCTATCCATCCATCTGTACTGGGCATCAATCCCAGGGATGTGTGATGCTAAGCAAGTGCTCTACCACGGAACCAAATTGCCAGCCCTTTTTATTTTTATTTTGAGGCAAAGTTTTGCTAAGTTGCCCAGGCTGGCTTTCATCTAGCAACCCTTCTGCCTCAGCCTCCTCAGTAGTTGGGATTGCAGGTGTGTACCACTGCTCTCAGGAAAAGTTTTTAATTTTAATAAAACCTAATTTATCTGTTTTTTCTCTTGTCACCTGGTTCTAGGGTCACATGGAAGAAAGTACTGTATAATCCAAGGTCACAAAGATTTACTCCTGGGTTTTTGTAAGACTCTTACAGTTTTGGCTGTTTTGTTTAGGTCTGTGATCCATTTCTAGTTAATTTTTGTGTATGGAGTGATGCAGGGGACTTTTCTGTGCAAATACCCAGTTATCCCAGTAGGACTTTGCTGCTTTTGTTGAAAATTAATTGTCCAAAAATGGAAGGGATTATTTCTGGACTTCCAATTCTTTTCCAGTGATCTAAACATCTATTATATCTATTCTTATGCCAGTACTACATTGTCTTGGTTTACTGTAGCTTTGTGGAAGTTTTGAAACTAGAAAATGTGAATTTCCCAAATTTTTCCTTTTTTTTTAAAGTTATTTTGGTGCTTCTGCATTTCCATGTAAATTTTAGAATCAGCTTATTAACGTCTGCCAAAAAGCCAGCTAATCCTAGCTCTCAGGAGGCAGAGGCAGGAGGATCATTGTGAGTTCCAGTCCAGCCTGGGCTACAAAGGTAGCACAAGGCCAGTCTAAACTGCATAGTGAGACCCTGTCTCAGAAAGACAAAAACAAAAACAAACTAGCTGGCATTCTGACAGGAACTGTATTGAACTGGTAGATCATTTTGGGGAGTATTGGTCTCTTAACATTATAAACCTTTTGATCCATGAATATGGGATGTCTTTCCATTTAAATGAGTCCTTAATTTTTTTTTTTTCAGTAATGGGGATTGAACACAGTGCTTTCACATTGAGTTACATATCCAGCCTTTCCTTGTTTTTTTGAGGCAGAGTATTACTATATAGTTCAGCCTGGCCTTGAGTGCATGATAGTTCTCCTGCTTCAGCCTCCTAGGTGCTCTTTGGTATTAGAGCCATGTGCCACTATGCCCAGCATATCCATCCTTTTTCTGTTTTTCATTTTGAGATAGGTCTTGCTAAATCACTCACGCTTGGAATCATCCTGCTTCAGCCTTCCAGAGTGCTGGGATGACAGGTGTGTGCTACCACACTCAGCTTTGTGATGAATTTTCTTTTTTTTGTTGTTTGTTTTTTTGGTTTTTCTCTGGTACTGGGAACCGAACTCACGACCTTGTGCTTGCCAGGAAGGCGCTTTGCCGCTGAGCTAAATCCCTAGCCCCTGTGATGAATTTTCTTAGTGTTTTTTCATCTGAAAATATTTCCATTTAACCTTCATTCTTGAGTGATGTTTTAATGTTTTCACTGGATGTAAAATTTTCCATTTCCATTTTTTCTCTCAGCACTTTAATGGTGTTCTACTCTCTTCTGGCCTCCAGGTTCTGATGGAAAGTTAATCAAATGTTTTTTTCTAAGTGACAGGTTATGTGTTGGTCAGCTTTCTGTTACTACAACAAATACCTGTGACGATCATATGAAAAATAGGAAAGGTTCATTTTGGCTCATGAATTTGCAGGTTTAGTCTATGGCCAACTGGCTGTGTGGCTGCAGGCCTGTGAACGCACAGTACATCGTGGGGGTGCTGCATAGCCGGGGAAGCTGTTCATCTCTGACAGGGAAAAGAGGGAAAGAGGAAGAGACTGGGGCCCCACAGTCCCCTTGGAGGCCCATCCCCAGTGAGCAAACGCTGTTGCAGGTGCCACACTGGGGACCAGGCTGCCCACCTTTAGGGCTCCTTCAGGTCCAAGGTGTGGCTTCTCCTACTGTTCTCTGGGGTTTGCTTTTACTGTCTCTCAACAGCAACTGTGATGTGCCTCGGGACTGTCGGTGCGGACTTTCTAGTATTGCTTCTGCTTGGTGTTCATGTAACATCTTGGATCTACTGGCAAATTTCTGCTTGCCCTCAGCCTCACTATCACTTTGAGTGTTTTTCTGTACCATTTGTTATCACCTGACAGATCTCAGGACTGTGGTTGCCTTTTTCAAACGCACCTCTCTTACTCAAATCCATTCTGCTCTCAGGTCCCTTCTGTGAATTTATTTCCAAAGTTGTAATTTTCAGTTCTAGAACTTATACTTTGGTTCTTTCCAGCTGTTTGTATTTCTCTGCTGGCCTTTCCCATTTTTCTGCTGGTACAGAGGCTGAAGCAGGAGGATCACAAGCTGGAGCCCAGCCTCAGTAAGTTAGCAACTGCATAAGACCCTGTCTCACAGTAGTAAGAAGGGGTTGGATGTATCTGAGAGCGAAGGCTCCAGGCTCCATCCTCCGTACTGCAAAACAAACAAAAAAATCCAGAGTTTTGTTTTGCTTCCTTAGGGAAAGCTAGCTGGGGGCTGGGGATTTAGCTCAGCGGCACAGTGCCTGACTGGCAAGCGCAAGGTCGTGAGTTCGATTGCCGGTACCGAAAACAAAAAACAAAAAAACAAACAAACAAACAAAAAAAAAGAAAGCTAGCTGGGATCTGCCTGAGGGAATCCTCCTTCCTTAGTCCCGACACAGGCAGCATCTTGGGTCAGACGTGGTGAGTGTCTTCTCTCTCCAGAATGCCGTGCCCCTCTTGGCTCTTGTCCGTTGATCATCTTTGGCTCGTGCGCTAGGCTCTGTGGCGGTGGGCTGTGGAAGTAGGGTCCAGATGCTCTGATTTTCTTCAGTGAATGCTGTTGCCTTTCGGCTGCCTTGTTGGGGCTGGAACTCCCATTTCTGTTACCTGGGTGGCCTGTGTGGTCTCCGTTCAGATCAACTTCTGCCGCTCACTGCGCTGTGTCAAATCTGCCCCAGTGTGGGCAGGCGGAGCCTGGGGGTCTTTCTCCCTGCTTTCTTCTGCGTTGTCAGCATCTAACTTTCTCTTTCTTGCTACCGAGGCCGGGACTCATTTCTTTCCACGCATGTGCAGCCTCCCTGTGGGACCGCCAAGGAGCCCGTGCCCTGGGCCGGGGCGGGGGTGCAGTGCAAAGTCCCTCCTTTCCACGGGCACCTTCTCAGCCCACTGTCTGCCTGCCCCGGTTCTGTCCCGCCCCAGGGCACCCTGTGTGGGCTGCCTTGGGGCGCAGTCTCAATCTAGTTCCTAGTTCCCTCCTCAGCCAAAGAGCCCCAGCTGCCTCCTTGCCCTTTGGAAGATGAGTTGTTGGGATCCTTAGGCTTTGCCAGTGGCTCTCTGGGCGCCCCCAGGCCCCGCTGCTGTGGCTGCCCCTTTGGGAGTGGCCTTCCAGGAGAACGCTTGTAGCCAGGCTGCCCGCTGCCTGGGGCCAGTGGGGCTCCCTTGGGCCCTGGAGTGCTGGGCTGTGCTGGAGGGAAGCCTGAGACTGTTAACCCAGCAGGGTGTTGCAGATGTCCCGCCCTGGGGTCTAACCCTAAGTGCCTGTCCTGTTGGAAGTGCCCCCAGCCAACACGCTAATGTGTTTCCTGGGCACCAGCTCTGTGAACCTGGAGGCTCCCTGAGAACTCCGAGAGCCAGCTCTAGGGGACAGGGCAGGCCACGGCATGTCACTGTGGTGAGGGAGTTGTGGACAGAAGGTGTGCTCAGTGGCCCATCTGTGGCCCATGGGGCTTTCCAGGCCGAGGTGGAGTGAGGTGGGGCATCTGCGGAGGGAGGAGCGGACGGGGAAGCCCAGAGGTCACGCTGGTGGGGCTGGGCCGAGCCGGCAGTTGGCAGTGGCAGGTGAAGTGTCCAGAACCCCAAACCAAGGGCAGAGGGACTAGGTCCCTTGGCCAGCAGAGGACAGGGCTGGTGAGGGGGCTGGGCCCAGGCTGTGGTGCTGCAGGGTCTCCCTTACATGGTGTGGGTGAGGCCAGGGCCTGCAGAGGGCATCAGGCTGGGTGCCCGCACCTCTCCTGGCAGCAGGAGGGCGCCCCAGCTCAGTGCCGCCCCTTCCCCTCCCCCAGGCACGGAGTTCGAGTACACGGACTCGGACAGCGAGGTCAAGGTGCGCCGGCCGCCCCCCACCGCGCTGCTGCGCCCCAAAAAGGCGCCGGGTGAGCCAGGCCCCCCGCTGGCCACGCCCGCACCCTGCGCCCGTGGTCCCAACAGCCCCGATAAGGCCAAGCTGGCCGCCGACAAGGGACGTAAGGCCCGCAAACTACGCGGGCCCAAGGAGCCGGGCTTCGAGGCTGGGCCCGAGGCCAGCGACGACGACTTGTGGACGCGGCGGCGCAGCGAGCGCATCTTCCTGCACGATGCCTCGGCCGCCGC
>NW_004955460.1:10166622-10200560 GCF_000276665.1 Chinchilla lanigera | reverse complement strand
CCCCGACTCCTGCCAAGCCCGGCCGCTGCGCCCGGGGCCCGCCCAGCCCACGCAAGGACAGCGGCCGCGCCCGGGACAGGAAGGACCCCAGGAAGGTAGGCAGTGCAGGGGCTCGGGCACAGGGTGGGGTGGGGCCTGGCTTCCGAATCAGTGAGCCTGTCAAGGTGAGAGGAGCTTTGCCACCTTCCCTGTTCCTTGTGGAGGGCTTTGCTCGCCTGCCCCTGTCTTCAGCATTTAGAAATGCGTGTGAAGCTGGGTGTGGTGGCGCACGCCTGTAATCCTAGCATTCGGTAGGCTGAGGCAGGAGGATCAGGAGGATCGCTGTGAGTTTGAGGCCTGCCTGGGCTATGCAGTGAGTTCAAGGCCAGCCGGAACTGCATAGTGAAACTCTGTCTCAAAAACGCGCCAAAAAAAAAAAGAAAATAGTGTGTGAGTGGGAGGCTGAGGCAATAGGATCTCAGGTTCAAGCCCAGCCTGGCCAACTTAGTGACTTAGTGAGACTCCGGTTCAGAATTTTAAAAATACAAGAAGGGCTGGGGACTTAACTCAGTGTGGCAGCCCTGGATTCCATCCCCAGTACCACATGGAGAAAGAAAAAGAAAGAAAGAAAAGAAAAGGTGTGTAAATAACACAGTGCCTGGGGCCCGTGCTGGGCAGCTTGCCAGTGCTCTAACAAGCACCTGGTAACTCACTCAAAGAGGAGAGATTTAGTGCATCGCGCAGGTTGGGAAGTTGCAGCCCCGGGTCCATTAGTCCATTGTTTCTGGCCTGTGGGAGGTAGCATTTCATGGGGGCAGGGGGGGCAGCAACCCACCCCCTTGCCAGTCTGCAAGAAGGAGCGCAGGGACCAGAGGGTCTCCCTGTGGCCTAGAGGGTGCCTGGCAGCGGTGGCCTGAGGCCCTCCCGCCACGTCCCACCCCCTCAAGACTCCCCCTCCCCCTGTGAAAGTGCCTGCCGGAGCCAGGCCTTCCACACTGACTATGGGAGACACGCAGCAGAGGGCCGCAGGTCCCGAGGGGCCCAGTGGTGTTGACGGTAGGGAGCACAGGGTACAGTGTGGAGCCGCGGGTGTAGCAGGGTAGGTAGTAACTGCCGTGGGCTGGGGACCCTGTGGTTTCTGTTGGTGGCAGCGTCACCAGCGCTACTGACACTGTTGTGGTTTGTGGCCTCCACTGTCACCTGCAGGAAAACCACATTTCTTTAGAGGTAAAAATGTGAAACTAGACACGGGCTTTGTGTTTTTCCTTTGGTGCTGAGGATGGAGCCCAGGGCCTCCCGTGTGTGATGCACGTGCTCTACCACTGCACTGAGATAGGTTCTTTTCCTACCCCAGAGAAAAAGCTTTTCATTGTCTCCTTGAACCCCCAGATTAAGAATGCTTGCTTTTCAGAAACGTCCTAACAATTAGATCTGTTACCCTTTTGCACTGGCAGCTAGGAAGCTGATGGCCAGTGGCTCCCCATAAGTAGTTGCATTTGGACTTAAGCGGCGGACTCCACAGCACTCTGCCTCAGGCCTTTCCACTGAGTCCCTGATGGAGGAGGAAACCTCACCAAGTGGTGACATTCTAGGGAAAATCACAGACGAGAGCTGAGACTCAGAAGTCAGTTTCCTAATCAGGGGGTGATGAGGAGGATGGGAGGGGTTGTGGCCAAGCACCGCCCACGGGCATTGAGGCTTGTGCCCAGGGCCGAAGCCATCTTGCATTCTCAGGCCTTGGAGAAAGGGTGCAGCATAAGTAGTCATAACCACAGCAGGGTACCCCCAGCAGGTCCAGACCTGTGGCAACCACTTAACACGTCACGAGGCCTCCATGTGTGCCGGAAACCACAGAAAGTGGAGTCCCAAGTGAGCTCGGCCGCGCCGCAGCTGTCCTGCTCACGCACAGGTGGCGGCAGGGTGACCAAGGGGGTGCAGCTGCACTCCCTGATCTCTTGTGTCCCAACTGAGATGAGGCGGGACGGGGTGGCGCAAGTGTTCCTCTTGCCGCCCGGAGTGGCATGCCGTTGGAAGCTTCCTAGTCGTTCATTCCTGGCATTTTCCATTTAGCATTTTTGGACAGCAGTTGCTGCCGGTAACGGGAACCACGGAAAGAGAGACCGAGGTTTGGGGTACATAATTGAGACATAATTGAGACCCACCATGGGGAAGTGGGTTCCTCTGCCAACTGCAGGTCCCAGGTGGCCCACGAGCGGGCAGGCATCTCCCTTCTTATGCAAATAAAAAGGGGCGGGGCTCCCAGCAATCATTTTGCTGGTCAGAGGGAAAAATGTTGTTGGTTTGATGTGATAATAAAAACTATGTGGGGCTGGGGATATAGCTCAGCAGCACAGCGCATGCCGGGCAAGCGTGAGGTCGTGAGTTTGATTCCTGGTACAAGAAAAAAAAAGCAATGTGGAATATGAAGAAATGGGAGAAAATCTGAGCATAACCTGGGCTCCCAGGACCCTGGAAGGCTGAGGCAGGAGCATTGCACATTTGAGGCTAACCCAGGAAACGCAGTGAGGCTGTCTCAAAATAAGTAAAAAGTGCCTGAGATGTGGCTCAGTGATAGAAGGCACCGGGGTTGAATCCCCAGTACCATAAAAGAAAGGAAGAAACCATCTGTACGGAGGTGGCCTTTCCCCTGCCTTACTGCACAGCCATGCAGCCTGAGATACAGCATTCATCTGATAACGGATACTAGAGACCAGGGCGGCGTAGCCAGGGCACGCCCCGCCTCAGCATACTTTCTGTTCTCGGTGATAGAAGTGGGATTAAAAATGCACAGAAACAAGAAAATACCGAGCACACACATACATGTTTCCACCATGGAGATGAAGCTGCAGACCTCTAGAACGCAACTCTCTTTGTCCCTTGAAATGCTATTTGCTTGGAATTTTAAGTTTCTTAACTTCCTCCTCTGTGCCCTTGGTCATTTTGTGTTTGACACGTTCCTTTTTAAAAGCATTGAGCCGGTCCTCTGGGAGGCTGAGGCAGGATGGTTGAAAGTTTGAGGCCAGCCTGGGCTTAGCAAGACCCTGTCTTAAAATGTAAAAATAAAATAAAAAGGGCTAAGGGTGTGGCTTGGTGTGAAGGCCCTGAGCTCAATCCACAGTACCACCAAAACCAAAACAAGGGACCCGGGATATAGCTCAGCGGCACAGTGCCTGCCTGGCAAGCGTGGGGTCCAGAGTTCAATTCCTGGTACCAAAAGGAGAGAGAAAGAAAAAACCCCAAACAAAACAGAACACACAACCGGAAGCATCGGGTCACTTGGGCAGGACCCCACCGTGACTCTGGGTTGTGCTAGGTATAGTTCGGCAGCTTTGTGCAGATAACCAGTGTGTCCAGCATCTTCCACCATCTTCCTCACACTGTGATGCTGGCAGCCGGGACCAAGGCTTACGGCGGTGTGAGGGGCAGCATTTCTGGGTCAGGTGGCCGGGCATCCTGATCGCTTCCAGTCCTTTGCTCAGATCCACGAAGCTATACAGGAAGCCCCTGCTGAAAAGGGCCTCGCTGCATCCTTCCCACCTTGAAGGGTGGTGAAATGCATGACACCTGACAGGCCCCCCACCCCCACTGTGGCGTATCCTGCAGCTGCTATTTGGAGAAACGGAGCCACCCTGTGTGTGTCAGCCACACTGTTCAGAGCAGGACTTTTGGTAAATTCTCATGTCTTAAAAAAAAAAGGCTGTGTAGCTTCGGCCGGCGCCTACCTGTCTGCTTGTGCTGGTAGAGAGTTCTGGAAGGCTGTGGCACACTGTTAGCAGCAGGAGGGTATTGGACAGGAGCTCACACATCCAAGGGGAGGTCAGAGTATACAGTGAATGTTTAAATTTTAAAACTGTATTACAGTAAAGACACATTGCCACTGATCCCATCACTTATCGTTCTTGCCACTTTCATATATATAGACACACACACACACACACACACACACACACACACACACACACACACACTGTTTTTCGAGAGGGCCCAGGTTGGTCTCGAATTTGCAGCAGCCCTCCTGCCTCAGCCTCCCAGGTGCCTGGCATGCACCACCATGCCAAGCCTTGTTCTTTCATTTTCTGAAGCATTTCTGGAAGTCCTCTTTCCTGAGTGTCTTTATAAGGTGTGATCTATAGTCCTGTGAACGTTCCTGCCGAGTGCCACCCAAAGGAAATTTAGGCTCATAAAAACATTACGGTGTGTCCTCATCTACTTTATTCACCAGATCTGGCACCCTGTGACTTCTGGCTCTTGCCCGGAGTCAAAATGATCACAAAAGGAAAGCATTTAGAATCAGTTCAGGACAATGAGGCAGTCACAACCATGGACTAAAGACACTCGCGAAAGTGGACTTCCAGAAGCGCTTCAGAAACTGGCAAGAGTGATGGGATGTGTATTCAAAGCAAGGGGGAGGATTTTGAGGGGGGTCGATGACAGTGCTGTTTTTTAGTATATTTTTAAAATGTAAACATTCACAGTACTTTTTGATCATACCTCTTATGTATACTTCCCTGCCTGTCTTTTGGGACAACAGACTACACAGAGTATTAAAATGATTGAGGTTAAGCAGGGGGCACGCCTGTAATCCCAGCACTGCCTGCATCCCAGGAGGCTGAGGCAGGAATATCACCATGAGTTCGAGGCCAGCCTGGGCTACATAGTGAGTTTAAAGCCAGCCTGAACTATATAGTAAGACCCTATCTGAAAAAAAAAAAAAAAAAAAAATTTAAAGTGACTGAAATTAAAGGCACTTGCAGGGAGCCCAGGGTCTTGTCCCGGCTCCAGGGCGGTGTGGGGGCCCTGCCTCCTCCGCTCTCCAGGCAGCCCCGCCCCGCCCCTCAGGCTTCTGCTTTGCTTCCTCTCCAGAAGAAGAAAGGGAAGGAGGCTGGGTCTGCTGCCACGCTGCCACCGCCCCGCGTCCCCACCCTGCCCCCTGAGGCCAGGGCCCCTCATGCCGGCCCACTGGCCCCCGCCAAGAGGAGCAAGGCCAAGGCCAAAGGGAAGGAGGCCAAGAAGGAGGTGAGGCCCCTCGGCGGGTGTGGGGACAGTGCCCTGAGGCCCTTCTCTGTGCCCCCCTCCGCGCTTCGGAAGCTGGGGACGGGCGTCCTGTGAGGCCAGGTGACCAGTAGCAGCCCCTGCATCGGAACACGGGGACTCAGACTGCCTCCGCGGAGCCTGTGGGGCAGCAGGAGCACGCAGTGTAGCACTGGGTCCCGCGGCGGTCCTTGGGCTTTGCTCAGGTGTCGGGTCGGGCACAGGCAGGAACTTAGCCCCTGCCGAGACACACGTTTCAGATGCCACCTTGAGATGCCACGTTTCCCAAGGCGTTTACTGTGGTCGTCGACAGGGCAGTGCTGCGCGCTGAGTACTGAGTACTGTGCAGAGCACTGCAGGCCCTGAGCAGTCAGTTTTAGTCCATGTCAGCCTCCTCCTGCCTGGGGCGCCCAGCTGGAGACCCTGGTGCACACATGCCGGGTCCCACGGCAGCATGACTGTGGCCCCAGGTTTCAGGAGGGTCCCCTGCCGGGGGGGCCGGGGGCAGTGCCCTGAGCTGTTGGTCTCCTGCGCTGTCCCCAGAACCGCGGGAAGGGGGGTGCTGTGAGCAAGCTGATGGAGAGCATGGCCGCTGAGGAGGACTTCGAACCCAACCAGGACTCAAGCTTCTCGGAGGATGAGCACCTGCCGCGTGGGGGCGCTGTGGAGCGGCCGCTGACCCCAGGTGAGGGGCTGCAGGGCCAGGTGTGTCGAGAGGGACCCTGGGGTTCTGCAGAAAGCTTGATCTGAGCTCTGGCCTGACCTGCAGCAAGCATGTACACGGGCCGTGGGGCCAACAAAAAGAGGCCAGTTCAGCTCTGGCTGTGTATTCTGGGGGTGGCGGAGTGTCCTTGGGGCTGGGGACAGGCAGAGGCAGATCACCTTTCGTCTCCTGCGTCTCTGTGAGGAGCTTGGTGCCCATCCTAAGAGCACAGTGGCTGGCCTGGCTGTGAGTGGAGAGTGGCAGGCTTGGGTGGTGTGGAAATGAGCCACCGGGCTGCTGCAGAGAGGACGTGTTGGGGGCCCAGGAGGTCCGGGGTCTGCGTCGGAGGTGATCACTCTCCGGACAGAGCTGGCAACGACCGGGGGCCTCCACGGGGTGCTGCAGGGAGGGACAGTGCAAGCAGAGAGGAGACGGGACGAGGACTGGTTTTGGAATCCATGGGGAAGCTGTGGGGGGCATGCCACACACGCTCGGAAGTTTCCCGCATAGGATTCAGGGTGCCTGGAGGACACTCCAGGGTGGTCACATCCAGCGGGCACTGGGGCCAGGGCGTGGGGAGCGGGGTGTCCCCATGCGTGTGCCTGGGTCATTCGCATGTGGGTCTGGGGTCCCAGGGCATGGGCAGCAGTGCTGACCCGCAGCAGCGGGCTCCCGGGATGCTGGATGCCACTCTGCCCTGGGACCCAGTGCGGTGCGGTGGGAGCAGGCCCTGCGACGCGGCTGAGGCTGAAGGGCCAGGTGGATATCGGGGCCTCTCGGGGCTTTGGCGTGAGTCTGGGGTTTAGCCACTTCTGCCCTTGGCCAAGGCGAGTGACACAGCCACGCCCAGGCACGGGAAGTCCCCTCGGCCTGGGAGCAGGCCAGGCGGGATGGAGAGCGAGTCCCTGCTGCCTGGCTGCAGCGCTGCCGGCATCGTCTTGGTTACGACGGGGTGGAGTGAAAGGGCCCAGGAGACAGGTGTTGGAGGACGGAGCCATTGGACAGCCTGTGGGGGCGGACATGAGTGCGTGGGGCCCGCAGGGAAGCTGAGCTGCGGGCTTCGTGGGCGCAGCACAAGCCGTGGAAAGCCCCGTGGGCAGTGGGGTGGGGCGCACCGGACAAGGGGCAGCCCAGGGGCGCCGGCACTTGGGGCAGGGTGGGGTGGCACAGGCAGGTCGTCACCCCTGGTCTGCACCCACCTGGGTAGCACGTGCCATCCACTCATGGCCCTCTGCCCTGCAGCGCCGCGCTCCTGCGTCATCGACAAGGACGAGCTGCAGGACGGGCTGCGCGTGCTCATCCCCATGGACGACAAGCTGCTGTACGCGGGCCACGTGCACACCGTGCACTCGCCCGACATGTGAGTGCGCGGGCCCGAGGGAGGCAGGCTGCGGGCAGCGCCCCGGGGTCCCGGCCACTGACTTGTGAAGCCCCCAGGGCTCCAAAGAAGGGCTGGTGTGGCCCGGCACCCAGTGACGCAGGTCCCGGGCGGGCAGCGGGAGGACTTGTCCCCTCGCACAGCCACTCCGCAGGCCTGATCCTCTGTGGCCTGGGTGGGGGCAGAGCTGGCTGTCCGCGACGGGGGGTCTGGGGCGGGGGTGCTGGCCTCAACCCTCACGCAGGGCGCCCCGGCCTCGCAGATACCGTGTGGTGGTGGAAGGGGAGCGCGGGAACCGGCCCCACATCTACTGCCTGGAGCAGCTGCTGCAGGAGGCGGTGAGCCGGCGGAGGGGCCCTGGGGGCTGGGCTGCGGGTGGCCGGAGGCTGTGGTTACGACTTGTTGCCCTCAATCTGTGCCCACCCAGATCATCGACGTGAGGCCGGCCTCCACGCGCTTCCTGCCGCAGGGGACCAGGATCGCGGCCTATTGGAGTCAGCAGTACCGCTGCCTCTACCCGGGCACCGTGGTCCGAGGTGAGACGTGCCCTCCGTGTCTCTCTGATGTATCAGGGCCGACAGAAGCCTGCTGTGGCTGGGTTAAGCAGAAAGACTTTTATTGGCTCACGCACCTGGGACCGGTAGGGTCCTGAGGCGAGACTGGACCGAGGTGCTGTTCAGAGGCGCTCACCGGGTCTGCGACTCTCAGTGTCCCACGGCACCGCTCTGGCCTGGGCTGGTTCGCACAGCTCCTGGAAGTGTTACTGTCCTAACAACTGTCGAAGCCTTTCGCCCTCTCCCGGTTTTCCGCAAGTCCCACGTAAGGCTTTGTTCATGCGGTGTCTGCCCACCCTGCTGCAGTTGTCTGACGGGCTGGCCTGGGCCAGGTTCTCGTCCCTGGAGCTGAGGATGAGGTCGGCTTCCTGGCACACTTCACTGAGGGGGACGGGGAAGGTGGCCCTCCCGGGAAGGTTGGCTGCAGAGCAGAGAATGGAAGCCGGGCAGATGAAAATAAGAGGCGCCCCAGAAGATGCAGGCGGGGTGTCAGAGGGGCGGGAGGGACGGGGACCCAGGCGGCTCCGCCCTCAGCTGCCGCCAAGCCAGCACATCCAGAGCTGGGCCGTGAGTGCCGAGGAGACTGAAGCCCGTGTGCCAGGTGCAGCCCATTCCTTGGCTTCCGGCCGGCCACACGCACAGCGACGGAAGCGAGGATGCCCAGCAGCCAAGCAGCGGGGGTCAGCTACTGTCTGAGCCCAAGGGTGTTGGGCTGGAAGATTCATTTTTCCATCTGTTAGTCACACAGTTACCATCAGTGCCCTATGGATGTCCCTCTCTATGGGAAGAGTTTGTCTTGGATTCTGAAGTCTTGGAGCTGTGTGTCCTCCTGTGGTCCCAGCTGTGGTCCCAGGCTTGCGCAGTCTCCCCCGAGTGGGGCACCCTATCTTTCTCTTTCTTGGTTGTCTTTTTTTGTTTTTTTTGTTTTTTTGGTCTTTTTTGAGACAGGGTCTCGCTATGCAGTTCAGGCTGGCCTTGAGCTCACATTGTAGCCCAGGCTGGTCTTGAACTCACAACAGTCCTCCTGCCTCAGCCTCCTGAGTGCTGGGATTACAGGCATGCACCACCACGCCTGGCTAAAATTAATTAATTAATTAATTTTTGGTAGCAGAAATCAAACTCACAAACTTGCGCTTGCCAGGCAGGCACTTGTGCCACTGAGCTATATTCCCGGCCTTCTTGGTCGTCTTAGTAGAGGATCTTTCAGTAGCTTCCTGAGAAGGAGCCCCCAGGAAGTGAATCTCTCCTGTCCTGGGTATCTGTCATCTCTTTCTCTTACTCTCTCTTTTCTCAGTTCCAGAAATCGAACTCACGATCTCACGCTTGCCAGGCAGGCGCTGTGCCGCTGAGCTAAATCCCCAGCCCCCTCTTTCTCTCACTCTCTAGAGAGAGCCGAGTGAGGTGTAAATTCTAGATTGGAAATCATTTCCCCTCACCACGTCAAAGTCATTGTTTGGTTTTTATTTAGCTTCCGGTGTAGTTTGAGCATTTTGCCGCTGTTACAGTCCTCAGATCTCCGTAGGAGGCCACTTGTCTCTCCGGAAACTTGTCCGGTCTTTCTGTTATCTCTAGGTCTGGAGCCAGGGGCCTGCCCGGCCTCTCTCCCCGTGTGTATTTCCCATGCGGGGATTTGGAGAGGCGAGGGGCTCTGACTGTGCAGCAGAGCCCTTCAGCCCCAGGAGCCTTCTGGCTTCTGTCACTGCATTGTCTGGGTGCTCATCCCACCTGCAGCCCTGGAACCCAGACGGTCTGGCGGCCCTCAGAGTTCGTCTCCCTCCCTATTATTGTGTCTCTATCTTTCTGTTTGGTTTTCTGGGAGATTCCCTCACTTTACCTCCAAACCCCTTCTGTTCTCTGGAATTTTAAAAATTTCATGTTATCATTTTAAAAACTCCCAAGAGGTCTGTCTTCCCCGCTCAATGTTCCTTTTCATAAAAGGGTGTTTCTGCTTCATCAGTGCGCTATTTTTTAACGAACACTTCTCTGGACAAGTTTTCCCACATTGGCTTCTTTAGCTCCTTTTCCTCCTGAGCCCCCTCTTGCTGTGTTGCTTAGTTCTTCTCTCTTTCTCGTTTTTGTGGGTTTTTTGACACAGGGTCTGACTGTGTAGTTGAGGCCGGGTTTGAACCTTTGATCCTCCTGCCTTATCCTGCAGAGGTTACAGGCATTTGCCACCACGCCTGGCTTGTGCTCTTTGGTTAGAGACTTTCCGGATGTCACCGCTGTTCCCAATGAAGAGAAACGATGACAAGCTCAGTGCACGAGTGCAGCCTCGTGTTGAGGTGGCGGGACTGTGGAGGTGGCAGGGACTCCCATACCGGCAATGCCAGACCTCGGAGGACAGCCTGAAACTCCTGAGCCTGCGTCGTGGGGACGCAGGCCTGATGGCTGCATCTAGAAGGCCTGGCTGTCACTGCTCAGGGTGTGGGTGTCCTGGTGACTCCCAGCTCTACCTAGTGCCCTTCAGTCCAGAGCTGGGCGAACCTCGCAGCTCCCGCAGGCCTCCGTCTGTCCGGTGTCGGGGACCCCTGGCCCCAGCTTGGTTCTCTTCCATTGCCATCCCTCCTGGGGACCTGGCAGGGGCAAACCTGAGACCACAGTGATTTCCTGCGCATGTGTCCTGGTGGCAGCGTCCTTCCTGTCCCACCCCTCAGGGCCAACGGCTTGGGGCCCTTCGCTGTGTTCCGGGAGCATCTCAGGTGCTGAGGTGCAGGACCTGTAGAGCACGCCCGGGCCCGTGTGCCCTTCACACTCGTGCTGTGTCCACTGTGTCCACCGCTGGTATCCCCAGCCCTGTACCCCCCAGGGCTGGAGCTCCGGCGCCCCTGACCTGTCCCGCTGCCCCTGCAGGGTTGTTGGACCTGGAGGACGACGGGGACCTAATCACCGTGGAGTTTGATGACGGAGACACAGGCAGGATCCCGCTCTCGCACATCCGCCTCCTGCCGCCTGACTACAAGATCCAGTGTGAGTGCGCAGGCCGTGACCGAGCGGCTCCTGGTGCCCTTCCTGGGGCTGCCCGGCCCTGGACCGTTGCCATGTGGCCCTTCGGAACCCACAGGGAATAGCAGAGATAGTGATCTTGGGCTTCCAGATGGGTCCTGTGATCCATGAGGGCGGCCACAGGCTTGGTGGTCCAGGCTACGAGAGGCTGGGCAAGTGGGTTTTTGTTTTTGTTTTTGTTTTTTTGAGATGGGTCTTGCTATGTAGTACAGGCTGGCCTTAAACTCACTATGTAGCCCAGGCTGGCCTCACACTCATGGTGATCCTCCTGCCTTAGCCTCCCAAGTGCTGGGATTTCAGGTGTGTGCGCCACCACGCCCGACAGGGCAAGTGTTTTTTGATGATTCCAAGCAATTGTGTCAGATTCTACCCTTGGTCCTTTATGGCCTCTATCTTCTTTGACCAGCAATGAAATGGGAGCACAAAGAGGTTATTAAAGCTGAGCATGGTGATGCATGCATGTAATCTCAGTACTGGGAGGCTGAGGCAGGAGGATCATAGTTTCAAGACCAGCCTGTGCAACTTAGTGACTTAGTGAGACCTTATCTCAAAATAAAATGTGAAAAAGAGCTTGGGGTGTATAGCTCAGTGCAAAGGCTCTGGGTTCAGTCCTAGTGCCAAAAAAAAAAAAGTTAATGACTCATCCAGGGAGGGCCCTGGCCCTTTGAAGGAGCCGGGGCAAGACTTGCCCTACACTGACTTCCAGGGTGATAACCTCAGGGGTCTTGAACTTTCCCAATGGGGTTGCAGCATCCCCTCTCATGGTGCGCAGAGCTTTGGTTATTCCTGGTCGTTCGGGGGATTCACCTGGAATCATCCCCACCGTGACCTGCTCCCTGAGCTGCAGCGAGCGTCAGCCGAGGAGCTGGGCCCGCAAAGACCCAGGCTCGAGCCACCATCTGCTGTGTCCTGTAGGTGCTGAGCCATCCCCGGCCCTCCTGGTGCCCAGCGCCAAGCGCCGCAGCAGGAAAACCAGCAAAGACACTGGGGAAGGCAAAGAGGGGGCCGCCGCGGGGTCTGAGGAGCCAGGAGGCAAGGCGCGAGGCCGCGGGCGGAAGCCCAGCACCAAGGCCAAGGGCGGTAGGTTGGCTCAGGGCTGGCGGGCCCCGTACAGAGCAAGATGGGCCAGGAATCCGGCCTGGGGCCCTTTCTGTGCCCTTGCAGACTCAGAACCAGGCCGAGGGAGGAAAAGGGTCATCACTGGCAGAGCCGAGCTTTAGCTCAGTCTCTCACACCCAGAGAGGCGCCCTGGGCTACGAGCCGGGAGCACACAGGGGCCCCAGACATGGGCGGGTGTGCTCGCTCAGGCCCTTCAGCCTGTAACCCCACCCTGGCCCCACTTCATTTGTTGTTTTCTCTTTTCCAGACAGAGCCGCTGTCTTGGAGGAGGTGGCCTCCACTGATGAGGTCCCCGTTACCCCCTTGGCCCTGGAGCCGATCAGCACCCCAAGTTCCAAGAAGAACCCCCCAGAACCTGTGGACAAGCGGGCCAAAGCCCCCAAGGCCCGCCTGGCTCCCCCGCAGCCCGGACCCGCGCCGTCCACTTTTGCCAGCTGCCCAGCTCCTGAGCCCTTCGGGGAGCTGCCCACCCCTGCCGCGGCCCTGACCCCGGCACCCCTTGTCACCATGCCCATCGCCATACCTGCCACCCGCCCTAAGCCCAAGAAAGCGCGGGCCACTGAGGAGTCGGGGCCCAAGGGCCCGCGGAGGCCGGGGGAGGAAGCTGAGCTGCTCGTCAAGCTGGACCATGAGGGGGTCATGTCCCCCAAAAGCAAGAAGGCCAAAGAGGCCCTGCTTCTCCGGGAAGATGTGGGGGCGGGGGGCTGGCAGGAGCCCAAGAGCCTGCCGGGCCTGGGTGGCCACCCCTCGGCAGCCGGCAGCGGCGAGGCCAAAGCAGCCTGGCCCAAGGGTCTGGAGGGAGACCTCGCCCAGGAGCCTGGGGTGGGGCTCCCAGTGGAGGACCCTGGGGACCCCAAGAGCCCAGACAAGGCCCAGGCCGAGCAGGACGGGGCAGAGGAGTCGGAGAGCAGCAGTAGCAGCAGCAGTAGCAGCAGCAGCAGTAGCAGCAGCAGCAGCAGCAGCTCGGAGACAGAAGGCGAGGACGACGGCGATAAGACCGCTGGGGACGACCGGGGTGCAGGGGGCCGCACCTGCAGCGCCGCCAGCTCCAGGGCATCCTCCCCGGCCTCCTCCTCCTCTTCCTCCTCTTCTTCCTCCTCTTCCTCCTCCTCCTCTTCCTCTTCCTCCTCCTCCTCCTCGTCATCCTCCTCCTCCTCGTCATCCTCCTCCTCTTCCTCCTCTTCCTCTTCCTCTTCCTCCTCCTCTTCCTCCTCTTCCTCCTCCTCTTCCACCACGGACGAGGACTCCTCCTGTAGCTCGGACGATGAGGCGAACCCCGCGCCCACGCCTGGCCCCTCCAGCCAGCCAGCGCTGCCCAAGGCTCCCAAGCCAGCCAGCAAGGCCCGCTCCTCGGGCCACTCCTCGGGCAAGAAGGCGCCCGCCGCGCAGCCACCAGCGCCCCCACCCCAGCCCGCGAAGCCCCTGCAGCCCAAAATGCAGGCTGGGGCCAAGAGCCGCCCCAAGAAGCGCGAGGGTGTGCACCTGCCCACCACCAAGGAGCTGGCCAAGCGGCAGCGCCTGCCCTCCGTGGAAAACCGGCCCAAAATCGCAGCCTTCCTGCCCGCGCGGCAGCTCTGGAAGTGGTTCGGCAAGCCCACCCAGGTTAGCAGCTGAGCCAGCCTGGGCCGGAGAACGGGTGTGCGGCTGTGTCCAGGGTCCTGTCCCCCTTGGTGCTACAAAGGGAAGAGACCCAAGATTGACTTAAACCCACAAGGTCGGACTTCTTGGCTGCTTTAGCAGAAAGGCTCAGGGTGTCCAGCTGCAGGTACAGGTGGATCGGGGGCTGGAAGGTGGTCTTCAGACCCCTCCTGACTCCACACGCCAGGCCTCAGCTTGGTGTCCTCCTCCTGTGCTGATCTCCGTGGGCAGCCCTGCTTCCTAAGCAGCAGACAGGTGCAGTGGTTTTCGGGGCATGTTCTCCCAACTCGGGAGCCACAGTGGGGAGCAGGTCCCTTCCAGGGCTGTGAAGCCGGCTGAGTGTTGGCCTGGGTTCCGGGCCCCTCCGGAGCCAGTCACAGTGGCCAGCAGGAAGCTGGGACGTTCCGACTGCTCAGACCAGGGGCATCTGCCAAGGGGAGCAGGTGCTGGGCGGCAGAAACACCTCTGTGGCAGTCACTCAGCCCCCTCTGCGGGCCCCTGTTCCTGAGCTGAAGGGGCTCGGAGCCATTTGCAGCCCTATACCCGTCCCCGCCGCAGCGTGGCTGGAAGGGGAGGCCGGCGAGGTGGGGTCTGTGCGTGGGGTGCTGCGCGCAGGCGGAAGCTTCCACCTTGGGACGCCGGCTCTAGACTTCAGTTTGCGCTGAGGACGTGTAGCGGGGTGGTGGGCAGAGCCTGCTTACTTTCTGGGGAGGGGTTTCTCCCCAGGGGATGGTGTTACTGGAGCCAAGTGCTTCCAGGGGCTGCCCAAGGCTGGGTGGGAAGTGTTTGTTGAATGAATAAGCCAACCCCCAACACACGAAGAAGCCAGCAGGAAGGGCTAGCGCCAGGTCAGTTGGCAGCCGTGCCAGTGGGCGGGGGGATGTTGTCCTGGCTGGGTCAGCCCTTAGCCCACACTCAGGATGGGTGTGACTCCCAGCCCCCTGCTCCTGGTGTACTGACCCCTCAGAAGGGTGCTGTGTGGCATCTGCTCGTCTGAGGCTCTGTTCCTGGGACAGGGTCCTTTTCACTTTATTCTGGGGGCTCCTTTTCACAGCCATGAGCAAGCAGCACCCCCACCCCCAGGGCCGCTCTGCACCAGGGGTCATCGATTGGGTAGATTGGGACAGGGCAGCAAGGGGTGGACTTAGGGACCCTCTCCCTGGACCCCGCGTGCCGTGCCCTGCCTAGACAGTGGGTTTTGCAGGGAGCCAACCCGGTCTCGGGTGAGGACCCCTTGTGGGCGAGGGTGGCGCTGGACCACAGGTGGCCTGCGGGGAGTGGTGTCACATGGGTGCGGGCCTCCGGAGCACACCCATGGCACCAGGGCGGGAGCTGAAGGCCCTTTCAGTGTCAGGAGCCCCCATGTCACCTCCTGCACTGGCCCACCCGAGGCAGCGCCCCTGAGGGGCAGCGGTGACCCAGAGAGGCCAGGGCTCGGGTGGCCCAAAGGAGGCCCTGCCCGGTCACAGCCCTGACTGTCGCTCGGCCCACAGCGGCGGGGCATGAAGGGCAAGGCCCGCAAGCTCTTCTACAAGGCCATCGTGCGCGGCAAGGAGATGATCCGCATCGGGGACTGCGCCGTGTTCCTGTCGGCGGGCCGCCCCAACCTGCCCTACATCGGCCGCATCCAGAGCATGTGGGAGTCGTGGGGCAACAACATGGTGGTCCGCGTCAAGTGGTTCTACCACCCGGAGGAGACCAGCCCGGGCCGGCAGCTCCATGAGGGCCAGGTGAGCTCGGCCCAACGGGACCCTGAAGGGCCGGGAGGTCTCAGCTGGGGGGCGTGGGGGCGGGGCGGGCCAGGCTCACCCCAGTCTGTCTGTCCCCACCAGCCCTGGGACCAGAAGTCTGGCCGCAGCCTCCCCGCGGCCCTGCGGGCCTCCAGCCAGAGGAAGGACTTCATGGAGGTAGGGGCAGCGGCCCAGCAGCCGGCCCACGCGTGTCTTCCTTCTCCTCCTGTGCCTGCGTCCCCCAGGCTGTCTCCCCTGCCCTTGCTCGCTCGGTCTCCGTCCCTCCGTCCGTCTCTGGCTCTTCCCTGCCTCTGGGGACTGGTTCCTGACGCCCGCCCCTGCCTGCAGCGCGCCCTGTACCAGTCCTCGCACGTGGACGAGAACGACGTGCAGACGGTGTCGCACAAGTGCCTGGTGGTGGGCCTGGAGCAGTACGAGCAGATGCTGAAGACCAAGAAGTACCAGGACAGCGAGGGCCTGTACTACCTCGCGGGCACCTACGAGCCCACCACGGGCATGATCTTCTCCACGGACGGCGTGCCCGTGCTGTGCTGAGCGCCCGGCCTCCGTCACTGCCCCGGCGCGGGACACGCGCGTGTGCATGTCAGCGCGCCCGTGCCGCCCGGGCAAGTGAGGGTGCGTGCGTGTGCCCGTATGCATGCACGTGTGCACACGGCCCGCCCCCTCCGGCTGCGCCCCAAGCACCCTCGAGCTCGCGGGGCGCGGCCGGGGCCACCCAGACCCGGCCGCGAGGGCAGGGTTCCCGAGGAGCCAGGCCGAGCTCTCCCTGCGCAGCGGTCGGTCCGAGGCCCTCACAGACAGCGCCGCGGCCCGCCGCATCCAGCCGCCGCCGCTGCCGCCGCCGCCGCCTCCGCCTCCGCCGTCTCTGGCCGGCCTGGACTTGGGGCGGGGGAGGGGAGCCCAGCCCCTCACACTACAGACCCCCCATGGTGCTGACCCCCCCAGCCGCCCGCCCAGCCGGAGGGCGCGGGTCCTTAACCTGTACAGTTTTATTGTACCGAGAGCGACTCCCCCACCCCTGTATCATACGCCTTTAAATGGAGTCAACTTTTTAACTATATATATAAAGATAAATATATATAAATATATATAAATATAAACTTTTTAAAACTGTGAAAAAATAGCTATGAAATTATAAGAAAAAAAGCAAACACATTCTGACGTGCGGAATATTATTTTTTATTTCCTGTTAGATTGTGAGTGTCCAGCACCCGGCTTCACTGCCCGGCCCCAGCACCCCGCCCCGTCCCCCCGCACTGTGCTCGCCCCCAGACAGAGGAGGAGGAGGGAGGGAGAGGCGGGGGGCCGTCCGCCCTCGCCCCCTGCCCTCGCTGGGCCAGATAGCACTTAGCCAGCCCCCGCCTTCTGGAACCAGAACCGGAACCCACCGGAGGCCTCCAGCAGACAATCTAGGGAAGGGAAAGCCAGACTTTGGTATTGTTATTTCGGGGGAATTATTGTTTTTCTTTTTTTTTTTAAGTTTCTTTTGGAATTTTGTTCGTTGGCAAATTCTGTGTGATCTTTTTCATAAAAAAAAGAAAAAAGAAAAAATTTAATTGGAAAAAACCACAGTTGCTTGGAGTGATTTATTTCAGGGGCTGGGGTGGGGCCAGTGTCTGGGGCCATTGGGCCACCTTGTGTTGAGGGGCCGGGGTTGGGGGCTGTCCTTCCAGGCACTCTGAGTAGGGGAGATGAGAAATTGGGCCCAGTGGCTCAGGCAACACATGGCTATTTGGGTTAAGTCGGATGTGGTGCACACCTATAATTTTGGATACTCAGGAGGCTGAGGCAGGAGGATCACAAATTCAAGGCCAACCTGGACAATTTAGCAAGCTCCTATCAAAAAAAAAAAGTTTTTAAAAAACATCCTCAGTACAGGGGGAAATTAAGTCAGTAGAAGTTTGGTAGCTCTGCCATGTCTGGTTTCTGGAGGACACAGACCATGTTCCCTTGGCCAGAGGCCCTTGGAAGGTTCACATCTGCTTTTCCTGTACAAAGCAGAGCAGAAATGCTCCCAGCTGTGCCCACTCCTGCAGGAGATGCTGAGGGGCCCCAAGCCCATACCTCTGGGACCTGGAGAGGCCAGCATGGGTCCTGGCTGCTCATGACCTGGTCAGTTTAGACGGCTGGTGATGACATCCTGGGCTTTGCTACTGTATTTCCGGGTTGCAAAAGAGGCAGGATGACCGCAAGCATTAACGTGGGGAATGAGCAGAGGAAAGAGCTGAGTGGCAGAGAACCTGAGGCAGGAGCCAGGTGGATGTCTCCAACCTGAAGAGCGGCGCCCTGGCGCCACCTGGTGGCAATCTCTGACACTGCTGTGGTTTGTGCACACCTGTGTCCAGCATCCCGCCCGGTGCTACAGGTCTGGCCCTTAGGCGGCTCTCTGGCCTCCTCCAAGGGACCTATATCCCAACCCAATCCTTGGGAAACCGAGGCACAGGAATTTGAGTTGCACAAATCAGCAACAGCAGGACCTGAGGCAGAAGGCCCAGTTCTTGGATCCGTGGCAGCTTCCGTTTTCGGCCGTGGGCTGGGTGCGGCCGATCTCCCAGATCCTTTGAGGGCTGAAAGGCACTTGCTCCAAGTCCCAGTGCTCCCGCCCCCCGCCCCACCGAGTCCCGGCCCCCTCCACGCCAGCAGCCACCTCGTAGCCCCGGCCTTGCACGCCCACGAACACTTCCCAGGAGACGCGGGGGGGCAGTCTCAGCTGCCGTCTTTTAATGGCCAGTGCGGTACAGTTAGAGGACACACAGGGGGATGGGCCACAGCAGGCGGGGACGGCATGGCTGCAGCGAGGGCTGGGGACACGGGGCTCTGGGACTGTCCCCTGGGAAAGCTGTCTTTGGCAGGGTGCCCCGGAGTCAGCCCGGCCACCTGCAGTGACACCAGCCCGCCCGCCTTGCCGCGGACCCTTGGGCACAAGGTGTCCCTCCCCGGAAGACCCCGAGGGGGAAGCCAAGCCAGGGCGGGGCAGCCTCAGGGAGGAGCTGCTTCATGGCCCCCAAACTCAGCCCCGCTTCTGCCGCGGCCAGGCAGGGGGCAGCAAGGGCCCGGCAGAGGGCCCAAGCCTGGGGCAGGGTGTTCCCGGGCCAGCTCCGCGCCAGGGACACCGAGGCCAGGGTCATCCTCCTTCCACAGCGCTCAAGGACAAGCGGCAGGGGCGAGGCCTGAGGGTGCCGGGCTGGGGACTGCACCCCTCCTCAAGGGCCACGAGGTGGGCCCTCCCCAGACGCGCTGTGGACGGCGATGGTGACCGGGAGATCTCGGAGCAGACCCTGTGGCGGGGTCACCGGGAGCGGGACCCTGAGGCTCTGGGTCTGCCATCCTGGGCACAGGCCCCACCAGGTGCTGGCCTGACGCGGCGGAGGGTGTGTGGGGCACAGTGCAGGGGGCCCAGGCCGGCCGGGCGGCTGCACCCGGAGAGGCGGGGCCCTTGGCACAGGAGGAGGCCGGCTGGGCCCGAGGCACTGCAGGCAGGCAGGGAGGGGGCCTCAGCTGTCCCGGCTGCGGAGCAGCCTCGCTGGGCAGGGCCGCGCGGGCAGGACTCAGGGCCCTGTGACGAGGGACCCGTTGGCGGCGGCCGCACGGAAGCAGCTGCTGTGGGCGTCCCGGGTGAGGCTGTAGGTGCAGTAGGCCACGGCGGAGCCCAGCGTCAGCCCCGACATGTAGGACACGGTCATGGTGTTCCCTGTGGGTGACAGGGGCCTGAGCGGGCAGGCGGGCAGCCGTGTGCGTGAGGCCGTGCCGTGCCGGCTGTGCAGTGCGGAGACAGCGCCAGCCCTGGGAGCCTGTGACGCTGCGTGGTGCCACCCGCAGGGCTGTCCCCTCCTCCTCCTCCTCCTCCTCCGCTGGGGGCCCGGGCCTCACCTGCTTCTCCGCCCCCAACTGTTTCTATCTCTAGCCCCTGTCTCCAGCCTTGTCGGGACAAACTGGGAGTCTGAAGGGCGTCTCTGTTATGTCAGTCCCAAACCCGACGCGACCCCTCCCCGTCTCAGCCGCCTGCACTGCCACCCTCCTCCTCTCCCTCCTCTTCCTGTTTTTTGAGAGGGGACAGTGGTCCTGGGGATCGGACTCAGGACCCTTACTCTAAGCTACATCTCTTGTGCTTTTTATTTTTATTTGGAGGCAGGGTGTTGCTAAGAGTCCCAGGCTGAGCTTGAACTTGTGATCCTCCTGCCTCAGCCTCCCAGAGTTCTGGGATCACAGTCATGAGAGCCACCGGCTCTCGTCCTGAGCAGTGGACCCTGTATGTGGGTGTGCCCGCCAACTCTCTTACACCCGTCTCCCATCATCACCAGCCCTATGGGCTGTACCTTCAAAACATCTGAGACCCAGCACCTTCTCCCAGCTCCACAGCAGTGTCCACACTGGGTATCACTTCTGTCATCTCAGGCCTGGACGGCTGCAGCATCTCCTCGGTCACAGACCCACCCACCTCCATGTGTGTCCCTGGCTGTGGCACACATGCCTGCTTCTGCCTCAGGGCCTTTGCATGTGCCACTCCCACCACTGGGCCCCACTTCCCTTGCATCTTCATATGGCTGCCCCCCCACTACTTCCCAGCCTGCTCAGAAACCACCTTCTCGGTACATTGTGAACCCTCAGTCTTCTGCTGCATCCTGCTGCTGCTTCTATTTCCTTTGTTTTTTTTTCTTCTGGTCCTGGGGATCAAACTTAGGACCTTGCATTTGCCAGGCAGGCTCTGTGCCACTGAGCTAAATCCCCAGCCCCTTGTTTTGTTTTTGAACTCACTATGTAGCCCAGGCTGGGCTTGAACTCAAACGTGATCCTCCTGCCTCAGCCTCCAGAGAGCTGGGATTATAGGTGTGTGCCTGCTCCCATTTCTCCAACTTCCGTTTCCCCACACTACTTACTCCCATGTGACATCACGTCTATTTGTCTTCTGTGCTATTGGCTGTCTCATCTCTGGGCTGTGATCCCACGAGTGTGGGGAGACCGTGTCCCCAGTGCCTGGCACAGTGCCCAGCACAAACGGGCATCTCCCCAGGGAGGTGCAGGATGAACGAATGAGACGATGGGCGGATGCCCCCTACGGGTACGTGAGGCTGCCCGGCTGTGGCACCTCCCGGCCTCCGTTTCCCTGCCGTCGCTGGGGCAGCGGCCTTACCTGCCAGCTCTCGCTGCCGGGGGCTCACTTTGCCAGCCGCCAGGATCATGGGCACGCTGCCAAAGTAGCCGTTGCTGATGCCCATAAGCAGGGAGAAGACGCAGGGCCAGGCTGGGTGGCGGAGGGCAGGCGCCCCGCTGGGGTAGACGCACAGGATGAAGAGCGGGATGAAGACCACGCGCAGGCAGGAGCAGGCCAGCAGGTGGGGGCCCCGCCAGTCCACGGGCAGGGCGGCCAGGATCTGCGGGCAGCGAGCGTGTGGGTCCCCCGGCGCCTGTGCCCTGCTCTGCCCAAGTCCCACCCTCTCCAGGGGCCCCCGAGACCCTCCCAATCTACGCAGTCCGAGCTGGGCGTCTGCGCACAGCCCACGGTGCTCTCCAGAGGTGGGACGGCGACTCCCTTTGAGAAATGGGGCCACAGGACTTGAGTCCCCTCATCAAACAGCTGGACAGCAGCAGGATGGGGTTGGGACTCGTGAACACAGCTGTGCTCTTTGGAGACCCAGTGACTCACTTCCTGGACCTCTCTGCTGTGTGAGCCTAGACAAACGGCTTCCCCTCTCTGAGCTCACCAACCTCCTTCCCATCCCAGACCTGCAGGAGGCACCAGAAGACTCGAACCAGCCCGCACTGGCTCTTCTGAGTTCCTGCCATCTCCAGGGACTTCAGGGGCGCAAGCTTAATCTCGTAAGCGGGGCAACCCCACTGCGCAGCCGCGGCTGTCAGCGGACACTCGGGAGCGGCCCCGTGAGACCAGGCCGGGGCGCCCTCCAGGGGGCGCCGCAGGAGACGGGGACTCGGCGCTGGCCGCGCCCACTCGCTGTGCCTGGGTCCCGTCCCCGCAGCAGGGCCCCGGCTCCTCGCACCCACCTTGCCCACGAAGTCTGAGAGGTTGAACACGGCCATGACCAGGATGGGCAGCCACTCGCCCAGCACGCAGTGGCGGATTTCGGACTCCAGGCCGGGGAACAGGCACAGCGTGATGAAGTAGGTAACCGCGATGGACAGCATGTCGGCCCAGATGACCCGGGCCACCACGTACCGGTGCAGCAGGAGGGCTGGGGACACGGGCGGGTCAGAGCGCGGCGCCCGCGGGGCCCAGGTGCCATCCGCGCGCGCACGGGCGCCGCGCTCACCTCGGAAGCTGGGCCAGCTCCGCTCCACCCGCGCTCGCGGGACGTCGAAGCGCACGTAGCCGCGGGTCGCCTCATGGGCCGGACTATCCTTGGGGGACCCACTGCTGGCTAGGGCCGGGGCCTGCTGCTCCTGGAAGGAGACGGGGCTCGGTGCAGGGGACATACGGGAGGGACCGGGCGAACACCTGACGCAAGAGGAGGAGCGCCGCCTCGGGCTCACGTCCAGCGAGCGCCTGCTGTTTACAGAATTATCCCTCATTTACCTAGGTCTCTCAGTTTTCTTTCTTTTTTCTGTACTGGGGATTGAACCCAGGGGGCACCGAGCTGCGGTGCATTTACAGTTGAGACAGGGCCTTGCTAAATTGCCCAGGGTTCAATCCTCCTGCCTCAGCCTCCCAAGTAGCTGGGATTACAGAAGTGTAAACCTAACCCTAAGTGCTCACCTTTCCCAAGGCCTCCCACCCGCTAGCTCCCCTGCACACACTCCCAGCCTGATCTGCACACCCACCCTCCAATGGTCTCTGCACCCCCGGCCTGACCCCCCACGCACTCCCAGACCTGTCCTCTTTCATCCCAGCCGACTCTGGATCTGTGGGCTCCATGGGGCGGGGGGCGCCCTGAATCAGTGTCTGCCCCACTATCATGGCTGCGGTTTGTTAAGTACTAAGCGGCCCAAGGGCAGCCCCGCTCTGCCCCAGGTACCTCAGGAGCTCTACTGCCCTGCGGCCACCAGAGGGCACCCGGCTCCCAGCTGGGCCCCGCCCTCAGCAGAGGCCCTGCCTCTCGGCCGGGGGTTCCCGGGTTCTTGCTGGCTCTGGTGACCTCTGTGTCGGAGGCTGTGTCAGGGCCGCCCTGCCCCGCGTCCTGGGTCCCTCTCCTTGGCCCCGGCAGAGCAAAACCCAGGGAAGGGGGAGCCTCTGTGTCCCCCACCCCCAGGTCTTGTTCCGACGGACAGAGGGTTAGCGGAGCTTCCGCCAGGCTGGGCCGGCATCAGGAGCCCCACCCTGCTGCCCCCGCGCACGGGAGCCTTAGTCTGCAGTATGTGGGTGCCACTGTGGGCGGGGACCATGCACACCCCGCATCGTGGGGCACAGCAGCTGCGGGTGCCTGGAGCCCCTGTGACAATGGTCCCAGGGGAGAAACTCAGCCAGGTCAGGGCTGGTGCCCCTCTGCATCTGGTGACAATGACAGAGGCTGGGCCACCCGGGGCCTGGCGCGAGCACTTACGAAGTGGATGTCCCCCGCGGCGACGTCGTGGTGCACGCGGTAGCCTGCCCTGCAGCCCAGGCGGCTGTCTCGCGGTCGCGTGGTGTAATAGAGCACAAAGCGGCTGCGCCGCACCAGCAAGTGCAGCAAGAAGCACAGCAGCTCCAGGCCCACGGAGACCAGGAAGAAAATGAGCGTGCTGGCGCGCTCGTCTGGGAGCAGCAGCTTGGTGAGGATGCGGCTCAGGGATATCATCACCCCCGCCGTGCCTGGGGGCAGAACCGGGAGGGGCTGGAGCCCCCTGCGCCCCCAGCCCCACCCCACCTCCGTGCGGCCACGCCCACCGAGCTCCGCCCGTCCATCACCCCAACTCCTCACAACCCCGCCAGGCCCGCCTCCTCCAGCACCCTCCCAGACCAGATCCGTCTGGTCCATCGCCCCACCAGCCCTGCCTCGGAGTCGGGTCTCACTGTCCCCCTAACTCGGGGTGGGGGGGACCAGACCTCCTGCCACCGTCCTGGGCCCCAGGAGCTGTGCAGGCTTACACCTGCCGCACCCACATCCCCGGCGCGGCCAGCCCTTCCCAGCCTCAGGACCCACTGCAGCTGACACAGGGCCCCTTGCTAGGCAAGGTCCCAGACAGGCCACAGAAAGAGCAGGGTCCTCCGGGGCGCACAAAGGTGCAATGTGTGTGTGCGCGCGTGTGAGAGGGTCTGTGTCCCAGGAGAGGACCTTGAAGCCAGGGTCTACATGGCAAGGGAGCCAAGTGCAGACCGGGACGCGAGTCCTTGGCTGGGGCTGGCAGAGCCCTGCACCTGCGCGCAGGTGAGGAGCGGGGCACAGCAGGGCCGGGGCCCTGGGGCAAGAGCCGAGGTTGAGGGGCGGGTGGTGGTGGGGTCCTGACAGCCACAACCAGTGCGGGGGCTTCATTAGGTTCAGCTAAGGCCCATGGCAGCGGGCAGTGTTGGGGGGAGGGTCTCGGCTGCTGTGCCATCCCTCGGGTGGCCAGGACCCCCAGCAGATCTTTCTTGGCTACACACAGTGTCCCAATCTGCTAGCTCAACCTGGCTCAGCCTGCCACAACCGTGCCCGGCTCTCCTCCCGGAACCAGGCCCCAGAGCACAGCATCGCCCAGGGCTGCCAATGCCGCCAGCGGGAGACACAGCCTGGCGGGCCCTGCCTGGGCAGCTCAGGACGAGGGCGCTTCAGAGCCCAGGGCCCTGTGTGGGTCAGGCTAGGGCTGGGGGTCAGCAGCCTGCCCTGGGAAGTGGAGGGAGGGGACAAGTCAGGAGTCTGCCTGGAGGGCAGGGCCAGGGGACAGGAGGAGGACCGGGTGCTGGGTAATTTGGGGGCCGTGGTTCTTACTGAGTGGCAGGGAGGTGGATTGTTGCTAATGGGACGTCACTGGGACCCTTGGGTAGGGAGGGGGCTGAGCAGAGGTGCTGGGTGGGGCCAGGGCCCTGAGGAAAGCCTGGTGCCGAAGAGTAGCACGGGATGTTGTGGGACTACGGGCCTCCTGACACACACATGTAGCCTCCTGACACACACACGCACACGCACAAACGTGTCCTCCAGGGCCACCCACACACAGCCAGCTGCTGAGCCCCACCCGGTCCCCAGGAAGAGGCCCCCAGACCCCGTGCAACCCGGTGCCCCTCAGGATGTGCAATACTTACTCTCCCCCGTCATCACCCCCTGCGTGTACCTCTTGGGCAGCATCCCTGTGTACCCATAGAAGCTGGATTGCTGCACTTAAGAGAGAGAGAGGGAACCTGAGACACCGCTTGTCACCCGCCGGGCGCACACTGTGTGCATAGCCAGAGCTCCTGCTGGCCGGGGAAGGTGTGAAAAGATGCAGGGTCGGTGTCCAGGGCAGAGGCGTTTGCTTTTTTATTTTGTCTCTTTGAGACAGGGTCTTGCTATGCAGTTCAGGCTGGCCTTGAGCTAGCAATGATCCTCCTGCCTCAGCCTCCAGAGTGCTGGGATTACAAGCCTGTGCCACCACGCCTGGCTGGGCAGAGGGATTTGATGTCATGGCACTCAGTGGAGACAGTGCTGCCCCCGAACAGGGCATCAAGGCCGCCCACGGTCCTGCCTTCGGGGTGCTCAGGATCATCACCAGTCCTGCCCAGTGGGACAGGAGCAGAAATGCATGCGTCACTGCCAGACCGGGCAGTGCAGACTTGGGGGGTGGTTAGCTTCCTGTCACCCACCAGCATGACCCAGGAGGCCACACGTGGATGGGGCTGTGGGCCTGCATCCCCGGAGACTGGAACACGGCCGCCGCCCGAGTGAGAAGGAAACTTGCTTTAAGAAGCCACCAAGGGGCTGGGGATTTAGCTCAGCGGCAAAAGCACTTGCCTGGCAAGCGCAAGGTCGTGAGTTCGGTTCCTGGTACCAGAGAAAAACAAAACAAAACAAAAAAACTAAAAAAAAAAGAAGCCACCAAGACCTCAGGCCTCTCCCCTCCCGTTCCACACACATGTCCTCAGCAGGACCAGGCGGGGTGGGCGGCTGCCCCAACCTGAATGAGCCCCACCCTGCTGCAGCTCCTCCCCTCCTTTTTTCCCCTCTTCTTCCTTTCTTTGGTACTAAGAATCAAAACTAGGAAGTGCTGAGCTACATCCTCAGTCTTTTTCACATTTTTTAAAAAATTTGAAGCAGAGTCTTGCTGAATTGCCCAGGCTGGCCTCCAACTAGCAACCCTCCTGCCTCAGCCTCCCCAGTAGCTGGGGTTACAGGTGTGTGGCACCACGCCTGTTGAAGTATTGGTATTTAAAATATAAAAAACATGAGCAACATGCCTGGGTGGAAAGCACGATTTCATGAAGCCTTGATTTGTACACGTATGCGCATTTAGGGGGTCACTGTACCGAATCTATTTCTTTCTGAAAGTCATGGTTAAAGACAACCTGTGGGCGCAGTGGCACACACCTGCAATCCCAGCGCCCTGGAGGCTGAGGCAGGAGGATTTCTGGGAGTTCAAGGCCAGCCTGGGGGACATAGCAAGTGTGACGGCAGCCCGCACTACATAGTGAGATCCGGTCTCAAACAAACAAACAAACAAATAAGACAAAGTTTGAGGGCTGGAGTTCCGCTTGGCGGTAGAGCGCTGCTCAGCTGTGTAGGGCCCTGGGTTCCATCCCAGCACCACCAAAAGCAAACAAACCAACAGGTCCGAACATCTTCAAGACCACCAGCCTGGACCCTAAACGATGCCACTGCTGTGAATGCCAAGGTCGGGCAGAGGAACCGCCGCAGATTACAGAGGACAAAAAGGGATGGCAGCGACTCGCTGGGTGTGATCCCGGGGTGGATCTGGGCCAGACAAAGAAATGCCAGCATTGTGTGGGTGGGGAATTTCCGGATTTTGGCACCTGGCGTGCGGTTCACGAGAGACACACGCTGAGTAGGAGTCCAGACAGCAGAGCTGCTGACCAGGAATGAGCAGCTACGGGTGATGTGGCCTGTGCCTGTATGGAGGGTAAACGGATGCATTGAGGAGGAGGGGCGGAGGGGCACCTGGAGGCCGTTGTATGATCCTGGCAATCTCTCTGTAGCTTTGACATATTTTACATAAAAAGTCTTTTACATTTGAGAGTCAGCCAGGCAAGGCAGCACACGCCTGTCATCTCACCACTCTGGGAAGCTGAGGCAGGTGGATCACAAATTTGAGCCCCGCCTGGGAGACAGTGATTTGGCAAGACCCTGTCTCAAAATAAATGATAAAAAGGGCCTGGGGTACAGCTCACAGTGCAGCCTCTGGGTGCGACCCCTAGTACCACGAGAAAGTCTGAGCTACAGCCCCAGGGGCCCAGGGCCGTGGTGACGCGGGTGGAGGGTGCGGAGCTGTGCGTGGCTGGACCCCTACCTGTGCAGCCGAAGGCCACGGTGCCCACAGCGGCCAGGTTGATGGCGTAGGCTTGATTGTGTGCGAAGAGCTGCAGCCACACATCGCAGACGCTGATGAAGAGCAGGGGCCCCAGGGCCAGGAGGTAGCCTGTGAGAAGAGGGGTCAGTGCTCCCTTCCTGCTCCCGCCACCTGCCGCTGGATGCTGAGACACCTGGCAGGTCCAGGAGGGGCGAACCCAAAGGGCTTCCTGGGGGAGGCGCTGTTGCAGGCTGGATGACTCCACAAAGAGCCACAAGAAAGAAGAGGGCACTTTGAGAAAGGAAAAGTTTGCCGGGCGTGGTGGCGCACACCTGTAATCCCAGCACTCTGGAGGCCGAGGCAGGAGGATTGTTGTGAGTTTGAGACCAGCCTGGGCTACAAAGTGAGCTCGAGGCCATCCTGAACTGCATAACAAGACCCTGTCTCAAAAAAAAAGGCAAAAAAGAAAAAAAGAAAAAAAAAAAAAGAGAGACAAAGGAAAAGTTTGTGTGGAGCCCAAGGATGGCACTCAGGGCCTCCGAGGCTGCAGAGGAGCCCAGCCTGGCCCTGTCCTCCAGCACGGAAGCCTGCAGTGTCCTGGGAAATGTGCCCATTTTACAGAAGAGTGAGTGAGGCCCGGGCAGCGGTGGGGCTCACCTGTGGTGATTCTACTGTGCAGGCTCAGCCTCTCCACCAGGGCGTTGTTGAGGAGCACGGCTGCCAGCGCCACTAGGATGTAGGTGAGGCTCATGTCGAAGACGATGGAGGTCCCTGTGCGGATGAGTGGGGACAGGTGCTGGCGGCAGCCCCACCCCTGCCCACCCTGCAGGTTCCCTCCTGGGTCCAGAAAAGGCTGGGGGCCGCCCTGAGCGCACTCAGTGGTGCATGGCTGAGGCCCGACTTGACAGCAAGTCGTAGGGCACAAGCACCCGCCTCGCAAGCGCAAGGTCCTGAGTTCAGTATCCGGTACCAAAAAAAAAAAAAAAAAAAGGAGAGAAAGCAAGGGCTGGGGGGCCCGCCACCAGGGCTCCGCGCCACGCACCTGGGAACTTGTGGTGCAGGTAGTCCACATCGGTGATGAAGCTGTTGTAGGGCAGCAGGAAGCCCACGCCAGCCAGCAGCATGGCGAAGTAGATGGCGTGGTAGCGGTCCTCAGGCACAGGCTCCTCCGCCACTGAAAGAGACACAGGCGGGCTGGGCACCATCCACTACATCAGTCACCACGGCCACCCACCAGCACAGCCCCTGTCGCCAGGCCACCCAGCACCAGGCACACTATCACCAAACCCACTGTCCCCCATCACCATATCCACGGCCCATGGTCACCATGACAACCATCACCATGGCTGCTGGCCACCACCAGGGGGCTGCGGCCACCTCAGCTCCGCATCACAGCGGTGGAAGCAGCTGCTTTTTTGTTTTGTTTTGTTTTGTCTTTTTTTAAAATTCTTTTTGTAGTACTAGAGATTGAACCTAGGGCCATCACACTGAGCTACATCCCCAGCCCCCTTTGATTTTGGGACAGGGTCTCATTAAGTTGTCCTGGCTGGGCTTGAACTTGTGATCTTCCTGCCTCAGGCTCCCAGAGTGCTGGGATTGCAGCTGTCTCCTTCCATGCCTAGCTTGGCAAATATTTGTTTTATCCACTCTCTCCTGCCCCATCACTAGCACAGGGTGTGGATGTCATTGTTAACTTTGGGGATCGGTACAGGGTTGCAGGATACTGAAGGGGCAGCATGAACACCTCGGGAGGACATCACACCGTCCTCTGGGGAAGGGGTGGCACAGTTCTGGGGGTGCAGGGTGAGCTGTATTGTGCTCACAGGCAGTGACTCTGGTGTCACCTTTATTTGGAGAGGAGGTGTGGTTTACAGAGCTGTATGGGAGGGGTGGAATCTGATGGTCTGTTTTGTGAGACAACCTGGCCGGCTGGCACGCAGCACCTCTTTAATCAAACAGACACTCCTGGGGCTGGGGATTTAGCTCAGCGGCAAAGTGCCTGCCTGGCAAGCGTAAGGTCGTGAGTTCGGTTTCCGGTACCGGAGAAAAACCAAAAAACCAAAAAACCAAAAACCAAAACAAAAAAAAAAAAAACCAAAAAAAAAACCCAAAACCAGACACTCCTTGAGATGCGGCTGGGGAGGGTGTGCAGAATAAAGCCTGTCCTTGGTGGGCTTGCAGTCAACCAATTGGGAGGTGGCTCAGGGTGGGCCTGGCCTAATCAGGCGAGACCCTCAGACCTTCCTGTCCTGACTGCAGCCTGGCTGCTGTGGCTGGGGCTGGTTTGTCCCCAGTGGGTCAGGTGTGTGGAGCAGCCTTGGTCCCCTCAAGGTGGAAACTTTGACGTTAGGAGGTGGGGCCTGTGGGAGGGGGTTGGGTTTGTGACAGGGACTAGGGCTCCTTGCTCTTGGGGGAGAGGGGCTCCTCGCTGAGCCTCCACTGCCTCCGAATCCCTGTCACTGTCTAGTGCACGACCTCTCTCCCTGTCCCCCGTTTCCCTGTCTGTCTGCCTCTCCAGCCCGCGCCTGTGACGCTGCCACCAGGAGGTCCTCACCAGAGCCAGACTGAGCTCTAGCACTGTGAATGAAATGAACCTCTTTTCTCTATAAAACATTCAGCCTCAGGTGTTTCATTAGAGCAACAGGAAATGGACTAAGCTGCTGGTTTTGCCAGCTGCCGCTTTAGCAAGCCAGTTTCTTTTTTTTTTGTTTGTTTGTTTTTGTTTGTTTGTTTGTTTTTCTCTGGTACCAGGAACCGAATTCACGACCTTGCGCTTGCCAGGCAGGCGCTTTTTGCCGCTGAGCTAAATCCCCAGCCCCGCAGTTTCTTTTCAAAATCATCATTACTTATTAGTACACGTTTACAGTACACAATGATTACATTCAGCACAGGCAAGCCAACTTCTTGTAATAAATCTCTGTGTACTTGCACATATCTGTATTTCTAACTCTATAGCTTTCATTCTGTCGGTTTTTTCAGACAGGGTCTCACTCTGTAGCCCAGGCTGGCCTCAAAATCACAGCAATCCTCCTGCGTCAGCCTCCTGCCTGCTGGCATGACAGGTGTGCACCACTGCCCTGGCTTATTTTTATCTTTTTATCTTTCCATCTCCCACCGCCTCTGTTTCTCTCGTTGAACCGTGACTGACCCTGCCAGCGTCACCAAGCTCCCTGTCACCACGGGCTCACAGTTAAACCATCACGGCCACCACGAGCAGCGCACATCCCACTCCACGGTGTCCACTGCCACCCCAAGGAACTGCCCAGCCCTCTTCATCCCTCCACGTGGAGCGCCTTGGTCAGCAGAGGCTCTGCTGCCTATGGGCAAAGACCAGGTGGACGGCGAGGTCATGCTCTGAGCTTCGGTGGGGCCAAGGCACGCAGCAGCCCCCTCTGAGTGTGGCATCCACGCCACCCCTTTGCACGACACACAAACCATGCCCACATGGGGCGATGACTCACCCGAGGTCCCCAGCAGCAAAGGACAGGAGGCTGGGGGGCCCCGTGCCTGTCTCGTGCCAGCCCTGCCCTCCACCACTCTACAGGCCCTACCTTCACAATTGGTGGGCCCAGATCCTCAATTTGCAGAAAGTGAGGCTCAGAGAGGTTTAAGTTTTTGCCCAAGGTCACACAGCTCGGATGACGAACAGCTTTTTTCTTTTTAAGTATTGGAGATTGAATCCAGGATCTTCACGCTGAGCTATCGCCCCAGCCTTTGTTTATCTTTTACTTTAAGGAAAGGTCTCACGAAGTTGGTAAGTTGCCCAGGCTGGGCTCAAACTTGCGATCCTCCTGCCTCAGCCTCCCAGAGTCTGGGGATGACAGGATTGAGCCTCCGCCCAGCTACAACAATCAGCTCCTTGAACCTCACCTTCAGCCCTCGACCGTCTCCTTTGCAGCTGGGCACAGCTGGCTTTGTCTGATGAATGTGACCAAAGCACCCCATGGCACCTCCAGACAGAAGCATGGGTCAGGGCTGATTCACTGCATGCCCCTCACCTTCCTGGTGGGCATGGAGCCTGTCCATGGGCACAGATGGCCGCTGCAGGGGGTCACGGTGTGTATCTCCGTGCATGTGCTGCAGCCCCAGGTGTCCCCATCCAAGGGCTTCCCAGGGCCACGTGGCTGAACCCCACTTAGGGCGGACACCGCCCCAGCCCGTGCTGCACTCACCCGAGTCCACGAAGGTAGGGACACCCCTGGCCCTGATGCCCCGGTCCTGAGTTGTCTCCACCATGGCTGCGGCAGCCTCCAGTTGGAAGCCGTCGAAGCTGAAGCTGGTCCCCCAGCTCCCGTCGGGTGTGCCCGCCATGCTGTGCTCCTTGAGGCGCTGGCTTCCCACAGAGCCCATGGCCACCTGTGCTGCGAGGAGGAGATGGGGTGGGTGTGGGAACAGCGCGGGGGCTCTCCTGGGCCCCGGGATGGGCCTGCCCACTCACACCCTTGCTTTCAATTTTTTTTTCAGTATGGGGGACTGAACCCAGGACCCTTGTCCTGAGCCACAGACCCTCTTTTAGAAATTTTTTGAGACATGGTCTCCCTAAATTGATAAATTGCCCAAGCGAAGCTTGAACTTGAATCTTCCTGCCTCAGCCTCCCAAAGTGCTGGGATCACCGGTGTGCACCTCCATGCCAGGCTTTACTCCCCCTTTTGGCATTCACCATGAAGGACACAGACTCAGCAGAGGGGTGATGTCACCGCGGGTGTCGTAGGGAGCTCACCCTTGTTGCTATGGAGATGGGGTAAGAACTGTGGAGACCGGAGCTCAGAGGCCGCAGGCAGAGCAACCGAGGTGGCCTGCGTGCGGGTGGCAGCAGCGGGCATGGGGAGGGGCAGGTGGTGCAATGCCAGGGCTGGCTGAGCAATCAGAACCACGGGGCACACGTGTGTGCCCGCACAGAGCTGGGCTGTGTCCCGATAGTCATTCGGCCAATGGACGGTGGCGGGGGGTGTGACAGGGTGAATAATGCCTGCTCTGGGCTCAGGAAGAAAGGCGCAGGGCCTGGACCCCACCCCACGGGTGAGCCACTATGGTCCCGGGGGGCCCCACGTGGGCGGCTCTTCCCCCTGGTGTCTTGCGCAGTGCTTTCTGCTTCCCTGGGATCTGCCAGCCCTGACCTTTTGGCAAGGGAAGGCGCCCAGGGACCTGGCGTGCTGAGATACCCAGCTGGGTGGGCAGTCCCATGTGACCTGGAGTGTGCAGCCTTCCCTCCAAACATTATCAACTGATTTCTCCAAGAACACAATTCAGTCCCTGAGGGACTGGGGACACACAGCACAGCAGGGGCCCCTCAGCCCCCGGGCCCCACAGCCCCAGCGGGAGCACTGCTGCGGAAGTTGGTAGGGGACACCCTGCGGACCCCACAGGCTGCAGCCGCTCTGTCATCCCTTGGGCTGTCCGGCTGGCACCCCTCGCACCCTTCTGCTGGACTTCCTGTCCCCAGCTCTCCTGCCTCAGTTCACCCCCTCCCCAGTCTCCAGGTGCCAAGCCCTCCCTCCTGCTGGCCCGTGTCTGCCCTTCTCTAGCCCCCCACAGAGCTTTGCTGGGGCCAGGGACACAGGCTGGGGCTCAGCGGCGGCAGCCTGCTCTGCTTTTGGTCTTGAGTGGCTGGGAAAGTCGCCGCCCCAGCTGGGGGCTGACCCAGCGATCACATGCACACCAGAGGGAGAGGAGGCCGGGGTCGGGGAGCAGCTCCCCTCCGAGCTCAAGGGGGCCTTCCCAAGCCACATCTGGAGCTAGGGGACACGTGGGGGCTTAGGATGGGGCTGCCTGCAGTTTCATGACAGTGGCCTTGGACTCACCCCTGTGCTTGCCTGTCAGCCGGGCGTGCCTGCCTGACCTTAAGAGGCGGAGGTGGGTGGGGTGGGAGCCCCTTGCTTGGTCCCAGCCCCGGCCCCAGCCGCCCTCCTCAGTCAGAGCCAGGAGGGGACAGCTGGCAGGAGGACAGTCCATAACAATTGAGCGTGCCTCCTGCTGAGTGGCTGGGGAGGACCGGCGCTCATCCTGGAGACATCTGAACCCCGAAAGGCTGGGCTCGCGCTCAGCAGGGCCCCCGAGACACAGCCCCTGGACACGGTATCCTGGACACGCCTGGCCGGCAAGCGAGGTTTCCGCCCGGAGAAGGCAACGCCATCTGGGAGGGCGGACGTGCTCAGCATCGCGCCAGCTCCCCCAGCGTGGCGGGCAGCTGCCACCCACACTGCACGCCCGGCCACTGTCCCCGTGGCCTTCAACTCTCCTCCCCTGGCCCTGCACAGCCCACGCCAGCAGCGTGAGGCCTCAGACCTACCCTCTTCCCGTGTCTCTTTTAATTCAGGCTCAAGGATCGACACCCAGGCTCAAAGACCAAAGCAATACAGGGTTCTTTGCTCCCCACCCTGAGCTGCTGGGACCTCTCTGTGCCTGTCCCACAGAGTAGCTGAGAGGAGCAGGTCGTCCCTTTGGCCTTCAGATGACCACTCAGGACCCAGTTTCTGCACTTTACTACTGGGAGGACTCAGCAGACGGAAAGGCAGGCGAGGGAATAAGCCACAGGGGGACCGAGCGCTGGCAGGGAAGGCCTGCCGCACACAGCAGAGGTTCCACAGCGGCACAAACCAGCCCTCGGAGAGCACTGCAGGGGCCAAAGAGAGCCCCTGACCCTCATCAGCCCTGCCAGGTCATGCTCATGCTTCCACTTGCAGAAGGGGCCACTGAGGCAGACAGAGGCCAATCCAGGACCCAGCTGCCCACCCTGGGCCCCTCCCACTGCAGCTGGGACTGCCTGCCAGGGACAGGGCGGAGGTGCTGGGCATCTGGCCCCAGGCCAGGCTGGGCTGGCTCCACCTGGTCCAGCAGAGCAGCGAGGAGGAGGGGAAGATGCTACCTGGAGCTCTGGCCTGCTTGCCCTCCTTGGGCCCCGAACTTCTGGCCTCTTAGCCGGATGCCCTTGGATGCCCTGTCCCCTGTGGCCTGAGCCTAGGCTTAGGACGCGGCCACAGCCCAGCCGCTAGGCAGCCCCGCGTCCCTTGCAGTGGGAGGACTGTGGGCTTCAAACCCTCTGGCCACCTGCTTCCCAAAGTCCCGAGGACAGCAGCTGGGCCGGCCGGGATGTGCGGGCAGCCCCGGCCCACGCCCTCCCCGGCTGGCTTCCCGCAGGTTCCCCCAGGCTGGGTGCCCGGGCTCCACCTGCCTGCAAAGTCGGGTCACCCCGGGCACAAGGGTCACCCACGAGGTGACCCCTGGGCCCAGGCCCCGCCTCCTCCAGCAGCCTTCCCAGGAACTCGGAGGAGAGGGCGGGAGGGTCCGCGAGGAACTTCGCGGGAGGGAGGACTGGGTGTGCCCGGCGGACCACGCTGCCCAGACCGGCGCTGTCCCTCCCGGGCCCGGGTCTCGCACTCGCAGCCGGGGACCCGGGGGCTGCAACGCGGGACGGGGCGCGGGGGGCCGTGCGCCTGGG
>NW_004955460.1:10163101-10166272 GCF_000276665.1 Chinchilla lanigera | reverse complement strand
TCAGCCCCGCCCACACCTCCGTTCCCGCCCCTGCCCACCGTCCCGTCCCTCCCATCTCCCCGGCTCTGCCTCGTCCTCTCCAGACCTCTGCGTCAGTAGGGTGGCGTGGGAGACCCACACTGCAATGCCAGACTGCTGGCGTGGAGCTGGGTGTCCTTGGTGACCCCAAGGTGGCCTGCCACTGACCAACCAGCTACCTGCGCTGCCCACCCCCTCAAACTTGGTGCCAGTCCTACTGTCTTCCCTTTCCCTTCAGGGATAACCAGACCAGGTTTTGCAGGGTGAAGAGGAGTTCTTGAGAGGGGCAGAAAAACGCAGAAAGCGATTCCAGCTAGATCTAGGGGCTGTGACCGTCCCCTGTGCTGCCCTTGCTTGGTCCCGATCTCTGCCCAGCCCCTTTTTGCTCCAGCTTTAGATCCAGCGGTGGCCTGGTTGCTTCCTACCACCAAGCCTCAGGTTTTCTCCCAGGAAAATGGAATTTTAACCTGGGACTGGGGTGGGGGGCTGTGCCCCAGCACTGGCGCTTAGTGGGGCCCTGTGAGGTTGACTCCTCTGGGCTGTGACTTGTCCTGGGAAAGGCCCGGGGACACGCAGGAGAAGACGCCGGCCGGCCCGCTGTGGGCATGGCGGAGGGGTCCAGCGGGCTGTGCCGTCCGGGGCCTGACGGGAACCAGGGGAAGCGGGTGGGCGGGGGCTCCTCGTCCACAGACTCAGGCCCCAGACTCGGAGGATGGGCACAGGTACCCGGTGGGCACTGGCCAGCCCCACCTCACGCTTGCTCACTCTGCCTGGAGCCCTGTGGCGTCTGCCCCCGGGGACCCAGCTGCTGCCCTCACTGCTGGGGTGCTCCAGGCCTCGCCCCGTCTCTCCTAAAAGACACAGGCCCCTCGGAGGAGGGTTGCTTTACAGCCTCGGGGTTCCGGAGCGGAGTGCAGGGTCCCGGCCGCCCCGGCCTGGGCCAGGCCGAGGGCCGGCTGGCGGCTCGCGTGAATTAATCTCAGAGCACACGAGCCCCAGGCTTCCCATAGGTCTGAGCTTTGAACGGGCGCCCCCGGCCTATGCAGGGGGCCCGGCTTCCCGTATAAAATGACTGCACGCGCCTTGAGACCCTGTTCTAAAGGCAGAAGGAGTAAATACGGACCAGAAGATATAATAGATACTGGGGAATGGGAAGAAAATGTTCAAATGGGAAGGGGGACAAGGAGGGGGGAGCGGGGAAGGGAGGAAGGAACAAAAAAGAAAAAAAGGAGAAAACTGAAAACAAAGCTTTGGTAAATATGGAGGGGAAGAGGGGCTGAAGGGAGCGGGGAGGAACGGAAAAAAAGAAGCGGCTAGAGAGATCACAAGCGCCCTCTGATGAGCGTCATCATTTTGTGTATCTGAAATGTACCAATATGTTTAAAAACGCAGAAAGAAACGCAGGCGACCCTTCGAGGTCCCTGCCTCCGCGGTGCTGCTAACAGGAGACACCGGTGACAACCAAGGGCCATGTGTGGGAGCGCCAGGTGCCCGCAGGTGACAAGACAGGATGGGGGGGGCGAGGGCGGGGCTCTGGGGAACAGGTGGGCAGCTGTCCAGGTGGCCAGGGAAGGCCACGCGGAGAAGGTGACATCCCAGCGGGGAGGCCAGAGCGATGGAAGGAGCCCCGGGTGGCCGCGCGCGGGCAGCGCCTCTGCCGGGCGGAATGACCAGCGCCAAGCGCGGCCGCGGAGGGCGCATCGCAGTCAGGCCGCGGGGACAGAGGGCCGGGACAGGCGGTAGAAGGGAGGACGTGGGGTTGGGGACAGAAACCAGCCAGAGGGCGTCCTGCCGGCTGCAGGGCGGGGTTGGTGCCCCGGGAGTCTTCATCGGAGCTGGGGACAAGAGCCGACCCTCCTTGCTAGGTTGCTGATGCCAACCGGAACAACCCCTCTGGACAGTAAATTGGCCCCAGAATGTGTTTACCGTTGGGTCCAGAAAACCGAGTCCAAGGAAATAGTTCTAAATATAGAAAAGGCTTTCCATCCAAAGATGTTCCTCATAATAGCCCGACGCAGCGAACGCCCCCACCCGCAGGCGCGTAAGTGCCAGGCTCTCGGTGGGGAGCGGGCGCAGGGCTCTTGCAGGTGAAGCTCCTGGCGCCCTCGGTGGGGTCGCGTGGAAGCCTGCAGAGAAACGCTGCGGCGGGCGTGGGGGGACTGCGGGTTTAGGATGATGTGGGAATCTGGCCGTGTGCGAGCGTTAGCAGACGCAGAAATAGGAAGCGAGCAGAAATGCAAAAGAGAACTTCCCCTCCGCGCAGCAACCAAAAAAAAAAAAAATTGGAGAAGACGGGTAAAGTGATTTTCTGGGAAACTATAAATGAGCAGAAGAGCTGCCATCCGAAGAGAAGGAAACATAAATAGAACAATCCCTGACAAGGAAAGAGAAACACAGTGAAGAGCTCTCCTTCCTCGCCCTCAAACGCGAGGTTCCGCGGCTGCCCGGAAACACAGGAACCCATCAAGGTGTGAAGGTGAGAGAAGCACAGCTCTGCTCAAAGCACTGCAGAGAAGAAAATAAAAAAGTTCCTAACCTGACAAAGATGGTTCCTATCAATATCAGTACAAAATCCTAAAGGAAACGTTAGGAAAAAGAATTCAGGCGATTAGCCGGAAGTGGTGCAGAATGACTTCGATCTCAGCACTTGGGAGGCTGAGGCAGGAAGATCTCCACGAGTTTGAGGCCAGCCTGGGCTACCTAGTGACTTCAAGGCCAGTCTGGACTGCATAGTGAGGCCCCATTTCAAAAAACAAAAACAACAAAACAATAGAAAACTGAAAAATAAATTCAGGAGCACATTAAAATAAGGATACAATATTCCAAATAAAAGGGTGGTCTTATGTAATTCAGTCATTCATCATACTGTTAGATCAGAGGAAATCACAATTATCTACATAGTTTGAAAAAGCATTGATAAGATGTAATGGCCATTTGTAATTTTAAAAAGCTTTAATGAAGCTGGGCGTGGCGGTGCACACCTGTGATCCTAGCACTCAGGAGGCTGAGGCAGGATTGCTGTGAATTCGAGGCTAGCCTGGGGTACATAAGTGAGTTCAAAACCAACCTACATTACACAGTGAGACAGTATCTCAAAAAAAGCCAAACCAAAACTAAACTAAACTAAAAAAAAAAAAAAAAAAAAAAAAAAAA
>NW_004955460.1:10103409-10163001 GCF_000276665.1 Chinchilla lanigera | reverse complement strand
AAAAAAAAAAAAAAAATTAATGAAACAGAATCAGTGGATATTTTTAGTTCTGAAGTCAGAATTTTCATCCCATTAAACATGAAATCACCACATGGATGTCTACTCTGCCTCCTATAATTTTACATCCTCTCTTTTCTTTTTTTTGGGTTTTTCTGGTACTGGGAATCGAAGTCAGGACCTTGCGTTTGCCAGGCAGGCGCTGTGCCGCTGAGCTAAATCCCCAGCCCCTACATCTTCTCTTTTCCTTCTTTGCAATCCTAGCTGACATCACAAGACAAGGACCAGAACAGTATGTATAAAAAGCAGACAGCTGAGGCAGGAGGATCGCTGTGCATTCAAGGCCAGCATGGGCTACATAGCAAGACCCTGTCTCAAAAAACCAAAATACATACATACATACAAAAAAAGCGGTCAAGAGGAGTTAAGTTATTGTTATTTGTAACAGGGTTACATAACTAGAAGATCCATGGGACCATCTCCATAACCTTTCTCCATAGACACTGAGCAGCTAGAAAACCTCAGTGAAAGAAAAGATTCTTTCCAATGCTAGCAGCCAGGCCTGTCCTGTCTCTGGGCTCAGGCCGGGCGGCTGCTTGGTGCCGGCAGAGGCTGCGGTGGGGTCTGCCAGGCAGAGAACACCCTGGAATCATCTTAATTAGAATTACTCCGCAGCTGCATGGAACCTTTAGCAGGGGTTTTTATTTAAAAAGTGTTAGGCTGAGACAGGAGTATCGTTGCGAGTGTGAGACCAGCCTGGGCTACAAAGTGAGCTCAAGGCCAGCCTGAACTGCACAGTGAGACACTGTCTCACACACATCAAAAAAAAAAAAAAAAAAAAGATAAAAAGCACTGGTGCAGGACCATTTTGAGAAAACAAAGTCAAACTCAGTTTCTCCTACTATCTGCTCTCAACAGGGATCACTTCTGGGACCCCAGAAGTGTTGGGTGTCTCCCCAACAGCAAGCAAGCAGGCAGGGAAGCATGTGACACAGTTGATCACAGAGGGTGCAGCGCAGGGTGCAGAGGAAAGGCGCACAGGGCCGGGGTGGGGTTGCAGCTTGGGGCGTCCTCTCTGGGTGCTGCCCCCCAGAGCCTCCACATCAGCAGCTCAGCCAGGGATTTGAAAATGATTTGCTAAGGGCCGGGGAGGTGGCTCAGTGGCCCTGTGTCTGCCTGGTGAGTGCAAGGTCCTGAGTTCCATTCCCAGTACCAAAAAGAAAAGAAAAGAAAATGATTTGCTGGCCCCTCTGTCACCACAAACACACGCCCTGGGCATGGTCTCCTAAGGTTGAGTGGCACAGACAGAGCCCCTCGAAGGCCACTCTTGCCCAGTTGGTTGTCAGCTGTGCCTGGTAAGCCCCATCAAGTCAGTGGAGCTGCTGGCCAGGCACCCAGGACAGGAGAGCCTCACACACGGCTGTACAGGGCCCGGTGTTCAGGGTGTTTGTTACCCAGCACTGTGTGGCCCGAGATAACTGATACATGAACAGAAGGGCACTGCCAGAAGCCCAGGCCACATTGTCCTCAATCCTGGTCTCCGATGCCTACTACTCCTCACCTTGCTCCATGACACAGGGACCCTTTTCTACCCTCTGAGCTGTATGACCTTAGGCTATTCACCTCCCCTCTCTGTTTCTGACCCATAACAGGGAAGCTAAAGGGATTATTTGAGGAATCAAAGAGACAGTGCTCCTCTCCTGGGGTCTGACGTGTGCCAAGCCCTGGTTCACAGAAGCAGTGCAGCCAAGCAGAGCTTGCTTAATACACAGCCTTCCCTTTAATTCTCCCAACCAACCCCCCATGAGGGATTATTATTTGTCGTCACCCATTTTACATGTGGGGAAATTGAGGCCTGGGTGTGCCCTTGGCTGGGAGGTCAAAGCTGGGAATTGTGGCTCTACTGATAGGTGCAGGTGCTTCAGTGCTGGGAGGCTGGAGCAAGCCCTCACCCGGGAAGCACTGCTGTCCCCACCAGTGACACCCAGCCCACTGAGCGGCCCTGCTTGCTGGTGACAGCCAGGCCTCTGGTTACCAGTGTCTGTCTAGCTTCCTTGGAGAAAGGCCATCTGGAGCCAGGCGTGGTGGCGCACGCCTGTCATCCCAGCACTCTGGGAGGCTGAGGCAGGAGGATTGTGACCTCGGGCCCAGCCTGGGCAATTTAGCAATGTAGCAAGCTCCTCTCTCAAAAGAAAAAAGAGGGGCTGGGGATTTAGCTCGGCGACAAAACACCTGCCTGGCAAGCGTGAGGTCATAAGTTCGATTCTTGGTACCAAAAAAAAAAAAAAAGAAAGAAAAAAGGCTGAGGATGTAGCTCAGTGTGAGGCCCTGGGTTTGCTCCCTAGTAAAGAGCAGAAACAAACAGACCCCCCCACCCCCGGCTGTCTGCAAGATGAGAGACGGGGCCAGTGAAGGCCTGCAGGATGAGCAGGTGATGGTGCTGGGCGGTGGAGGGGCCTGGCAGCCAGGCCTGTCCTGTCTCTGGGCTCAGGCCGGGCGGCTGCTTGGTGCCGGCAGAGGCTGCGGTGGGGTCTGCCTTGGGGATGGGGCGGCCAGCACGTAGCTTCTGCATCACGACGGGAGGACCAAGCACTGTGCTAACCGGCCTCAGAGCCCCCAGAATGAATGGGTGAATGAATGAATGAATGAATGACCTCCTCCTGTGAGGAGGGACCCCTCTGTGGTCTCTGGGCTCCCTCTACTCCTGCACTGTGCCCTTCAACGGTAGGCTGAGCCCTGCTTCACCCACTGGTGTAATTTTTTAAAGATGCCGTGGCTTCCGGGTGTCAGGTTGTAACGCACTGCACCAAGCAGAGCTGCACACATAGCTCTGAGCTGTCACCTCCCTGCCTTGGAACAAGGCCTGTAAGATTTTTTTCCCAATGGCAGCACCCGGGAGGCTGAGGCAGGAGGATCGCCATGAGTTTGAGACCAGCCTGGGCTACAAAGTGAGCTCAAGGCCAGCCTGAACTGCATATCAAGACCCTGTCTCAAAAAGACAAAAAAAAAATTTTTTTTTCACCAGTGCTGGGGATGGAAGCCAGGGCTCCACATCGGATAGGCAAGTGCACTGCCTCTGACTCAGCTAGACCTTCAACCCTACCCTTGAGAGTTTTAGAAACTGGTATTTTTGTTTGTTTTTGAGACAGGGTCTGGCTGTGCAGTTCAGGCTGGCCTTGAACTCACTTTGCAGGCCAGGCTGGCTTCCAACTTGCAGTAATCCTCCTGCCTCAGCTTCCCTGAGAGCTGGGATTACAGGTATGTGCCATGGTTGTCAGGTAGTTCCTTTAAAAATGGCTCACCAATTAAATTTATTCCAGGTCCTTCTTGTCTCAAATAAAGAACTGGACTAGACAAGCCATAAACGGTGCCAAAAGTTTATTTGAAAAGTGAGGGGAGAAGGGGTAAGGGGTTGAGAGTGAGCAAGAGATAGATAGATAGATGATAGATAGATGAGAGAGAGAGAGAGAGAGAGAGAGAGAGAGAGAGAGAAGAATAAAAGCAAAAATAAAAGTACACTCTGGTCTAGAAGACACAGAGTGGGCTATTGTGAAGAGTCACCACAGCAGGCTCCGTGTGGCCTGTGTCCTTATACGCAGTCTGCATTTCCTGGGAGCCTGCGAGATACTTTATATACGGGGTCCTGGGAATTATTTGGCGCTGTCCTGGGATCTTGTAATTGACAAGTCCCGCTCATTTGCCCAGCCGACTTTGCTAGGTCCTACCTCCCACATCACCACCAAACCTGGCTGTCTCTGGCCTTTTTATTTTAAGGCAGAGTGCCATGGTTTATATCTAGATTCCCACCCCCACCCCCCTCCAAGGCTTATGGGCTCACAGACGGGGCTTTTGAATGGCGATTGGACGGTGGGGCTGTACAGCCGACTGCCCTAGGGAGAAAGGGTCTGGGAAGAGGCGGTCGCTGGGGGCGTGGCTTGGGCTCGTCTTCCTCCTTGGCTCCTCCCTTTCTCCCAGCGATTCTGCCTCGGAGCGGGCTGCCTAGGGGCTGAAACTTCTAAAAACTGCTGAGTTCAATTCCCGGCACCAAAAAAATAAAAAAATAAAAACTGTAGACAGGCTGGACACCGATAATCTCAGCTATTTGGGAGGCTGAGGCAAGAGGATCTCAAGTTCAAGGCCAGCCAAGGGAATTTAGCCAGACACTGTGTTTAAATAAATAAATAGGGCTCAGGGTTCCAATATTGCAAAAACAAACAAACAAAAACGAAACAGAATACCGAGCCAAAACAAAACAAAAATAAAACAAAACCAACAAACATATTCTGGAAAGAGCCCAGCTTATCAAGAGAGATGGTGAAGGAGCTGGTGGCCCCAGCTCCGGGTCCCTGCTTGGCATTGGAGGATGGGACCCCTGCACCCCTGCAGCCTGCGCAGCGGTCAGAGAGAGGCACAGACAGATGCGAAAGGCAGAGTGCTTCCTCTTTCACAGACAGAGCAGGTGAAGGTAGTTCAGGGGATGGGGATTCAGTCCTCGGGGAGGGCCGGGGGTGCTGCCTGGGAAGGAGATGCCCCATCTCTTGGCCATGGTGCTGTGCGCCTTCGTTTGCTAAACTCAGCAAAGATCACTTGTTTGTTTGTTTGTTTGTTTTTTGTTTTTTCTCTGGTACCAGGAACCGAACTCACGACCTTGCGCTTGCCAGGCAGGTGCTTTGCCGCTGAGCTAAATCCCCAGCCCCAGCAAAGATCACTTGTGATCTACACACTGGGGCTGGGGGGCAGCTCCGTGGTTCAGCCGGGTTCAGTACGCACCTGCCCTGGGCTCAACCCCAGCCCTGGCCTCAACACAAAAACATTTCACTGATTATAAATTTTGCCCAAACAACAACAAAGACTCCAAACAAACACTGATTTCTAACGATATACATTTAGGGTTGTTCTGTCCTTGTGTCTACGCCTGCATTGGAAATGCAGTTTTAAAGAGATGGATCCAGATGGGGTGGCACATGCCTGTCACCCCAGTACTCTGGGAGGCTGAGGCAGGAGAATCGAACATTCGAGAACAGGTTGGAAAACTGAGCAAGACCCTGTCTCAAAATAAAAGAAAAAATAAAGAGATCAGGGTTGGGGAGGCGCTCAAGGGTGGACCTCTCGTCTAGCACGCTAAAGGCCCTGGGCTCCATCCGGGAGCCGCATGAGCAAACAAACAGCTGAATAGGTGGAGGGCAGGCCGGCGGGAGAAAGCAAGGGCGACCCCTGTGTGCACAGGAGCGTTCACCACGCTGTTGCTTCCGCCCTCCTTTAAGTTTAAGGTTTTCCTAATGAGAAGCTGGAGGAGGAGGAAGAACCCAGAGGCCCCTCCCCTGCTCCCCAGGGGCTGTTTCAGGCCATGGCTCTGGGCCAGCAGCTTCTTGCCAGGGCAAAGCTAATTTATTCCCAACTTATTAACTTAGAGCCCATTAGGCTGTTTCCCATCAGCCCCACCTGCCGTGGGAGCCGCATGGGGCAGCGGAGAGGCTGGAGGGGCGGCGGGAGCAGCCTAGGCTCTGGCCCCCTGTGGGCTGGGGACAACTGGGGCTGTCCCCTGCCCCCACCCGGTGCAGAGTGTGGTCCTCACGGAGGTCACCTCCTGAATTCTCCCAGTTATGGTTCCCCGGGAGCCTGTCACAGACAGGGAGGCCAGGGTGGGGAACGGAGGCTGGGGACGCCCTGGGGGTGCCGCCTGATGGGGGATGCCTGATGGTGGGGGTGGGCAAGGGTGAGGCTCAGCCGGGACACAGGGTCAGGCGGGCTCTGCTTGCGCCTGGATCGGCCACCACCTGCTCTCCCTCCACCCCCACACCGTGCGGCGAGACTCCCAGAGACCGCGAGACCCGCCGGTGTGGGCAGAAAAACCACAGTGAAGGCCAGGTGGTGCACAGCCTGCAGGCCCAGCGGGACAGGCAGGGGTGGCGCTCACCGCACAGCTGCAGCCGGGCTGGGGCTAAGGGCATCCCTGCTGAGATGGCACAGAGAGCAGCAGAGCCTGCCCAGGATGCACAGCAAGGCCGGCAGACCGCAGCCCATCCTTATGCCAGCTCGCTGGCCGCCCACGCCTCGGACCCCTTGGTGTGACCCGGCCAGGCCCTGAGACAGAGGCCCCAAGCCACAGGCAGCCTTCCGGGGCTCCATCCCAGGGCCCAGGCCTCGAAGCAGGCGGACTCCCAGGCCTGCTGTGGCTGCTGGCTGCCAGCCCAGGACAGGAGCCGCCTGGCCCTGGCCCAGAAGCTGTGGCTGGAAGCAGCTCTTCATTATGGTTGCTGAGGATGAGGCAGCGGGCAGGCGGGAGGCCCACTGCGGGGGGAGCCTCAGGTGACCCCAAGACTGCTGCCACTCCGAGCTCTGGCCTGTGGCTCTGCCCCCCCGGCTCAGCATCAACCCCAGGCCACACTCAGTCACCTGTGGCCCCCACACACCACGGGGCGCCTCTGTTACGCGGGTTTTACCCTCAAGTTCCTGCCATCCGTGCACACGCTGCCTCCGCCACCCCCGCCCCCCGGCCCGTGCTTCTGTGAGGTTCCAGGGCCTCCGCGCCTCCTCCAGGCAGCCCGCTGACTTGGAGGAGGGATGACCCCGAAAGCTCATCAGAGGCCCAACGACGCCCCGCTTGCAGGTGGGGCGAGGCCTAGAGAGGCGAAGGCAGCTCCCCGGGGTCACACAGCTCAGCTCAGAAGCCTGGCGGACTTGGGCCAAGGTCAGGGAGGGGGCGCCCGGGAGTGCTGTTGAAAGAATGCTGAACAAGACCCTCAGGAGGGTGGGCGGCTGTGACCCTGGCCCAGGGCCCAGCCCTCCCCACCACCCAGACGGACCAGGCAGGATGGGCCACAGACTGGGGCCCCTCAGTTCCCTGTGCAGCTCCTGAGCAAGCGGGGACCCATTTCACAGATGAGTAGGAGGAGCCAGACAGCCTGGGCTGGCTGGGCTGGGGTGGGATGGGGTGGGGCAGAGCCCAGTCCGACCCCAGGCTGTCCCGCGCCAGAGCCAGTACCCCCAGACCCCACCTGGGCCTTACCTGGGCTCCCCTGGGCTCCCTCCACGCCTGTCCCCACGCTGTCACCGTCTGCTGTCAGCAGTGTGCGAGGAGCCTTTGTACTCTCTATTTACAAGAGGAGACTTGTGAGCAAATTAGCAGGGTAACCAGGGAAAATGTTTGGCTTCCGTGGGCGGGAGCTGCAGCCATCTGTTCCCAAGTGCTGAGAAAACACTGGCGCTGTCGCCCGAGGCTCAGGGGCCAGCAGAGCTTTGGAGAGCCGGCCTGTCACGCACAAGCTGTGTGTCTCCAGCCAGGGCACTCGCCCTCTCTGGGTGTTAATGTCTGGCTCTATAAAACTGAGGGCCGTGTCCAGCGTATGGTTCCTGGATGCCCCTGCCTCCCCACACCTCCAGCTTCCCCCTGCTGGACCTCGTGTCCTTTATCCCCCAGCCCCAAGACCAACCCCACCCGGGCAGGGAAGGATACCAGTTACCACCAGGGGACAGCGGCCTGAGGGGTTGGATGGCGAGGACCTCATTTGTCCCCAACTGAGAATAGCGTTATTGTTTCCTCTGGGTATAAAGGTGATCATTTACCCCTCTGGAATGTGCATGGTAGGCAGCTGAGGAGACATTGTTGTGGAATTATCTGTCCAGAGTCTTCTTGAAGAGGGTCCACACGGTGGGAGTCCTGGATGGGACACTGGAGGGGCAGGGAGAGACACAGGGGGGTCACCCACACTGCTAGGGTTTAGGTCCAGAATGGCCCCCTAACCCTCCTGTGCTGGGGTTGGAAGGGGTGGGGTTGTGCAGGACCAGGCTCATCACGGATGAATCCCGGCTGAACGTGCAGGTCCAAGGTGGAGCCCGGAGCAGGCGGGCACCGAGCTGTGACCCTGAAGGCTGTGTCTTTGTCCTCGGCTCCTCCCTTTCCTCTCTGCTTCCTGCTTGCCGTGGGCTGAGCAGCTTTCCTCCGCCACACCTTCCCACTGCGCAGTTTCTGCCTTGGAGCCGGCCAACCGTGGACCGCATCCCCTCAACCCTGCGCCAGATTACACCTTTGCTCCTGTGACCCGTGAGTGCAGGGTGTCGCATCCCAGGGACGTGGGAGCGGACGCATACACTTTCCCACCCCAGACTCTTTGCTCTTCACGGGGGCCCTGGAGATGGTGGTCTCGAGGACGAGGTTTCTGAGGGACGCCACCCCTCAAGGGTCTGCGCCTCACTGCCTTCTTCAGTGTGATGCCAGACAGGATCCTCAGCCTCACAGACCCTCAGCTGTGTCCCCTGTAGAGTGGGGTGACAATAGGACCATGTCATAGGATTGATGGAATTACATTAAAGGCGTGCGACAATTGTCAAGCCAGGGCTGGCCCTGAATAGGTGCCCAGTTTCAATTAACTGTGGTCAGCAAGACCAGCAGTAAAAGAAATGCCTGGTTTTTCATTTTTTTTTCCTTTGTGGCTGGGGATTGAGCCCAGGGCCTTTACACTGAGCTATAGCCTTAGTCTTTTATTTATATTTTGTTTTTTTGAGACAGGGTCTTGCTAACTCACTAAGTTGCCCAGGCTGGGCTCCAACTTGTGATCCTCCTGCCTCAGCCTCCCTGAGTGCTGCAATCACAGGTGTGTGCCACCATATCCTGCTTGATTGGAGGTTCTTTTTTTGTTTGTTTGTTTTTGTTTGTTTGTTTTTTTCTGGTACCAGAAATTGAACTCACAACCTTGCGCTTGCCAGGCAGGCACTGTGCCGCTGAGCTAAATCCCCAGCCCCCTGATCTGAGGTTCTTAATCATGGTGTGTGGCTCTTTGCCCTTTAACCCTCATCCTTTGCCTGACCCCAAGTTCTAGACTCCGTGTCTTTGTTCATGCCATTCTGTCTCCAGGATGCTGTCCCCGGCCGTCTGCCTGAATTGTTAGAGCCCCTGATGCTTGTGCTTGTGACAGACGCTGTGCGAGTGCCCCAAGGTGGGAGGGCTGGGGCTGGGGATCCTGGACGGGAGGCTGGGAGGCGGTAGTGTTGGCGGAAGGAGTTTATCCTGGCTTGGGGATTCAGGAACCACATCGAGTATCCCCTGATAAAGCCCTTTAAGCCCGCTTCAGAGAAAAAGTACGAAGAGGAATCAAAGAGCTTGCTCAGGCTCTAAGCTTGCTGGGTGACATTTGCCTGTGCCTCAGTTTCCCCACCTGTAAAGGACAGAGTTGAGGCTGGCCTGTGGTCCCTGAGGGCTTGTGCTTCCGGTGAGCTGTGGTGGCTTCAGGTGTCCCACCTGCCTCTGGGGGGAGGTGGAGTGGCCAGTGAGGAAGGCTTTGGGGCAGTCAGGGGATGGCATCCCTGGGTCATTGTGCTGCTCAAGAAGGGCAGTGGGCTGGAGCCTGGCCACACGGCCTGCCTGGGTGCACGGCTTTCATCTCCTCTTAATTTGGGAAGCCGAGGTCAAGCTTCCGCAGCCACCTGTCTGCAGTGTGCATGCTGAGATGCGGAGTGAAGATCAGGAAGACATGGAACAAGACAGACAGAGGCAGGGCCTGGCAGCATTATTTGTGGCCCTGGACCCAGCCTTACCGGATAGCCTCTGCTCCAACCAGTTAATTCCCTTCTTGTCAGAAAGCCAGTTGAGTGTTATTTCTCCCACTTGGAATCTGAGGCACCTATTTCCAGGAAAAGGAAACTGGCTTCTCTTGTCTTATTCCGGGTGCTGGCAGCCCCTCCTTCCCCACCACTTAGAGCTCAAGGAGTGGTGATGTCACCTTTGTTCCTGCCCCAGGTGACTGCAACGTCTTGAAACCGCAGCCACTCATGAAACCCATTCCGTTGTAAATAGGCCGTGAGAACCACCCTGTCCTGCCTGTGCTGTCTGGTGTCCCTCAGAGCTCCTTGTCTCCGGTCCCACCTCCAGGGGCCTCCAACCCAGGGCAGTGTTGCAGGTGACAAACCAAAAACTTTGGGTCCTATGTCACCCACCCATCAGACCATTTAGGGACAAGGCCCAGCAGGGCTGAGGGAAGGCAGTCCACACTTGCTTGTGGTTGTGGCTTCCTGTGGTGGCCCTTGTGGAAAGTCACTCAGCTGTGTAACAAACATCCCCCAAACCTGGTACTGGGGTGCAGCTCAGCACTTGTGAGCCCCCAGGCTCCACCCCCAGCACCAGAAAGACCCAAACCACAAGAGAAGAGGGTTGAAGCAACAGTGCCCACCTCCAGAGCTGGCGGGGGTTGGTCTGGGCAACTGTCCCTGTTGCGTGTTTCTTTATGGTCACTTTTTTTTTTGTCTTTTTTTTGAGACAGGGTTTTGCTATGTAGTTCAGGCTGGACTTGAACTCACTATGTAGCTCACACTGGGCTCAAATGTGGCCACTTTCCTGCCTCAGCCTCCCGAGTGCTGGTATCAGAGGTGTGGGCCACCACGCCCGGTGAATTCACTGAATTAAAATTCTAAGGGTTTAGTGGGAAGCAGAGCAGCGAGTCTATTCCCGGCTCTTTGATCCTTATCGGTATTGTCAATGCCATGACAACACAGATAGGGCTTTTAAACCGCGAGTGACTTTGCAAGCAGCAAAGCTGATATTTTTATCCTTGTGGAGCTTCTGGGATAATCACCCTCTAGGGCTGTGGTCAGGCCTGCCTGGGTCAAGGCCTTGGTGCTACCCTGGGCCCCTTGGTGCAGGGCTGGTGGGCCCTGGGGTTCCTTGACGTGACTTTGACTTCGCTCTGCAGCTTGGCTCCGCCTCTCCCCCATGCCACCCCACTCCTCCGCTTCTTGAAGGACATTTGCAAGGACAGCAGAGCTTTGTGACCAGTGTCATCCACACTCAACCTCAGTTCCACTTGAAGGCGTGATCTTCAGCTTGAGGGGCCACACACAGTGACAAAGTGACACATACAGGGACACAGTGAAACAGACACGCAGCTGCACACACAGTGACACGGTGACAGGTACATAGTGTCACATGACACAGTGACACAGCGATACCACACGCCGATAGATACAGTGACGCACACAGACACACAGTAACAGTGACACACAAGCAACACAGACCCCCCGCGGTGACACACACAAGGGCACAGTGGTCTCTGTGTTGCTGGCCTCAAGGGCGGCTGAAGGCAGGGCCGCTCTAGCGCAGGACAGCATGGTGTCACGGCGGCTCAGGGTGGGTGCCCGTCAGCACAGCAGTCAACAGGCCTGGCCCAGCTTCCAGCCCCGCTCCTTACCCCACCCCACCCCCGGGCCCCTGCTTATGTGGGGACTCCATCCTGCTCCCTGATAAAAAGGTGCCTCACTTTCCCAAAGGGGCTCCCCAGCTACTGCCCAGAGAGGGGCACTCGCCTGCCTCAGGCAGCCGCAGACTGGAAGGAAGGCTGAGGGGGGAAGGTTGTCCTCCTAGAACCTTCCCCCTGTCCCTCGCCACACCCACCTTCCCAGCTCTCGGACAGGCTCTGGGCCCTGCTGGCCCCAAGACCTGGGGAGCTGTGGAGTAAGCCCCGGTGCCCCAGGACTTCTTGCTCCCAGTGGCTCCTTTAGAGCGGGGTCTCAGCCACGTCATCTTGCTTTTAATATACTCCAAGTAGGACAGAGCACCAGGCAGTGATGGTCACCAGTGACAGAACAAACGAGAGTAGCCCCTGTGCTTCTTGGTGAGCCCTAGGACCAGGTCAGGGACCGGGCCTCAGGGCCTGCTGGATGGCCCTTCTCGGGCCCTTCCCAGCTCCAACAGAGGGAAAATAGGAGAGGAAGGTCTGGATGGCTTGGGGCTGGGAAGAGCTGCGTGAAGCCCGGTCCCCCCTCTGGAGCTCAGCCCCCAAGGCCTGGACGTGCCGGGAAAGCCGACCTGGTGAGGGTCTCTGTAGATGCTCCCTGCAGCGCAGGCAGCAAGCTAAATGCCTCAGGGCGGGACACAGACAGGAAGGGGCTCCTGGGGACTGGGACATTGGCGGCTCGCTGGGTGTACACCTCGGGGCACGATGGTCCCGGAGCAGGAGTCAGGGGGTTTGGGTTGAAGATGCTGCAGCAGGAGTCCAGGTGGAGCCCCTGGTCACACTAGCCGGGACTCTTTTCACTCAACAGGTGTGACACCCACGTGTGCTGGGACCCATGCTGGCACCAGGGACAGCAAGACAGAGCAGACAGATGCCTGTCCGGGGTCCCCAGCTGATGGGGCAGGTGCAGGACCCAGCAGGCCAGGGGTGGGCCGGGCCTGGGGCAGATGCCTGTGGCTGCATCCTTTCTCCCACTGTCTCACGGGTTAGTTCCTCTCTGGGCCTCGGTGTCCTCATCTGCAATGAGCACCATGATAGCATCCCCCTTCAGGGCTGTAGTGAGGCCTGAACGTAAAGGATTCAGTCGTGGAAAGCCCTTGATATGGTGCCTGGCCTGTTGTCGGTTACAGGAACAGGGCATCCAGCAGGAGCTTGGCCCGCGACCCCAGGAAGGCTACAGAGTGGCCCACCTGGTGGAGGGATGGCGGCGCATGGTGGGTGTGGACAGGAGCCGCTGTTGCACACCTCTGCTTCTAATCAGGCATTCGCTAGGCTCAAGGAGAAACTGCTCTAGCTGGTGGTAGGAAAGGACAGCCTGATGGCAAACATAATCTTCATAAAAAGTTTGTCCTACCAAGGCACAAATCTACTAACGAGCTCAGATCTGCTCCATGGTTTTCCAAGGAATGTGTTGTATTTGTGTTTCTATTTCTGGGCTTTTCATTCTGTCCCACTGGTCTATTTGTTTTTCCATCCATCCCACTGTCTTTATTACTGTAATATTATAGTAAGTCTTGGAGCCAGATCATGTCTGTCTTCCAACTTTGTTCTCCCTTTTGATATTGTATTGGCTGGTTTGGGTTTTTTAGTGTTTTAGTTTTTTTGTTTTTTTTTTTTGGTTTTTTTAGACAGGGTCTCGCTATGCAGTTCAGGCTGGTCTTGAGCTCACTTTGTAGCACAGGCTGGTCTTGAACTTGCAGTGATCCTCCTGCCTCAGCCTCCCAAGTGCTGGGATTACAGGTGTGCACCACCATGCCCAGCTGTTTCAGGTTTTTTGCCTTTCCATGTAAACCTTAAAACCAGTTTGTCATTATCCATAAAATTAGTTGCTCTGCCAGGTGTGGTGTTACATGCCTTTAATCCCAACACTCAGGAGGCTGAGGCAGGAGGATCACCATAGGTTCAGGGCCAGCATGGGCTACATAAGTGTGATCTTATCTCAAGAAATAAGCAAAAAAAATATTATTTGCTGAAATTTCAGTTGGAATTGTGTTGAAATTATAAAGTAAGGAGAACGACTTCTGGGCAATACTGAGTCTTCCTATCCATGAACATTGTTGCAGTTAGGGATTTGCAAGGGGAAACAATACAGGACACATAATTTATAAGATTATTTTATAGTAGTCACCCGAAGAGTCATATATAAAGAGAGTGTAGGAAATCTGTCGATACACTAAGACCAAAAGAATCCAACTGATGGCCTGCATCCCACAGAAATGTCCTGTATGAGTCCAGCTGAAGACCTAGAGCCCATAACAATGCTTCCCATGAGTCCAGCTGGAGGCCAAGAGCCCATGATAATGTCTCATGCATGCCTGTTTCATGGATCTGCACTGGGAAGGCCCTAAGGTCAGTGGTGGAAGCTAGTAAGTCTATGCCAGCAGGATGAAGGATCTGTGCCAGCAGGCTGAGGGATCTGCACTGGAGCCTCGAAGCAACGCTCAATAAGAACCAGAGCTCCCCTAAAATGTACCACAGCCATCCTCAGCACCAGTGAGGTCCTGAGCTCCTCTGACGATGAGAATAGCCGAGTTCCCATCAGGAAAGCCAGTGCAATAAGCTTCCCCAGAAGACTGAGCAGTGTACCATCTTCCCCTCCGGAGCCAAGAAGCGATGCTCAAGGTGAGGACCAGAGCTCCCCCAAAGTGAACCGAAGCCATTCTCAGTGCCAAGAAGGCCCCGAACTCCTCCTCTCACGAGAGCCACCAAGTTCATCAGGAAAGCCAGCATGACAAGTTCCTTCGGCAGAGTAGCCTAAGAGAACCAGCAGCTCCCTAACAGCTTCCCAACAGCTTCTACAGCCTCTGAACAGCTTCCTCTCCAGGTCTGCCTCTTATGCTGCGGGCAGCAACAGTCCTCAGGTGGGCCTCCCACACCCAGCACCACGCTGGTTCAGTTCAGCTGGGGATTATAAGCTGATCGCCAGTTGTCAATCCACCACAATCACCATCATTCATCATTAGTGTCCAGACTTTCATTACTAGGTGCCATTCCAAACAAGTCATTGTTACTGTTTTTATTTTTAATAGTTTTTATATGTACAAACAGGCTTAGCAGCCGGGCATGGTGGCACACATGTGTAATCCCAGCACTTGGGAGGCTGAGGCAGGAGGATGGTTGCAAGTTCAAGACCAGTGTAGGCTACATAAGTGAGCTCAAGGCCAACCTGAACTGCAGAGTGAGACCCTGTCTCAAAAAGACAAAACAAAACAAAACAAAAAACAGGCTTATCAATGTCTTCGCTCATCTTTTTTTTTTTTCCCCTTCAATAGGGTACATTTTTTCTTTTAGGTTTTTCCCGTCCAGAGAAGTCTGTAGTTATTCACTCATTAACCAATATTTTTTGAGCAGCTCTGAGCATCATAGACACTTTTCATATAAACCCTACTCCTTTCACTCAGGTAAGGACTTAGGCTTCTGTGAGAGCGAGTCTGGTTGTTTTCAAGACCCCCTGGGCTGTGGGAACCCACTCACCCCGACTGTTACTTTCTTTTCTTTTCTTTTTTTTTTGACTATTACTTTCATGGGTCCTGCTAGTTCCCTGTGGATCTCCCAGGTAGATAGTCATTACTTGCAAATAATAATTTTGCCTCCTTGTTTGCAATATGTTTCGTTTTCAATGGTGGCAAAATATATGCAACATAAAATTTACCATTGTAACCATATTATAAAGTGTCCAAATCAGGTTGGGATATGGCTCAGTGGTAAAGTGCATGTCCAGCGTGTGCAAGGCCCTGAGCTCCCTCCCAGTATAGGAAAAAAAGATTTTAAAGAAGTGTCCAGTTCATTGGCCTTAAGTGTATTAGTCTTGGGCAGGAGCTCTGCACTGTTACACAAGAACCCCTAGCCCTCTAGGGAGAGTCAATGTCCCCCAGCCTTCTTCAGGGCTTGTGGCCAGGGCTGTCTTATCCTCTTGCATTGTGTAGTGCCTCACAAATTTGTGTTTTCAGCCGTCTCAGTTGTGCTCCACATTAAGGTCAAGGTCAAGGTCAAGGTCAAGTCTTGCCTGGTGTGAATGTTACCACGTCAGCCCCAGCCACAGAGGCATAAATTGATCTTCCTGCTTTGGTTGTTTGTCCTTTTTTCTGCTATGCTATGCTTCATTAGTCAGCTTCCTGTTAGTGTAAAAAATACCTGAGACCATCAGCTTATGTAGATAGCAGGGTAATTTTGGCTTTCAGTTTTGGGGGTTCAGTCCATGGCTGGTTGGCCTGTTGCTTTTGGGCTAGTGGTGAGCAGTGCATTGTACTGGCAGCCTGTGGGAAACCCAGTCACCTTATGTCAGGGACAACAAAGAGACAGGAAGAAGAAGATGCTGGGGTCCCCATATTACCTTTTAAGCCACACCCCTGCTGACCAGAGGGCTGCCCAGCCAGCCCCACCTCTTAAAGCCTCCGTCTACCACCTCCCAGAAGTCCTAAGCTGCAGCTTTAACACTTAGGCCCTTGGAGACCCTTATCCAAACTGTAGTGTGCACAATGTTTGCAGCTGGGACATCTGTGTCCAATGAGTCCAGCCGGTTGCTAAGACCTCCATATTTGTTCCACCTTCCCACACAACACTGACGGCGGCCTTGCCGTTTACAGAGAAGAACGCGCCAGCCTCCTCCACGCACACTGAATCTCAGGCTGGGCTCTCCAAAGCAAGCACTGAGTGTGCCAGTGACGATCTAAACATAAAGCTGGTGGCCGCTGACAGGCCTGGAGGCCGTGCATGAGCTCCGACGGCTCAGGAGAGTCATACCGCCTCTCTGCCGGCCTCTTTCTTCACTGGGGTCTATTTTAAGAACCTCTGAGCATTTGGGCTGCCATTGCAAACCTCTGCACACAGCTCTTTTGCAGCCAGCTCTCCCCCGGCTTATGCTAATAGGAAGCCCCCACACCGACTGCCATGACAGAGACTCCACAGGCTCTGGGAGCTACAACCAGCAAGAGATGTGGCCCAGAGGCTGTGCAGGCAGGGGCTGCACAGAGCTCACTGCTCAGCCATCCTGCGCAGAGCTGGTACGGGATGGGACATAGGCTCTGTGAGCGCTGCTTTTCTTGCTGGTGAAAATTCTGAATGTTAAGCCAGGTGTAGTGGTGTACACATGTAATCTTAGCATTTAGGAGGCTGAGGCAGGAGGATCATCATGAATTTGAGGCCAGCCTGGACTACATAGTTCAAAGTCAGCCTGAACTACATGGCTCGACTTTGTTTTGAAAATTAGTCAGTAGAATTCTGAATGTTAGGAAGATGTTTGACAAGATAGGAAGGATGCGGATCCAACAAAACCTCCCACGTTGCACATGGAGGTGAAAATTGGTGTAGTCTTTTTCTGTTTATTTGGTTTTTTGAGGGTCTCAATAAGTAGTCCAGGTTGGCCTTGAACTCACTATGTAGCCAAGGCTGGGCTTGAATCACAGTGACCCTCTTGTCTCAGCCTCCTAAGTCCTGGGATTACAGGTGTGAGGCACCATGTCTAGCTTGATTTGTTGTTGCCAAGGGAATGAAGATGTCCTGAGTAATGGGGCAGGTCCGGGTTGAGGTTTTCAGAACGAATCAGAGGCAGACTGCCATGCTGTGAGGAAGGCCAGGTCGTCTTGTGCAGAGATGGGTGTTTGGCTCTCGCTGCTGTTCCCACCGAAGGAGGAAAGAGCCTCTCTTTTGCGATGTTCTAGCCAGCGGAGAGCCTGGGTTCAGTGAATGGCAGGAGCGGAGAAACAGTAACATGTGATTGGAGCCAAGCAGGGGGTGATTTGTTCTTCAACATCAGATCTGTGAAACCATCTCACGGAAACCTGTGTGGGGCTACCTTGAGCCCCTGCAACTCCCTGGATGGAGGACACAAGAATGTACGTGTTGGACATGGTGGCACACACCTGGGATCCCAGCACTCTGGGAGGCTGAGGCAGGAGGATTCTAAGTTCCAACCCAGCCTGGGTAACTTAATGAGTTAGGAAGACCCTGTCTCAAAATAAAGTAAAAAAAAAAAAAGAACCAGAGATGTAATCTATGCAAAGGCCCTAGGTTCAAGTCCCAGCAGCAACAACAACAATAATAAATGACATGGGAATACTGTAACCATCCTGAACAGAAAGTAACCACATGTCCATCAACAGAAGGTACAGACATTTGTCAACTTCACGAGGGAGAATTACCTAGCAGTGAGGACCAGCCTGATAACCCCAGTCCCCAGTGAGCCTCACTGATGCAGAACCGGAGGAAGCTGGCACACATCAGCAGGGATGATGGATCGATGTTGCCAAAGCACAAAACAGGTGAAATGGAATCCCAGGCATGAGACGGCGGGATGGAGGTTACACTGGGCGTTCAGCATTGGGCAGGGCCAAGGGCTTGTGGGTGGGTGTCAGTTCCTCTCTTTGCTGCCCTGGGGGCTGCTATCTTAGTCATTTTCCTTGACACTGGGACAAAAATACCTGGCAGCCACAATGTAAAGGAGGAAAGGCTTACTTTGGCTCACATTTTCAGTCCAGAGCTGGTTGGCTCCACGGCAGAAAGGCGTGGTGGGAGGGTCTGGCGGAGGAAAAGTTGCTCTCCTTATGGTGGCTGGAAGCAGAGATTGGAAGGAGGAACCCGGAAAGAAGACAAACTCTTTCAAGTCACACCCGAGTAACTGCCTCTTCCAACCAGGCCCTGCCTCTTTTCCCCGCACATTCAGCCGCAGCAACTGCATGGTCTAATCCTCTTCCAAAAGACCTGCCTATAAACACATGAGGCCTGGAGGGGACATCTAGATATGAACCATTATATTCCTCCCCTGGCCCCCAAAAGGCTCATGCATTTCTCTTTAAGCAAAATGCAGTTAGTCCATCACTAAAAGTTGCAGTCTTAATAATTTTAGCAGTGCTAAAAACTCTAAGTCCAAAGTCTCCAATGGGACTTAAACTCTATAACGTTAAACACGGCCAACATACAATGCCAAGGGTAAACATTCCCATTCCAAAAGGAAGAAATAAGGGAAGAGAAAGAAATACGACCAAGGTGTGACCAAAACCTAGCATAGCACACCTTACATTCTGTAGCCCTCCACCTAGCACTTGTGCAAGCAGTAGAGAGATGCAAACTCTACTTTCTTTTTTTTTTTAGTACCAGGAATCGAACTCAGGACCTTGTGCTTGCCAGGCAGGCGCTTGTGCTGCTGAGCTATATCCTTGGCCCGAGAGACGCAGACTCTAAATGGCTTGGACATTTCCACCTGCCACTGCCCCCTTGGTCTCTCTTGGAGGAGCTTTGCTCACTACCTGTAGCTTTCCTTATATATTCCATGTTTCTGGCATCTCCAACTTCCTGGGCTTTCCACTGCACTTTTGCCTTCGCTCTCACAACATTACAAACTGCCTGGTCTCCCAGGACTTCTTCTGAAATCTGAGTGGAAGTTTCCCTGACGCTACAACTCTGGCATTCTGCATGTCTGTAGGGCATAAGATTCTTTTTAAAAATTTTTTTTTATAATTTAAAAAATTTTTTTTGGTACTGGGAATCAAACTCAGGACCTTGTGCTTGCCAGGCAGGCACTTGTGCCACTGAATTATATCCCTGGCCCAAGCTGCGTGCCTGTAAAACCAGCACAATGTTGATAATGCCAAAGTCTGCTGCAAGCTTGAGCAATAGTTGGGCCTCCTTGGATGTTGGCTGAAGAGGCCTCCAAGTGCCTCCAAGTACTGGAGCTCTGAGAAACTTTCCAAGGTGGCTCTAAATGAACTGGGTGCACTGGGACTCCCTTTCTCTCTCTCTTTCTTTCTTTCTTTCTTTTGTCTTTTTCTTTCTTTCTTTTTCTTTCTTTCTTTCTTTCTTTCTCTCTTTCTTTCTTTCTCTTTCTTTCTTTCTTTCTTTCTTTCTTTCTTTCTTTCTTTCTTTTCTTTTCTTTCTTTCTTCTTTCCTTCCTTCCTTCCTTCCTTTTTCTTTCTTCCTTCTTTCTTTCTTTCTTTCTTTCTTTCTTTCTTTCTTTCTTTCTTTCTTTTCTTTTCTTTCTTTCTTTCACAACAGGAGGCCCTATCTCAAAAAAACAAAACCAAACAAACAAGAAAGGTGGAACACATGTCTCTGTGGCACAAGGCAGGGCTGCTCCAGTTCATAGTCCAGTGTGTCCGCTTGAGCCCTGGGACCCCCAGGTGGCCTTAGGAGTTAGAGCTCTGGGGTGGGGAGGCCCCCAGAGGAGGCTTGAGGAGGGGGAGTCTGCCCAGGGGCATGTGTGGGACAGTCCCATGATGCACACAAGCCCCCCCACCTCGGCCTCCTGACCCTCATCAGCCCGTCCCCACAGTAGGTGTCCACCCATCCCTAGCCCACAACCCAACCTCCCCATCTCTGGGGTTGCCACACTGCCGGACACCATTCCCCTGTCCCAATCACCTGGGGCCAGGCACAGACAACTGGGGACATTCACTATACCCCAGAACCCACAGATTCCATCCTGCACTTGCAGTCCTGCCTTCTCTGCTCCTTCTGGGGAGCCACAGTCAGGCGCCACAGCACCTCCTCCTTTCGCCTCCCACTGCCTACAGTGGTCTGGTGGTGGGACACACTCTCCCTCGGGATCCGTGAGCAGCAACCCAGCTTTTCTGTGGCATCATTGGCTCCTACTTTGAAGGCTCCCAGTATGTCAAACTTCCGTTTTTTTTTTTTTCTCCTCCCTTCCCTTCTCTCCTCTTTCTTTCTATGCTGCTTGGCGTCGACCCAAGGGCCTTACAGGCCAGGCAAAGACTCTACCACGGAGTACACTCCAGCATCTTGGCCTTGCCGTTCACACTGTGCATTTAAACAAAGAAGCCCCAAGCCACGGGCGCCCAGACCAGGTACGAGCTCTGGGGCTGGGGCTGCGGGGAACTTGGTCTGGATCCTGGAATTTGGCCTGTGAGTGGGTGGGCGGACGGTGGGATCTGTAGATGAGGTCACACCTGAGTGGGTCAGGTCCTCTATCTGACGACCCATCGCCTCATGAGAAGGGAGAACACAGACAAGGGGAGGACGCCACATGAGACAGGGGAGTGGAGTCTGGAGTGACGCAGCGGGAGCCAAGGGGCTCCCAGAGCTCCCAGAAGCGAGAAGAGGCATGGCAAGACCCCCAGCTCTGCCGCACAGCCTGCCGATGCCCCGATTTTGGACTTCTGGCCTCCAGAACTGTGGGAGAAGGAAGTTCTGATGTTTCAGCTGTAGTCTGTCGCACTTCGCTGTGGCAGCCCGGGACACTAGTTGGGATTTGAACCCCAGTTGCCACATCACAGTGGACATAAATCCTGAGCTCCTTGACGGCAAGCTCAGCCCAGTCTGGGCAGTTTAGCAACTTAGTGAGACCTCGTTTCAAAATGAGAAAAAAAAATAGGCTAGGGATATAGCTCAGTGCAAAGGCCCTGGTTCATCCTCAGTACCCCAAAGCAAACCAAGCAACCAACCCTGAGGACTGAGCTGGCTCTCTCCAAGGAACCTTGGGCAAATTCTTCCTCTTCAAACACCCAGGGCCACTGGATGTGGTGGTGCACACCTATAATCCCAGCACCTGGAGGCTGAAGCAGGAGGATCTTGGTGAGTTTGAGGCCAGCCTGGGCTACATAGTAAGTTCGAGGCTATCTTGAACTACACAGTGAGACCCTGTCTAAAACAAAAAACAACCAAATGCCTGGCCTGTCTGGACACATGTGGCTGCGGCTGGCAGAGCTCAGGGTGAGCTCAGTCTCCCGCGCACCCCCCAGCCAGGCCTGGTTCCACAGGGCTGCTGCTGGCGGTGATTTCAGTGATGAGCAGGCAGCTGCGGCCAGTGGGCTCCCAGGAGGGCCTGCCAGGCAGCACTTAAGCGAATGATAGATTAGACAGGAGAGGTGTTATCGATCCGCCCGGCCTTCCTGGGGGGTTCTCTGATGTTGTTGCCCACCTGGCAGGGAGGGCGGCCCTGGGAGTGGTTGTCATCGTCCTGTGACTGTCAGGGCCATGGAGGGGCAGCACCCAGGCCCCATGCGCCTTGCTGCAGGCAGTGACCAGCAGGGGCTCCACACCACCCTCCTCCTCCCTCCTCCCTCCTCCCTCCTCCCTCCTCCCTGTGCGAGCAGACGCTTCCACAGCACCATCCACACTTGACCAGGCTCTGCACAACCTTGTCCTAGCAGGACACCACCCCAGAAGTGCAGCCTCCCTCTCTTACCATCATGGCTGAGCAGAGATGTTTCACATGCTGTGTGCTGTGCCCGCTTCAAGGGGGAACCTGGTGCCATCTGTCCCCATAGCCGATTTTAGCTCATTTTCACTGCCCCAGAGAGAAACACAACTCCCCTCCCCCCACAACCACGGTCACTGTCTCAATAGATTACCGGCCCCCAACCCCTCTCTCGTTTCCCCTCCCCTCCTCTTTTCCTTCTCCCTTCCTTCCTTTTTTCCTTCCTCTCCCTCCCTCCCTGCTTGTCTCCCCCGACTTTTTTTTTGCATTGCTGGGGATTGAACCCAGGATCTTTGCACCGAGCTATATCCCTAGCCCTTTTCTAATTTTTTGTTTTGAGACAGAGTCTTGTTCAGTTACTACGGTGCCTAAACTGGGCTTGAATTTGAGATCCTCCTGCCTCAGCCTCCCGGAATCCTAGGATTGCAGGTGTGACCCCACGTCCACCTCCTCACAGATATTTCATGTCAATGGGATTGCACAGGCTGTGGTCTCCTGGGGGCGCCTCTCCTCAGTTTGATACTACAGGACTGCCCATGCTGTAGCTTGTGCTGCAACTTTACTTTTTGTGTACTGGGAGTCAATCCCCTGGCTTTATCTATGCTAGGCAAGTGCTCTACCACTGAGCTACACCTTCAGCCTTTTTAACTTTGAGACAGGGGCTGGGATATAGCTCAGTGGCACATTGCCTACCTGGCAAGGGTGAGGTTGTGAGTTCAATTCTGGATATAAAAAAAAAAAAATTTTTTTTTTTAACTTTGAGACAGGGGCTGGGATATAGCTCAGTGGCACATTGCCTACCTGGCAAGGGTGAGGTTGTGAGTTCAATTCTGGATATAAAAAAAAAAAAATTTTTTTTTTTAACTTTGAGACAGGGTCCTGGTAAGCTGCCTAGGCTGGTCTTGGGTTTTTGATTCTCCTGCCTTAGCTTCCCAAGTAACAGATTGTAGGTGTGTGAGTCAGCATGTGCAGCCTGGGGATTTCACTCCTTTATGCCTGACACCCCACTGCATGGATGGGCCACAATCCTTCGTCTGTGGGGTGCTTGGAAGCTGGTTCCTTTCCTCCCACTGGCCATGGACCCTTGTGACCGACAAGGCAGCACTCCGACTTCCTGCTTCCTTTCAGCACTGATAGCAGACACAGGAAATGAGTGAGGAGGAGTGACAGCCTCTTTGGGAGGCCCAGGTGCATTTTCAGGGGTCTCCTTTCTGTATCTGCCAGGAGTCCTGCTGCTGAGTGTGGATGGTCTCACCAAGGACAAAACCACGCCTCTTAACTAGTACTGCACAGTACCCCATGTCCTGGTCCCCACTTAATGCGAGCTTGGGAGGGGCTGCAGTCCCGGACCTCTGAGCAATCAGCCACTCCCAGTTAGAGCCCTGCGCTCCAGCCATCCAGCCGTCCTGCAGCCCTGACGGCCATGAAAGAGTCACTGCCAGCACTGGAATGGCAATACCAAGCCATCATGGCTGTAGGGCACAGGGGCCAGCGTCCTGGCTTTCCCAGCTGCACTGAGAGAAGAGGCATTGTCTTGGGTTGCATATAAAATATGTAAGCCTGGTGCAGCAGTGCACACTTCCAATCCCAGCACTATGGGAGGCTGAGGCAGAAGGATGCCAAATTCCAGCCCAGCCTGGGCAACTTAGTGAGATTCTGTCTCAGAATAAAAAGGAGTGGAGGACATAGATCAGTGCAAAGGCCCTGGGTTCGATCACCAGCACTGAAGGGAGGGGCAGAAAAACCACGACACAACACCTGCTTGCCTGTTCACAGCACAGAGCTGAGCGAGGAGGCAGAGTGACTTCAGCGGGGAACAGGGGACTCGAATGGGTCAGCGCTCTGCTACTGTTTACAAATGACCGTGACCATGCTGGTGGCTGGGTTTGGATGAAATAAGCCCTTGTGAGTTTGGTGAGTGCATTAGCTCACAGATACCGACTTGGATAAAGTGGGACCTCACTTCCTCTCCAGTGGGGTTTCAGCCGCAACCCTGGGGACAGGTCCTTCTCTCTGTTAGGCCACTCTGTACCTGGGGGCTGCTGAGTGGCATTGCTGGCTTCCACCCTCTACATGCCAGTAGCCCACTCCTCCCTCCAGGCGTGACAACCAGCAGCTTCAGGAAACATCAGCAGAGGCCCCCTGGGGGCAGGCAGGGATTGCTCCACCCCAAGTCAGAGACGAAGTGCCCAGGACCTTTGCCCATCCTCTGGCCAGCTCGGCTCTTTCCCACTAAGAGCTCCCAGGATCCTTTGCAGCCTGCCTCAGGAACTGCGCTTGGAGCCCTGAACCACTGGCAGTGCGATGTCCAGAAACAGTCACTTCCTAATTGGTGATTTTTCCTTGTTCACACGTGTGCCTTGTGGCTGGGAAGCAGGTTGTGTATTCACAGCTGCTCCCTGAGAAGGGCCTAAAGGTCTCTGATGACTCAACTATACAACTGTCTGTCTAGCTATTTAGAGAAGGCATCTTGCTGTGTCGCCCAGGCTGGTCTTGAACTCCCAGTTCAAATGATCCTCCTGCCTCAGCCTCTGAGTAGTTGATATAGGTGTTCACCACTACATCTACCTTGACTCAGCTATTTGAACAGAGTAAAAAGCCGGGCGTGGTGGCGCAAGCCTGTAATGTCAGCACTCGGGAGGCTGAGGCAGGAAGATTGTTGCAAGTTCGAGACAAGCCTGGGCTACAAAGTGAGCTCAAGGCCAGCCTGAACTGGATAGTGAGACGCTGTCTCAAAAAGGAAAAACAAAACAAAACAAAACAGTGAAGAAGCTGGGGTGGCAGAGATACCAAAGCCTAGTCCTTTAGTTAAGGCAGGTATTGGCCCAAACAGAAGAGACAGAAAGTAACAGGCTCCAGGAAAAAGCCTTTGATCAACATGAAACAACGCCAGTAACCCTGGCACTCTGGGAGGCTGAGGCAGGAGGATCAAAAGTTTGAGCCCGGCCTGGGCAACTTAGTGACTTAGCAAGGCTCTGTCTCAAAATAAAAAATAAAAATGGTTGGGGCTGTAGCTCAGTGCAAAGGCCCTGGATTTAATCTCCAGCCCTGGGGGAAAAAAAGGGAAGAGAAAAACCTCAGTCAAGAAGGAGTGTGCTGGAGGGTTCCGAGTACAAGCCCAAAGGCCAGCAGAGTCCAAAGGAGCAGACGGAGTTCACATGTACAGGAGAACAGAGTTTCCAGTCACACAGAGCAGGTGAGAGGAATGTGTGAAAACCCAGGAAAAAAACATTCCCAGGTGTCCTGTCCTACGTGTGTCCCCTGGGCCACCATAACTGTGCCTGCAAAACGTAAGGGAGCCTTTAATCCTCCTCCACATGGCACTGTCACACACATGCAGTTACAAAGTTCCTGGACTCTGCAGCCCGCAGCGGGCAGACCAAGCGGGTGGGGGAGCCCAGCGGCTGACCAGAAGCCTGAGGTGACTGTGAACCATGACTTTGCCTGGAGCCAGGTTAACGTGGGGGCTGTGGTCTGCGTGGCTTTGGTGCCTGAACGCCCACAGCCACGGGGCCTCTCCCAGCCCAGCCCAGATCCCTCACAGCCAGAACACACACACACCTCTCACAGGCACACACAAGCACACAATCTACACACGTGAATCACATGTGCACACGTATCGCTCATGAACACACCACACACTGTAACCACAAAAACACAGACCAATGAATGCACAGACGCACACACATGCATGTACGTGTGTGTGCACACACATACATGCACACACACGCACACATATAGATGTATACACACATGCACAGCACACAATGTATGTAAACATGCACACACAAACATGCACACATGTACACATGGGTGCGCACACACGCACACACATGTACATGAGGTGCATACTACACCCCTCTGCCCCATGTGCCGCGTGCACTTCCCAGCCTCCACTTCCTGGTCGCAGGCTCCCAGAGGTCCCCACAAACCCGCCACCCTGTAGCTGCCATTCTCAGCTGCTTCTTTTGTGTGCCCAGCACACAAATTCTTTGTCAGGCAGCAGGGTCTAAGTTTGGGATGAGAAAAATAAGATCCTCACTAATAATGCAAGGAGAACACAAAGTCATCGTGGAGCTGTGTGCTAATTTAGGAAATCGGCCTGGGAAATCTGTCTGCTAGGGAAGTTGACAGAAGGGCGCCCAACAGTGCCCACCCTGAGCCAGCCTGGCTGTGACCACCAAGGGGGATCCTCATCCTGCCCGTGATTCCCGAGCCAGCCTCTTACGTTTATGATAGAAAAGTGTTATCACAACTTATGTCTGACCTACAGATCAACTGAAATCCCGCATCTGCTCTCCCAGGATGACTCATGAGTTGGGCATGGTGGTGACTCCGGTGCTCTGGGAGGCTCAGGCAGTAGGTGGTAAGCTCGAGACCAACTTGGTCAGCTTAGTGACTCCATGAAAGCCTAAAAATGAAAAACTATAAAGGGCTGGAGATGTAGCTCAATGTGCAGACCCTCAACTCAATCTCTAGTGCTATAGATAATTAAAAAAAAAAAAAGACTCCTGGTGTGTGAATATGTACCTGGAGCCCAGGGGTAGCAGAGGTCCTGAAGGCATAGGGGCCCAGGTGGGGGCGGCAGGGTGGAGACCAGGAGACCCAGGTCAGCCTGCCTCCAACACTGGTCATAGGGCTGAGCCCACACCTCCTCCTTTGTGTTCCCACCCTCGGCTCCCAGCCTCGAAGGCTTCAAGAAGCACCCCACCTCTGCTTGACAGCGCCCATTCTTTACTGTCTTAAGGAGAGTCTGGCAAACGAAATTCACAGGAAATTTCCCCTTCTCGTGCACCAGGAATCGGATCACTATGTCATGCAACCCCACCTCCATCTGCAGAGCCCCTGCATCATTCCCAGGGAAACCCACTGGCACCCACTGCTCTGCTGCTACCTGCCCCTGTCTCTGGGGTCCACCTCTTCCTAACACATCCCATAAATGCAGTCGTGTGCTGTGTGGCCTGGGCCTGGCTGCTTCTAGTTAGCAATGCTCCTGCTTCAGCCATGTTGTCCAAGGGCCTGACCCTCATGCCTCTTTTGGCAGAACTAGGGATTGAACTCAGGGCTTGTCCACTGAGCTACATCCCCAGCCCTTTAAAAAAAATTTTTTTTTTTTTAAATTTTTGAGACATGGTCCATATGCCCAGGCTGGGCTCCACTTTGGGATTCTCCTGCCTCAGCCTCCCAGAGTGTTGGGATTACAGGCCACCACACCAGGCAGAACCTCTCTCCTTTTTAAGGCTGAATGGCAGGCATGTGGGGCATCAATCAGTCTGGGCCTAAGCATCACTCCCGCCTTCTGCGTGACGCAGATGACTCCCCAAGGACACCCATGTGCAGGTGCCTGTCCCGAGGGGGCTTGCTGGGTAGATAGTGACCCTGTAGAACTTTCTAAGGAGGTACCAGGCTGTTTTTCCTAGGGCAGGGGTGGAGTAGGGTGGGCAGTATGGCTTAGAGCACAATGGGGTCAGAATCCCGATTTCCACTTACGGCTCTGTGTGCTTGGGCAGGTCACTCGAGGTTTCTACATGGGGTCAGCAGCGCTGCCTACCTCACGGCAAATGGATGTGAGGAGGCACCTTGGGCCTGCACCACGCAGTGCACAGCAGGTGCTCAGTAAGCAGAGGCTGATGTCACCAGGCACCCAGCTGCTGTCTTATTTTCTGGTGGTGACATGGGTCCGTCAGCCAGCACCCAGCGACTCACTGGTGGTCCTCTGGGCCCTCCAGGGCACAGCCTGCCCATGCACGGTACGGCCAACCTTCCATGTCCTGGTCCCTTGCAGCCTGGTGGCCCTTAGGTATCTGGAGGTGAGCTATCCTGCTCCCCACCCTGTCTCCTCCAGGAGCAAGCTGGGGCCCTGGGGAGACGGGCTGGTGGTGGCGCTGGTGGCTGCCCTTGTGCTCCCTTCCCAGCAAAGGTGGGGCCGGCGGAGTGGAGCCACGTGGGAACCAATGGTCTTTGCTGGCCGTGGTGACACAGCGTCTCCGTCTCCGCGGCTTCTGCTGATATAGCCTGGGCAAAAAGAACCGGGGCTGCGGGGAGTTCCTTGGGGGGTGTGGTCAGCATGGGGAAAGTCCTGCCAGGGAGGGAGGAGGTAGTGGGGTGTGTGGCCCTGTAGGGTCAGCACGGCACCTCCGCAGCTCAGAAGCTGTAGGGGACAGCGGGGTGTGTGAGGGCAGGCTGCCTCCACTGTGCCGCCGCAGGACAGCCACGAAGCCCAGGCAGGGCCCGCTAGCCCAGGCACTGGGCCTGCCCAGCCTCTGGCTCCTCAAGGCCATCAGACCTCATTTCCAGGTGCACAGACCCCAGTTGCTCATCCTGCCCAAGAGGCCCCCCTAGGTGGGGGGATTTTAGGGGTCATGCATCCAAAGGCCTAAGTAATGTCCTCTCACGCAGTGTCTCCCTCACCCGGGACATCACTTAGTTCCAGACCTGCAGGGGCCAAGCAGCTGACATGACCACAGCCATGAGTGGGGAGCCACACAGCACTTCCAGCGTCTGGACAGGAAGGAAGGGACAGGTAAGCAAGCCATGTTTTGTTTGCACCAAGCTACATCTTTAGCCCACTTTTAGTGACAGGGTCAGTAATTCCCCAGGCTGGGCTTGAAATTGGGATCCTCCTGCCTCAGCCTCTCAGAGTGCTAGGACTACAGAGGTGTGCCACAATGCCTCCTTAGTCAGCCCTTTCAGCCAGCACCCCACACGCTGCAAGGACCTGCCACCCTCCACGGACAGAGGCCACAGCTAGATCTCACCCGTTTGCTTCCTGCATCCTTGGGAAGTTGCTTCCCGTCTCTTCTCTGCACGTCTACTCACTCTCCAGAGGCGGCCTGCATGGGCCTGCATCTCCTCCAGGATGCAGCAGCAGGGCACTGGCTTCCGAGGGGAAGCACTGGTCACTAGGGCCTGGAGGGCATTGCTGTCTTAAGACTGAGTAGGGTAACCACCTGCCTCAGCCTCCTTCCAGGGGGCTAAGACACACGCCGTACTTCTTTTAAAGCAGGGTGGGGCTGAAAGGGTGTTGGAGGTGGGGCCACCCGTGGGGAAGGCCGACTGACCCCAGATGGTGGAGATGAGCTGGGGTAAGGGCTGTTACCGTGGTGACCCCTTCACTCCCCGAGTGAGGCCCCTCACAAACCAGTGCTCAGTGAGCACGGTGGTGTACACCTGCATACGTCTCAAACCCAGGAGGCTGAGGATTCCAAGTTCAAGCTCAGACTGGGATACACAGCAATACCTTGTCTCAAAATGAAGTTAAAAGGCTGAGAATTTAGCTCAGTGTGAAGGTCCGGTTGAATTCCCAGGGCTACATGTGGGCAAAAGCACGCACACACACAACCTACCCTACTTAGAAAATCCTTGCCTTTGCCCATCTTTGGCTTTTGCCTATTTTGCCTTCTGGCAGATTGTTCTAGCATTTAGATCTCTGATCCACTTTGGTTTCGGTTCGGTGAATGGTGGGAGCACAGGTCCACACTCAGTCTGTGGCCCGCGGGAAGCCACTGTCCCGGCGCCCTGCATCACAGATGCTCTTTCCTGCAGGGAAGACGCGGCCCCTTTGCCAAGGACAGCCTCGTACGCCCACAGCGGAATGAAGGATGGGCAGCAGGAAACAGGGAGATGGGTCTTTGGCACATGGGATGGGAACGGAGGATGGAGGAACAGGGAGGAAAGGACGAAAAGAGGATTAAGAAAAGGGAGGACCGTGAAGCGCTGTGTTCGAGCACGAAGTTCCTCTGAGGAAGCGACCGCGTGCTGCCACCCTGTGGAAAACGCTGTGAGGAGGGGCTGGGCGATGCGGGGGTGTGGGGTGGGGGTGCCGAGAAGTGAGAAATGTCTCGTGCATGTGCCAACTCTGCATATGGGTGTAATCACAAAACAGTACCAACGTACCACAAAAGTAAAAAGCTCCACCCTCCTCTGTCCTTGGTCACCGCCTTCTAATTCTCTTGAGAAAAATGCTTGGCTGTTAGGAAGCAAAGCACATCTTTATGTCAATCAATTACAAAGTATCATAACGTAGCAGTTGAAAAAAATGTTCCAAAAAACCAGCACAATTATAAGTATGGGGTTGAGAGTATTGTTGTGAGTTCGAGACCAGCTTGGGCTACAAAGTAAGCTCAGAGCCAGCCTAAACTGCATAAGACCCTGTCTCAAAAAAAAGAACTATGGGGCGGAGTGTCTCTGAGGAACATGATGTTGTTAGCAGCTCCTAGGAGAGGTGGCAGCCTCGAGGAGCTGTGAGTGTTGCCAGCCTTGGACATGCAGTCAGCAGAAGCTCCACGCCCACTTGTGTGGAAGCCACTTTCGGCAGAGGGTTGTGCTTCTCCAAAGAGCCGACCAGCACTGCCCTTAAGGAGGCACTTGGGTCAGACCTGGCTGTACACACATGCAGGGACAAGTTACGCTGTCTGTGCCAGCACAGGCAGGCTGCCCATCTTGTGGGGGGCATGTACAAAGAAACTCACCTGCCTCAGCCTGCCCCCCTGCCAGTCAGGTCTTACACTTTCGGGTAAGTTCATGAATTCTAGTGGAAAGACTTCATCCTGTACATGACAAACCTGCACTCTGGATGAAAACCTTCAGATGAGGAGAACTCTTACCTTTCTGTAATATTCTCAGTAGAATCAGTGCCATTTGTAAATGTGTTCTTTAGCCTGGGAGTACACAGTGAGTGAAAACCATCAATACAGGTTCTCACGTCCTAACGCAAATGCGCAGTGACAGGCTTCTGACACGCCATGGCTGTAACTGCTAAGCCCACCCAGTGTGGCCTGCGCACATGCACACAAACGGGTTCGTATGTGTGCACACCCCACAGCACACTCAGGATGCGAACAGCTGTGCCAGAGAGGAAAATATAAAAATACATTTAAATAACAACTCAGAGAGGACTACAAAGTATTATTTTTTGAATTTTTCGTGTTTTGCGTCTTTATTTTTTTATAAGGAAAATCAGAGGCGTGAAGAATCACAACATTCCCCTTATGTTCTCAGCTTTAAGAAGGGTTGGTTTTTCTGCATCAGAGCTGTTCCCGGCCAGATACCTGGGAGGAAAGGGCTGCTCGCACCCTGAGGCCCAGCTCAGAGTTAGTTTGTGCTCCCCAGACTCTTGGCACCGCCACGGCGAGAGTGAGAACGTGAACGAACCCGGACGCTGTCGCCGTCACGGCATGCTGCAGTGACGAGTGGCTGCCAAGAGAGCCAGCGCTCCTGCGAGCCCGGCAGACTCCGGGCTCCCCTGCCGTCCCCTTCCTGTGCGAAGACAAAGCATGCTCAGAAATACTGCAGCCGGGCGCTCCGCTCCTGACCTGGCCGACCACACTGGAACCAAGCGATCTGGTCACTCTGCACAGAAGAGTGTGGCCGACAGAGGACGGGGACAGACACAGCTAGATCTTTATGCTGGCCCCGCCATGACACCCTGACTGACCGTGGCAAGCCACAAGGAATGCATTTCCCATGCCCAATGGCTTCTCTTCCCTCTGCTGGTTGTGGGGACCCAGGAGTCTCTTCTGGGCCTTCTGGGCAAAACTCAGTCTGAAGCCACCAAGCCCTCCAGGCAGGGAGCAGGGTCTGAAACTCCGTCTGACAGCAACCGGCCAGATGGCGAGACGGTGAGATGGTGCAGTCAGTGCCACCTTGGCCCCAAGGTGTGCATGGCCTGGGGGTGAGGGTGGGCCTTGGGCTCAGAGCTGGTAAACAGTGCACTTGGTGACCAAAGCTTGGGCATCCCCAGAGGCAGCCTTTGGTGTGCGAGACTCCTCGTGTCCCCCACACCACCTGCAACAGCCACTCATGTGCTCACTAAGGAGCAGGAGGGGCAGGGGTCAGACACCCACAAAACCTCCAGCGTGAAGGACAGATTCCTACCTCTCCCCCACCCCAGCTGGTGCTCAGTTCTGAAAACGAGTGTCCATCCCACAAGATGCTTCAGCGCCTGTGTGACTGTGTGGCTGCACTAGCCGGGCACTGTGCTGGGCAGTCACACTGCAGCTGGTGATCGGCCTTCGAGGGAAGGCGCTCCTGCCACAGACCAAGCCCACAAGCCCTGCAGCTCATGCTGGCTGCTGGTACCGCTGACTCCACGTTTAATCCAACTCTTGGTTGCACTGCTTTAGAAAACATAAAAGAAACCTGGCATGGGGCATCCCTGTAATTCCACCCTTGGGAGGCTGCATCAGGACTGCTGTGAATTGAAGGCCAGCCTAGGCTATATACACTGAGTCTGATACCAGTCTGAAGCACACAGAGACCCTGTCTCAAACTCAAAAACAAGAAAAAGAAAACACAGAAGATTTGGTCCAAATCCACACAAGTGTATTAAAGAGCTTTCTGTGTTTTGTTCCCAATTCCACGCTCTACTATCTTTTGCTGGAAAAATATAAAAAAACCTCCACTAGCGCGTGGTCTGAAGCACGCATGCACTGCTGCTCGAGTCCCTTTCCCTGGGCTTCTGGCTTGGTGTCGAGAACCCTACAACTGCCTTGAGCTTCCTATTTCTCACCTCCTCTTCCCAATCCCTCCTGCCTGTGCCCAGGGCCTATGACACAGCGACTCCAGGCCCAAGGGAAGAGAGGTTCCTGGCAATGAAACTGGAAGGAAAACGGAAGGGCAGACGAGCTTCTCTCAGTGGCTAGCAGAGGACACACATCTGTATAATCTCCTATCTGAAGCCCAGGCCTAGAGGGCTTCCCTTGATCTGGGAGGGAAAGCACCTGCCCAGCCCTGGGAACTTCCTCCCTACAGGAGGCCAAGACTGACAGTTCCAGGACAGCAGAAACCACTTTTTTTTTTTTTTTTTTTTCCAGACAGGGTCTCACTATGCAGTTCAAACTGGCCTTGAGCTCACTTTGTAGCCTAGCCTGGCCTTGAACTTGCAATGATCCTCCTGCCTCAGCCTTCCGAATGCTGGGATTATAGGTGTGCACCAACACGCCTGGCTAGAAGCCACCTTTTTCCTAACTGCTTTGTGTTTCAGTGGCAGAAACAGAAGCTACAACAGGGAAGCGAGCTCCTAACATCTTCTAGGATAAGCAATTGCAAGGGAAGATAAAGGAAAGCTGGCAAAGCAGATCTGGGTGCCCAAATCCCCGAAAGCCTGACAGTCAGGCAGACACCGCACAGACCACGTTCTAACGCAGCCCCTTGTGAAACACTCTTGCCTTTGGCCCCTAGGACCAGTGCTCAGGCCCCTAAGGTATCCTGTGTGCATCTGGCCACCTCCTGTACAACCACTTGCCTGGTTTTGTGACTCTAGGGGACAGGTCTTGGCCCTGTTCTGGCAACCTCCCCAGGTGATGCCACGAGATCTGCAGATCCACAAACTCCACATCCAGGCCCTAAAAACTCCCACTGCACCATGCTTGGTGGGAAATGTTGATGTTCGAGTTGTCTGAGGTTGTTTTAATTCTATGTAAATGAAAAGGAAAGCTAGGTAAATACTGCAGCCTGTGACCACAACCTCTCATTGCTTTGCTGAACCCATGCTCTAGGTCTGCAGCAAACAAGGCACATGTCACCTGAAACAGGGTGCCCACGGTCACCGACCCCCTCGTGCCTCCATCTCTCACATGACCCAAAAGGGAAGGGGTTCCTGGTAAGACACCAAGAGACCCTTTGGGTGTTACTTTTTGCTTTTTTTGAGACAGGGTCTTGCTAACTAGTCTAGGCTGGCCTTTGCGGCGATCCCCTGCCTCAGCCTCCTGAGTGCTGGGATTACAGGCGTGCACCACAACACCCGGCAATGGGTTACTTTTGTGCTTACTTACGATAGCTATAAACTCTCCTTCATAAAGTCACAGTTACGCAACAGGAGAGCAGAGGAGGAGGAGAGACAATGTTAAGGCTGTAGGACACCACTCTCCTTGGCTCCAGGTCCTCCAGACACACAGTCAAGCTCCCTACCAGGGAGCAAGGGTTTTAGCAGCAGAAAAAAACCCGTCTCTCTCCCAATATCCACTTGGAGAACAAGATCAGAAATCAAATCTGCCATGGAAGCATTCCAGAATAATCCAATTTGGAAAAAATTTAATTAACAAAATAAAGTAGAGGGAAAATGGTCCAGGTGGGGCTGCAGGGCAAGAGGTCTCCTGCCCAAGGCTGAAGTGCGCCAGCACCCAGCTTCTTCAGCTTTGACAACGGAACCAGCGTGCCGCATGCCTCCTGTGCCATCACTACGTACAGACATGGAAGCCAGAGGACCGAGCTCTGCTGCGTAGGCGGCCGGCTCCTGGGTGCCGGCTTGGCACATCACGCATGCAAAGCAAGGAGACTTTGGCTTCACCAAACAGTTAACTTTGGCAAAAAAAAAAAAACAAAAAAAAAACACCAAAAAAAGATAAAAGAAAAAAAGAAAAAGAAAATGAAAAAATAATAGAAAACAAAGAGCTGAAATTCATAAGCAGGATTAAAAGCCACTGCAGTGAAAATGGTGTATTTTCTCAAAAGTATGGAGTTAGACTATCACTATCATTTTTTCTTTAAAGTCTCTGCCATCCTCTCGCCCAATTCAGGTCAAAGTTCATAGCAGCAAAGCAAAGTCCTCCGTCAAGCCTGTTCTCTGCTCCCAGGCTCAGGCTCAAGGTCAAGCTCAGTCAGTCCGCAGGATCATCGGAGGGTGCTCGCTGTCTTCATCCAGGCGCAGGGCGCTGGCCTCGTCCTCCAGGCACACACCGCCCACGGCACCCAGGTCGTCTGTGTAGGCTGCAAGGACACAGGAGCCACCCTGACTGCTGGACATGAGCTACAGGTTCTGGGGCTGCACACACCAAGCCCTTTGGAACTGAACCGCTCCTCTAATGGGTCTCTGCAGCCTCAGGCAGCTCAAGAGAAAATCCTCCATCTCCCCAAATTCATCAGTGTCAAAAAGAGGCAGGCATAATGAGCAACGACTCCAAATCGGCAGGCCATGCCCTTTCCTCCCAAACAGGGAAATGCTTAATTTGGCTAAAAGGACGCTGGGTCCAATGCGGCAGGCAGCAGGAAGCCCTCCTGGCAACTCTCACCCACGACTCCAGGGTGTAGAGAGCCAGCTCACACCTCCGAGAGTCCCTGACCTCAGGGACCTGTCTGCATGCTGCCCTGCCGCACAGCCCGAGCTCTCCCCTCCTGCCTCTGCCCAGAGAGGGCAACCACTTCCCATTTCCGACACCACGTAGGAGGTGGCAACACCAATGCAAACACACAAAAGACCCAGCCCCTGTGGCATCAATTACCTTCCAGGTTTGCGTCCTGCCCCTTACCAAGCCTCGTGGGGGAAGAGGGCGCGTAAGCACTTTTTGCAGTGCCATAGGTCTGTGTTACTAAAGGGCAGTCGTGAGAAGCAGAGTCCACAATCTCACTGGTTGTCTCCATACTGCCGTCCAGCCTGGAGAGAACAAGAACAGGGCTGAGTGCTTCCAGAAGGATGTTTAGCAGTACCACATGCTGACAAAAGGCCACTCACGGATGGACGCTGCTGTCCCTCAAGCTACGGCCACCTACCTGCCACCCTGGGCACCTGTGCCCTGACGTTTCACATGGAAAGCCCAATGGACAAAGTTAAAGCGAGTGATGCATTTTAAAGGGATCACCAAGGGTTGAATTCAAAATAAATGAACAGCTTTTCCACTTTCACCCTGACTGTGAAGGTGCCACAGTACTGCAATCACAGCTTCCGAATAGCAAGTGTGAAGAGACAAAGTACAGCACCTTCCACAGTGAGTCTTGAAGCCTGTATCCCCCAGTGATCCATGCAGTCTGGGGAGGCTACTGTGCCCTGGTCTTTTTCACTTTCAAAACTCTAAGGCCCAGCTTTAGGCCGGGCTGGGCTGCCTGTGCTGCTCTACACAGAGGGACTTCCACCGCACAGCCTCTCCTCCCGCTCTGCTCTAGCCAAGAGGCCCTGGCGTCAGGTGGGATTGGCTTCATCTGGGAGAGGGAGCCCCGAGGGCACAGGCCAGCACACGGAATCGCCTTGGTGTCCCTGGGTTTTGCCCACAATGGCAGCTGTGGAGAAGCTCACCTGTGCTGTCGCATCAGGGCGCACTCGCCACCCTCCTGGGGGTCCAGGTTGTACATGTACAAGTAGCCGTCGGAAGCGCCCACCAGTAACCGGGGGATCTTCTGAATTCTAGGGGGAACCAAAGCAGCCTCATTCTAGGAGCAGGGCTTTCACAAATGCACCGCACCGCCTCAGGGCTCTCCTGTTGGCTGTGTGGGGAGAACCCCCAGAGCAAGCACAGCAGGAGCTTCCTGGGCCACACACGTCACCCAGAGGAAGAGGACAGGCACTGCGTAGGGGGCCCCTGGCTGCGACTGTGCACCATGTCCCAAGTGGCAGGGCACAGCCAGGTGCAGTGTGCAGTCTGTGGTCACTAGATGGGTATCCGGCGGGACTCTCAGCTACGCTCGCAGCAGTGCAGTGCAGGCACGTGCTGGGGACCCAGGCTGGCTCCCGCCGTCAGGCCCTTGCTCCGCGCCTCCAAAGGGTTCACTTAATGCTTGTCATCGACACGAAATACTCAACAGAAACGGCAATGGACGGTTTCGTGGACCACCACAGAGGAAGTGCTCAGGTCCCAGGTCTACAAAGATCGACCGTGGACCCTTCCCCAACAACTCCCTGACAAGCACTGTAGCATGGCGGAGGCCAGGAGGTGGGTGCCTGTCCCCACTCACGTGGCTAAGGAGCAGATGTTCTTGTGGCCACAGAAGGGCAGGCGGACAGTGGCAAAGGCTCTGCCCTGGTTGAACATCTCTGTCACTTGTGAGGGCAGGTAGCTGGTGGACGCCATGAGCACCTTTCCAAAGTAGCCAGTCCATGTGGTGGGCTCCTCAGGGGGTCTGCAAAGAAAGGTCACTGGATATGTGAGGTGGCTCTCACCGGGAGGCCCGTATCCCCGTGACTCGCCAAGAGCCCTGAAACCACAACGGCAAAAGCTCTACTCTATAAAAATGGGGGTTGCGGAAAAAGGAGGATCAGGCCAGGGGACATCTCCCAGGAGGGGCTGAGTCAGAACAGGAGGAGCCAGGACCTGCGAGCAGCTGGCTACATTCTGTAAAGGCAGTTTACTAGGCCCTACTCTGGGTCTTTGTAGCAAGAAGTCTCTAAAAACTTTGAACGCAAACCTCAAACTGTTAACGGCCTTACTGCAGCACTGTGGGCTGACCGAGAGCCTCCAGTATGCGAGGTAAGTACTCTGTCACCGAACTACACCCCCAGCCTCCCATATTTGAGTCCAGCCAAACTGACAGTTTAGCCAGAACTACAAAATGAGACCTTGTTTTACAAAGCTCCCCTCATTGAGGTGGGTGTGGTGGCACACCCCTGTAATCCCTGATCTCAGCGCTTGGGAGGCTGAGACAGGAAGACTGCTGAGAGTTCAAAGCCAGCCTGAACTACACAGTGAGACCCATCTCAAAAAAAGAAAAAAAGGAAAGAGAAAAAGAGGCACCCATCTCCTCTGCATAAGACTCAGCCTAAACAATATTCACTCTTACAGGGTGTTCTTTTCAAAATTTAAGGAAAGCTGGGTGTGGTGGCACATTCCTGTAATCCCAGCACTCGGACTAAGGCAGGAGGACTGCTACAAGTTCAAGGTTAGCTTCAACTAAAGAGCGAGAAAGCCTGTCTCAAAAAAAAAAAAAAAAAAATACAAAGAATACTGCCCACCACACCTATTCGTAGTATTGACACAGAAATCAGCTACTTTGCGACTGAAACAGCCCTGTCTCCCGCTGAGAGCAGGCTGGTGTCCTTCCAGCGGGTGCTCTGAGCCTGGCTGCCTCTGTGTATGCGAGGCGCACAGAGGGGACAAGGGTGCTGGCCACAAGCTGTCTGTGTGGTATCTGAAGCCCCAGCCTGGTGCTGTCTTTTTTTTTTTTTTTTTGAGACAGAGCCTTGCTATGTACGCTAGGCTGGCCTGAACTCCCAAGTGCTGGGGTTACAGGCATGTGCTACCACGCCGCCCGGCCTCATCTTTTGGCCTCGCTGCCTCCATCAGAAGATGGGGAGTAAGGACAACCTACCATGTGCCGTACCTGGTGTGTTTTAACCAAGCTGGAACTGCACTGGATGAGGTGGGAGGCAGCATGGCTTTATGCTATGCTTCTACCTAGATAGTCAGGGGACCTAGTGTCCTGTGTGTTTTTAAAAACACGGGGGACAGGGTGGGGTTCAGCGGTACAGCATGCACCTAGTATCTGCAAGGTGCTGGCTTCCAGCCCAGTGTCTGTCTGTCCCCAAAATACCAAGGAGGAGAGAACAGACCCTCCTCTGCAACTCACTTTTCCTTCACAGTCTCGAGTTTGAAGATGTGCACGGTCTCAGTGTTGCTGGACGCGGAGAGAAACATGCCGTCCATGCTGAAGGCCAGTGAGCAGATGCTCACACACCTGTAGGACAAGGTACATGAGAGGTACCCCGACGCCCACCAATGTTTCTCTCGGACGTAGGGACAGTTCCAAGATGGGTGCACTTGGGTCTACTGATGGCCTCTCGTTCCTCTCCACCATCCTCAGAAAAGCAGGGGAAAATGTTGGGAGGTGAAGCTAAGGCTGAGCGATTCGATAACATATCCCTAGATGGCCCATTTTCTTTGCAATTCCAAGTAAGGGGAATCAGGATGGTACCAAACCATTTTTACTTGAATTAGGGCGGATTTACAATCCTAAGGTTAGTAAAAGGAAACTCAATACTTTAAATTACCAAAAACTTCATCATGCCAGAGGGTAAATCACTAAGCTTGAAATTTACACACAGAGTACAACTTCCCACACATGAAGCTTCTACAGTGTATCTTACACAGTACTGAAAAATCACAAAGCCATTATTTCATTAATAGGAGTTTTCTCCTAATCCCAGAAATGTAAGGTACCACTCACCACAGCTGTTTGGGGAGGATTTCACTCAATGCAACACACTTTCACAGAGCGTTTACAACCTGCCACCCCTGTACGTAAGCCCCAAGGGTAGAGAAGCAAGGGCAGCGGGGCCTTGATGATGCTGATGTAGGAGGCATGCGTGTGCAGACACTGAGTATGCCAGAAAGAGTAAGTGAAAGTTTCTGGCGAAGTGCAGAGCAATGAGATGTTACTGCATGAGGGTCCAGCAGAGCCCTCAGTGAGCAGATCCCAGTAATGAAGCTGGCCAGGGGACAGCACTGTGGGACCCACAGAGCTACCTCTGCTCTGCTGAGGACATGGGCATCCAGTGAGGCTGGAACAGGAGGGCAGCAGGAGGGAGGACAGGCAGTGAAGGCACAGTAGGACTACAGGCCTGCAATGGAGGCTCATCTTATAGGCAGAAGGGGCAGGGAATGTTTTGGGTGGGCTACAGCCTAACTATACTGACATCTTTTGTCAATACCATGCGCGTACAAGGTCAGAGGGCACGGCCAGAGGTGGGGGCACAGGAGCAACTACCTGGATGCACAGGAGGGAAGGAAGGGGCCAGGCCTGGGCCATTTACCAAGAAAGGTGAGGTATGTGAGGGATGAGGAGCAGGTGGGTACATTCTGGCCTGCAGTCTAAGGTGCCCAGCGTCAGTGGGCAGGAGGAGGAGGAGAACCATCTGGAAAGGGGGGGGCGGTGTGAGGAAGTCCAAGGGACACCAGAAGCAGGACAACCAAGCAGGGAGGCAGTCACTGGCAAGGACCATGACATCTGGCTTTGTCTTTGAAATGGAGACAGTGAGGCACACACCTGCTCTATCTCTGGTACAGCTGAAGGGATCCACGTGGTGACTTCTGGTCAAAATCATCTGCCAGCGAGCAAGGGGAGCTGGCGCAGTGCTGGGGGCAGAGATGGAGCACAAGCGCGGGCTGCATCTGTACTGAGTGTCTGCACTGGGGCGGTCGAGGAAACAGCGGGTTTCCCAAGTCCCGGGCCCCTGGCTCCCTGTCCATGCAGGGGATCCTTAGCACGCTTTCATGAAAGTACTCTCTACCTGCCCTGACCAGACTGACTCCAAATGTCAGTTAGCTGTCCTGGTGGGTAGAATACGGCTTTGTATTTAAGCAGAATCTCCCTGCTGTTCCTTCAAGTCATACTTGCTGGGACACAGTTAAGTGAAACCAAATTCCAGATACAACCCCCAGAGTCAGCCCAGGGAATTACTCACTTACCTCTTTACTCCTCTCCGGAACTCAAAAAGCTTTTGTCCCTCTGGAATGGAAAATACCCTAATCACGGTCCCCTGCAACCAGGAAAGAAAAAAGGCAGACTTTACGCTGCGTAAATACACCTTTTCTGTTCCCTCTGCATCAGACAACAAATGAAGCTCGTGGCCCATTTCCAGTGCACTGCCGTCCTGGAAGAAGCCTGGGGCCCTCTGCTCTATACCCTGCTCCCAGGGTGAGCCCGAAGCCCCACAGGCCAACCTGGGTTGCCCCATCGATGGATGTACCCAGCAGCATACCCGTCTCTGTCAGCCTACTTCAACTTACTGTTATTCTAAACAGAACAGCTGGAAACCTAGTGTGGAATGTAAGACATTTAAACTATTAGAATTCGTTAGCTGGAAATTTTACCTAGCTGCCTTAGAAGGAGTAAATCCACATTTAACAAATTGCTAAGACATGCTGAAGTAAACTTTCACTAAGAGAAAAAATATGAGTATCTGATGAGCTGTAGCACACTTCCCTGCTTTACAATGAACAGCCTGGAGAGCCCGGCTTTCCTCATGTGTCCCACCTCCCTTCCCTCAAGCAAGTCAACCCGAGCTGCGCATGGGTGAGACAGAAGGCGAACATGTGCGAGAATGAGTGAGAGTCAGAAGCCAAGAAGAAACGTGAGCAGGACTTCCAGCGTGAGACTATTAAAAGGCTTAAGTGTTGGCATTAAAAGAGTACAAAAGGGGCTGGGGATTTAGCTCAGCGGCAAAGCGCCTGCCTGGCAAGCGCAAGGTCGTGAGTTCGGTTCCTGGTGCCGGAGAAAAACCAAAAAAAAAAAAAAAATCACAAAAGAGTACAAAAAAGAAATAGATGGGCAAACACAATGGAAGCCTTACAACAGCCCACGTTTCCGATTTGTGGGGTAGGAAGAGCCTCACATCACAGTTTAGAAGGCTCAGACCGTTAAATATAAAAATTGTTAGGAATACCTTACGTGCTTATAAATAGCAAGAAAAGGGCAGACCCCCTAAACGCAGCGCACAAAAGAGCTGTTTAGCCAACTCACAGTGGGCCAAGCAGGGGACGCAGTGCAGCTTGTAGGAAGCAGACTGTGGGCATGAGGCAAGTCGTTTACAAAAATGGGGCTGAGGTTTCCTCTGGGTGCAAGGATACCACCGAGTAACTAACTCTGAGAATTAGAGGGACACGATGTTTTATGCATGCATACACAAAAGCAACCAAGGCAAAGGGCTTCTTCTTTACAGTTCAACCCCAGGGCCTTTGCACTGAGCTATACCTTGGCCCTTTTTTATTTTGAGACAGGGAGTCACTAAGTTGGCCTTAAACTTGTAATCCTCCTGCCTCAGCCTCCCAGGCTTCTGGGACTAGAGGTGTGGGCCACCAATAGCAATCTATTGTGTCATACTAGTTAAGGCTGCTTGGGGACATGATACCAAGTTCCTTGAAAGCAGGATTAAGTTACATGCTTTGGTGGCCTGGCCCCAGAACACAGTAGGCCTGAGAAGACCCAGTGATAAAATCTCACAAATGGGGTTCTGTTTAAATGCAATGAAGTGTTTGTTCTTTCCAGTCTAGAAAAAGTTATTCTATTTTTGGTAGCTTTGAAATTCCATCAAGTGCTTTATGGACTAAGAGCTAATAAGAAACAAAATGGCAAGGTTTTGATGAAGGGGTAATGACCTCACACTCCCAGAGCAGCTGGGCAAGGAGCTGTGGGCGGGACACAGCTGGCTGCTGGCACAATTGAAAGTCAGGCTTGGAGTCCAATCCTGACAGCACCCAATGGGATGAGCCTGGGCAGCGGCTCTGAGCCCACGGCATGAGACTGCTACACTGGGATCAGGAAGCATAAAGAATACAAGATATTCCTGGGAAATGGGACTGAGGGGAGAGCTGACTCGGGAGAGGAGGCTGTTTTAGGACTTTAGGGAGAAGAAAATACAAATCCAAGTGCAGTGGGCAAGTGTAGAGAGGACTGGTGCTCAAAAAATGACAAGATAACTAACTCGATCTCCAAGAGACGGAAGAGCAGGGGTCAGAGCTTTGGAGAAAGCAGGGACAGTGTGGAAGGTGAGGTGGTGGGCTAAGCTTGGCAGAACAGGAGGGCTAGTCATGCTGACATCTGGCCAGCAGAAGGGTGTCACAGCTGGATGCTCCGTTCTGTGCGTGGAGGGGTTTAAAAAGGCCGCACTGGAGCCAGGTGGGTGGTGTACACCCACCGTCCCAGCACTCGGGGCTGAGGCAAAAAGAGCCCTCAAGCTTGCGAGTTCCAGGCCAGCAAAGGACATTATAACAATAACCTTCCGTAAAAAGGAAAACAAAGAGGCCACAGGCCACATCTGTGATCATCTACCTCTCAGAAAATAGGTACTTTTTTTTTTTTTTTGGTTTTTCTCCGGTACCAGGAACCGAACTCATGACCTTGCACTTGCCAGGCAGGCGCTTTGCCGCTGAGCTAAATCCCCAGCCCCGAAAATAGGTACTTCTTAATCACATCTGCTCTTCACGCTTCTGCAGCAGCTACGGATGCTTAGCGCCATCCATGCTGACAAAATAAAGTATCTACTCAAGCAGAGGTTCTCGAGGTGGGGTTCGGGATGTGTAGCCTGGGGATACAGCGGTGAGTGTTACCACAAGGCGGCTGCAATGGGTGTCATCGCTGGTTTGTGGGCACACAGGACTTTGCTCACACACTTGGGCCTCCTAGTCACAGAACAACGGCTAATGTCAGAGGAATGGATGGCCATCCAGCTTGTTATGGAAGACAAGAGGATTCCCGGGGACACAGACTTCCCACGGCACACAGTGGGGTGACCCATGAATGTGGGCTTCCGGGAGGAGATGGCTGTGTACAGTGCTCATCGATGCTGGGAACTGGGTACAGTGCACTCCCTGCACCTGTCTCAGCACTCAGAAGGCATCTGAGACAGACTGTGACTGCAAAGCAACCTCAGGCTCTGAGTACATTCGAGGAGAGCCACTGCCCTCTTTAGAGACAGCTGGGCCAAGCATAAAAGATGGGATCTATGAGCCTTTCCGGGAAGTTCCTTTCCCAGGTCTGCAGACATGGCTGTGTACATGTTCTTAGTAATACACTTGTGGACTAAATAATGCAAGTGCTTATAAAATCAATTACATTATATTATAAATTATATTATACTGTATTATATTATATTCATCTAGCCTGTGTCCCTTTATTGTTGGTCCTTAGTCTGAACAGAAATGACTTCAAAACCAGTTTGTAGCTGAGCATGGTGGCTCATGTTTGTAATTCCAGCACTCAGGACAGGCAGAGGCAGGAGGATCCTGTGAATTTGAGGCCAGCATGAATTACATAGCAAGCCCCTGTATCCAAAACAAAAACCCTTCCCCAAAACAAAACAAACTAGTTTGTAGAAAGCACCTGAAAGCGCTTTGTTCGGAATAGTATGGGGATCCTACAGATCCTGGCAATAGCATATCCTAGGCAGGCTCATCTCCAGTAAAGTGTATGTTGTACATGTCTTGCTGAAATCTAAACGTTAAATACACTGTATATTCATTTAAAAGAAAAAAAAGTAGCCAGGTATGATGGCCCACACATGTAGTTCCGGCTACACACGAGGCTGTGGCAAGAGTATTGCTTGAAGAGTCTGAGAGCAGCCTGGGCAACATAGTAAGACTCTCTTAAAAATGAAAAATAAAAACCAAACCTCCCTGAACCAAAAAAAGCCAAAAAGGTCACATTTTTTTTCTCCCTTTTCAGTACTAGAAATTGAATCTAGGGCCACTGCACAAACCTATAGCCCTAACCCTTTTTATGTTGGGACAGAATCTCAACAAATCACTAAACTGTCTAGGCTAGGCTGGAATTTTGTAATCATCCTACGTCAGCCTCCTACAGTGCTGGGATTACAGGCCTGTGCCACCATACCTGGCTAAGCCACGTCATCAAAACCAAGGAATTCTTATTGGAATCTCTTAAATTAACCATTAGAAATTCACAAAAGCTGAGAGTGGTTGTACACACCTATAATCCCAGCACTGAGGCAGGAGGGTGGCAAGTTCTAGTCTTGCCTGAGCAACTTACCAAGACCGTTTCATAAAAGAAAAAAATGCAAGGATGGACCCTGAGATGTATTTAGATCGACTGGGTAACAGAATTGTCTTTGACTTTTTCACACTCTCCCTTATTTTCTTTGTTTTTTTTTGGCTGTTTTTTTCCGGTACCGGGAATCCAACTCACAACCTTGTGCTCACCGGGCAGGCGCTGTGCCGCTGAGCTAACTCCCCAGCCCTCTCCCTTATTTTCTAAACTCTCTAGTATAGGACAGGACACCACAGTTTGAAGACACACCGAGGAGAGTGGCCTGGCTACGAGTGCAGTTTCATCTCCTCTGTGCCCTTCTGTGTTTTCCACAACAAGTGTATGAGTTTTCTTGTCAAGACAATGGCACCAGGGCGCAGTCTGGACAGAAACATCCCCGTGGCTGTGTGCTGAATGACGGTAGTGGTGAGACCGTAAGAGGTGGGGCCTGGCGTGGGGGGGAGTGAAATGAGTGTGTTGTCCCCTCGTCCCCAGGCTGTCCCGAAGTGAGCAGCTGTGCTCTGCCCTGCGCCCCGTGCTTAGCTGTTCTGCATCGCCACAGGCCCAGAGCGAAGCACTAGTGACCATGGACTCAAGCTGTAACCTGACCTTTTCCTCCTTAGAGGACAGTTCGCTAGGAGAGAAAGTGGACTCACGTGTTTCCCTCACTCCATGGCAGCTGACTGTTGTGGCCCACGGCTTCTCTGCAAGGCAGCATTACAAAAACCTGTCTGGTACCCTGGTGTGTGCGTAAAGTTGTAACCGAGGCCTTCAACCCACTTTTTCCTGGGCCACAGCAGACCTACCTTCTCGGAAGCAGTAGCAAGTTTGGTTCCACTTGCGTCAAAAGCCAGCGCTGCTAAAGGACTGTCATGAGCTGGGATCATGTTTGCAGCTCTCTGAAATGGGAAACCAACAAAACATGGCTGCCATGCATGAAAGCCTGTGCCCTGGGCTTCTGTCTGGCCAGTAGGCCACCATACCACCACTGAGCCACTGTTCGGTCAGCAAAAACACCAAATCCACCTGACTGGCTGGGTGGGGCTATGGAAATGCTGCTCTGACTCTGAAAGGTACAAAGCATTTTCTCCACCAAGGTTTCCATACTCTCTGGGACACCTCCACCACAAGAACTCAGCACTCAGGCTCCCACAGAGGCACCTTCCATCAGCCCTGCTCCACCACTGCGAGAGGAGCAATGACAACTATGCGGCTGGGCTAAAGATGCCAAAGATCCAAGGTGGCATTTGCAGGGAAAAACACAGTTTAACACATTTTTGCTGGCTCATATACCACCGATGTAAATGCATCACTGTCCCATGGGGGGGCTGGTGTCACTGGTGGTACAAATGGATCTAATCACTTTTATCCATCTTTTTTCTAATAAAATTAACAAGACAGTCACACACATACCACCTTACCACCTGTGGTTCAAGCTGCTGGGGACATAACGTCCAAATAGGAGCTGCAGCAGCGAGTCATGAATTATGGCCCATTGTGAATGTGTTGAAGTTACCCAAATACAGAAGAACCCTCACCAAGTTAATGGTGTCGAAGACCTGCACCTCTCCGATGGTGGCGCTCCCTGGGTATGCCAAGTAACAGTTGTCGTTATTTATTGACAGCGCACACAAGCCTGTAATAACACATGGGTGACAGGTGCAAGTCAAGTCTGAGAGGACATCCTCTTGGTTGTAATTTAGCATTTATTTTTTAAAAAAGTACAAATAAAATACCATTCTGATAAGCTAATAGCATTTTAAAAATTTGGTATCCCCAACCCACCTTAGGCGTTTTTTTATTTTTTCAGGTGATTTCAATTCTACAAACAGATGAAAGGCCTTTGCTTTGAAATGATCTATAACCTCAAAACTGAAAGCTGGGTAAACCAATGAGCTTATACTGGCTACCGATCAGCTTCAGTAGAAAGCTGACTAGTTTAAAGCCAAAACTTTAACAATCTGTCTCATCTAGGGAACCTACATAAAGAAAAAAAAATCTTTCACCTATAGTTACTGCTAAAAAAAATTTTTTTTAGTAGGCTCAGAGGCAGCCATGCCAGGGAAGAGGTCCCTGTCTTACTCAGTCATTAAGTTGCCCAGACTGGCCAAAAATTGTGCCCTCCTGCTTTAGCCTCCCAGAGTGCTGGGATTACAGGTGTGCGGCATCGCGCCCAGCATCCTAGAGCCAATCTTACAAGGCAAAATCGGAGAGATTCTCACAAACAAATTTACCTGCAGGGTTGGGGGGGGTCTCCCTGATGGTATGCAGTACCTTCATGTCCCGAATGTTGTGTATGTAGAGAGACTCTTCCAGGCACACAATGAGCCTCTAGAGAGAACACAGAAAACCTAACATGAAGAAATATCCACTGCAGTATGCAACCCTGCTTCTCTACTAACCCAGTCCTAGATTAAGATACTATATATTTTTCTAGAATACCATGCAGCCTGGATGTACAAAGCTTGGGACGCAGAAGGCTTTCTACTTCTGGGGGCAGGGCATAGAGGTACTGGAATTCGAACTAGTATACCTCACTATCATGCTTAACTACAGGGAAAGTAAGCTTTGGAGAGATTGATAAAGGCAAGTTGCTTTTAAAAGTTGATACTAGGCTGGGCACGGTGGTGCATAATTGTAATCCCAGCACTTGGGAGGCTGAGGCAAGAGCACTGCCATGAGTTTGGAGGTCAGCCTGGGCTACATAGTGAGTTCAAGGTCAGCCTGAACTACATAGTAAGACCCTGTCTCAAAAACAAAGCAAAACAAAAGAAAAAAAACAACCCTAAAGACTGATATTAAGCTAGGTGTGAAAGCGCATGCTTGTAATCCTAGCACTCAGGAAGCTGAGGCAGGAGGATCACTGTGAGTTTGAGGCCGGCCTGAACTACATACCACAACTCTTGTCTCTAAAACAGTTAAACAAACAAACAATCCACAAAAATATAAAAACTGATACTGAATGAGGGATGGGTAAGGTAAAAATAAAAGCCTGGTAATTTTTTAAGGCTATAAAATTTTATTCTGCATGCAGCTTATTGTGCTGCAAGTTCTTGCTCATTTTACAGAAAATGCATGTAGACTTAAGAGGATCCACTGAGAGAATGAATCATGTAAGAAAGAGAACCTGGCATGCACACAGTTCTTTGTTGGACCAGAAGGAACATCTGTGTATGTTAAATTCTTAAAATCTTCAAGCTATTTCATGCTACAATTTCCCAGTTTAACCAATTTTGTCAGCTAACACACCAAACTGGGTCTAATGCGGCTAATCTTAATGAGAAGGCTGCCTTTATCCAGTCCCAACCAGAAGCCAGCTCCAGTGGAAGGCGCACTCTGTCCCAGGGGCCGAGTTAGCCCTCCTGCAGGGTGTGTGGTGCTGCTGGACCGGGAGACATGGTGGACCTCGCGGCAGAGCTTCTGCACTGTGTGCTAACCTGAGCCAGGAGAGGCTCCTGGAACAAACCCAAGAGCTACGCACCAACTCTGTGCCAGGTGTTCTCATGGGTTTGGGGGAATCTACAGTTCAAACCAACAATTTAATAGAGGAAAAAGAGTCCAACAGATTTTTAAAAAATAACATTTATAAAAACAAAAGATCAATAAAAAAACTGGGTATCTCTGGATGAGTAAATGGGCAGACAGAAAGCTGGAAAGACTTGTGCCTTTAAATGGGTGAAGCAGCCTTGTAGGACAACGGTAGTATCACCGATGTGACAGCTGGGACAAAGCTGCTGAGAGAACAGAGCAGTCAGCCTCTGGCTAAGGTGTGCCCAGCATGGGGATGGACAGCTGGTGGGAGCCACAGGGTGGGACCACCTGCTCTGCTCTGGAGGAGACACCTATGCCAGGCTGGAGACACAGGGCAATGGGAAGCAATGCACCCTGAGATCCATACCAGAGCCTCACTCACCTGTCTGTTCAGCTTTACGGCCAGGATTGTGTTGGAGTAGCTGTAGTTACAGATCTCAGTTCCCTTCTTAAAGTGGCAAACCTTCAGCTTCCTGGGAGCTTTGAGGCTAACGATGGCCACTAAGCTGCTGGAGAACAATCTTTCTACAATGCACACATCTTCAGTGTCAGCTGAAACCAGAAACAAAAACACATGTGGATACATGCATCTCTGAGTGGACAGGCAAAATCCGCCTGCAGACACAAATGCACTCCTAAGTGGCACTTAAAGCAGAGACTAGCGGGCCCTTGGCATCCCAGGACAGCTCAAGAGGGTGGAAATTCCAATTTTCTCGAGTCCCAGGAATGCTGCCACTATGGATACAGATCATGCTACTATAGTAATTAATAAGAATTAATAAGAATAAATCACAGATTTACTCTAATAAGCTCTGTTGCTGGATCAGAGGACTTAAAAACATGCTTGTTAGTTCAGAAAACCTAACGAGTAGACGAAGTGATGGCATAAGATACAAGGGCCCATTTTATTAAGACATGGACTACAGAAGGTTTTACAATTATGGTGTTTCCCCTTGTGATTTTTTGATTGTATGATGGTGCTAATGTGGCAGCATTTGGTACAAACTGTACTTCTGAGTTTGTATCTTTTCCTGGGCTGGTGACATGCTGGACACTCTGATGGCTGCCGGGCCTCAGCAGTGAGCCATAGTCGCAGCCACCCGTAGGATCACCAGGAAAAGAACCTGCACCCCACAGGCACGGCTGTACCCCACAGGGTGCTGTGCTGCTGTGGGTGGGATTCAGCAGGTCACATATGGTAGGTAAGTACACTTCCATTTTTTATATTTTCAAACCAGGAGGGGTCTGTTGGGATGCAAGCCCACTGTAAGTGGAGGAGTATTTCTAAGCAAGTGCAGGGTAGCGATCTATTCAACATGAATTTGACAAGCAAATGAGCTGAACACCAGCCTAGGTACTAGCATAATGAGGTTAACTACAGAGTCAGACATAGCCTAAATGCCATAACACGTATTTGTTAAAAAAGAAAAAAAAAAAAAAAAAAAAATCCAGGCATGCTAGCACACACTTGTAATCCCAGCACTTGGGAGGCTGAAATAGGAGGATAAGTGCAAGTTCGAGGCCAGCCTGGGCTATACAGTGAGTTCAAGTCCAGCCTAAACCACATAGTAAGAACCTGTCTCAAAAAAAAAAAAAAAGCTTATTATTACTCAGAATGGAAGAGGTAGTACAATCAAGCACATGATTCTAAGCTCTTAACAGTTTATCTAGTGTCTTTTACCTATTCACAAATAAAATCATTTTTCCTTCTTTCCTACAGCAGTGTATAAACCTTTATTTCAAGCATCAAAAGAAATGGGCTTAGAAAGTGGCCGGGGGTGCCTAGTGGCATCCCAGAGCAGGCACCCTGCTACCAGGTCCTGCCTTCCCATGAAGCACACAGGTGATCCTGCTGCTCCCTCCTGGGGGGAGGCCTCAGCATATGGCCCAAACAGGGCAGGGCTCTGAAGAAACGAACACAGGACCAGAATGTCAACTACATGAGGCTCAAAGAACCTAAGAACCAGACACTTATGCTCTCTGATGCCTTTTCCCCTGGAAATCCATGTGGACACTGACCGTGACAAGAATCCTGAGGGGAGGCAGGGTACTGCAAGAGCTGGGAGCTGGCTACCTCCATGAGCTGTCTTCCGCCCCTCTCGGTGAGCCTGCTCTCTCTACATTGTTTCCTAAGTGTTGGCTGAGCTGCATCCCCTGCCGTCACCTCTACCAGTCAACAGTTAACACGGAGCATCCAGTCCTAGCGGTGACGAACCTTTTAGAGCTTTCAATGATATGAACAGCCCACTGTGGCACACATGCCATAGGTTCGCCACCACTGATTTAGGTGCAGGGCTCCTGCTGGGGCAGCGCCAGCCTGGCTATGCCCTGGTCTAACATAACCTAGCAGGGAAAAGCAGCTCTTCAGACACTGGTGGGGGACAGCAGACTCGGTGGGTGGATTTTGAATATTCTCCAAACTCCTCAAGCATTACTTCAGAAATCAATCTCTTAAACTGCAATGTTATCTAAACACAGGCCACTCCTGTGATGTGGCGAAGTCCTATTATCCCCAGGGGCTGTATCTAAGAAGTGAAACTGCTTTGGCTGAAGTTCAACTGCTTCCTCTCTGACACTTGCACTGGGAAGGTGATAATACAGGGTGCCTCACTGCGTCCTGGGAATGCAATGATGACCCAGGGGAGCCCCTCAGAAAAACCAGTTTAAAAATCAGATTCTTTTGTAACTGGCTGTCAGGCATTAATTTTCTCAATGGTAAAGTAGGAAGGCGCTGGATTCACAGCTTTACTAATTCTAAGATTGGGAAAACCTGGTGTATACAAAATGGATTGTTTATTAAAAGTATATTTTTCCCTGGGCACGGTGGCTCACACCTGTAATTCCAGCACTTGGGAGGCTGAGGCAGGAGGATTGTTGTGAGTTCAAGACCAGCCTGGGCTACAAAGTGAGCTGAAGGCCAGCCTGAACTGCATAGTGAGACCCGGTCTCAAAAAGACCAAAAAACAAAGAACAACAACAGAAAGACCCAAAAAACAAATATACTGATCCTCTTCATTCGAATTCTGTATTTATAAATCTGTCATCTTTTCTAAAGTTTATCTGTAAGCCCCAAATCAATATTCATGGGGCTTTTACAGTCATTTGTAGACATACGCAGAATGGTAACAGATGGGAGGCCTCTACACTGCCTATTCCTAGTCAGGGGCTGAACCATCAAGAAAAGGTGAGAAGTCAAGAGAACTTAGACAGGTGACTGCAGAGGGCAGGCCGGGGAAGAGCAGGTGCCTGGAGAGGGGCTGCAAGATCAAAGCAAGTCACTGTTTCCAGCTCCGGAGCTACTAGGTCCACTGACAGCATAGACACCACGGTGGAGACAGGTCACTGAGGAGAAGGGTGCAGGTGCAGGGTAAGGCCATCTGGAGGTGAGGGAGGGAGCTCCCTGGGGAAGCATCCACCCTTTCTGGAGTGGGAGGAGAAACTGGCTTAGAGGCCATCAGAGGCAGGCAGGGATTTCCAGGTAAATGTGGCCAGAGACTGGCATGGCAAAGGATACATTGTCAGTACAATCCAAGGCCATCTGCAGGACTGGGAAGTCCCTCATCAGCCAGAGAACAGTGATACCAGTTCAACAGACACAAACAACTCCCGACAAGATTCAATGCTCTTTCTGCTAAAAACTCTTAAGAGACCTACAAATCGGAGGCAGCTTCTTCAACCGATCAGGGGCATTTATGAAAAGGCTATAGCTAACACTATACATGTAGTTCTTCCTTTTGAGACAAGGAACCCAGGGGCAGCAGGCCAGGGTGTCTGCTTTCCTCACTCTGCGCTGGAGGTGTCTCTCATACTGCAACAGGGTCACAGTAAGGAAGGAGAACACATGGACCAAAAAGGAAGCCATTAAACTGTCCCTACTTCAATCTTTAGGTGCCTACAGAAGCAACTATTAGCAAAGCAAAGCATACAAGACTAAAACAAAAAAATGAGGCTGAGGTGTAGCTCAGTGGTAGAACACTTGTCTGGTGTGTCCAAGGTCCTGGCTCCCTTCGCAACCATACCAAGAAAAAAGAGACTATTTTTATACACCAGTAGCAAATAACTGGGAAATGAAATCTAAAAAATTAACATAACACTGCCAACCCCCAAATTATTACATATTTTAAATTTAATAAAAGATACAAGACCCCCACATCAAAACCCGTGATATACTACTAACGCAAACTGAATAGTTAAATTAATGGAGAGTTGTACCAGGTTCATGGATTGGAAACTCAATATTGTTTAGTTTATCAATCCTCCTCAAATTGATCTCTAGGTCCAATATAATCCTTATACTCTCAGCAGGCTGTTTTAGGAACTGAAAACTGATTTTAAATTGTATATGGAAAAGCAAAAGACCTAGGATACTGAAGACTATCTCGGGGTAACCCACTCGGCCCCCCTTCTGTCCCTTTCTTGGACAGAAGCTTTCTTTCCCCCAATAAATGTATTCTGCTCTTAACCTCTGTTGTTCCTAAAATTCATTTTTTGATTTTAGAGAACACGAACTTGTCCCAGATATCATTCGGGTTGGGAGTTTTTATTTGCCTGTGTCATTTTGGAGTTCCCCACCGAGATCCCTGGACGGAGGTAAGAGTTTACTTTTGTTTCATAGACTCTGGATTGGAACGTATTTAGGTAACAAATTTTTACTCACTTCCCCATTTGATCCCAATTTAATCAATTTTACCTGAACAATTCTTATTGGCTGACCATAGTTTTGTCCATTTTTCCTTTACCTTGGACCTGCCTTACCTCGTGGTTTTGCTCTATAGAAGTCCCTAGAAAAGACAGTCTTGGGTAACCCACTCGGGCCCTGCTTCTGTCCCTCTCTTGGACAGAAACTTTCTTTTCTTTCCCTCAATAAATATATTTTGCTCTTAAAAAAAAAATAAATAAATAAATAAATAAAAAGAAGGCTATCTCAAAATAGAACAAATTTGAAGACTGACAAATAGATCAAGGGATGAGAATAAAGAACCCAAAAGCAAATTCACCTACAGGACTGTTTTTAAGCACAAAAACAATCTTCATAAAGGAAGCAAATCTTTTCAACACATGGGCATGGAATAGGAATTTGTAAGGAAACTACCCTTGATTTATACCTCACAACATACACACACAAATTAATGTGAGATGTATCTCTGGCCTAAACATGAAAGAGCTTTTATGTACAGTTATAACTACAAAGCTTTCAAAGAACACGCAAGAAAATAGCTCCATGGTTTGAGAGTAGCAATGGTTTCCTACACAGGACACAGGAAACAAAAATCATTAAAAGAAAAAGACAAGTCGCACTATATCACAATATAAAGTATCTACTTAAAAGACAAAAAAATTAAGAGAACAAGCCACAGACTAGGAAAAAATAGTCATAAAACATATCTGACAAAGTAGCTCTCTCCAGAGTATCGTAAGAACTCAAATAACTCAATAATAAAAAGACAACCAAACAAATCTGAAGAGAGAAAATCTGAAGAGACATTTCAAAAAAGATACAGACAGACAATAAGCATATGAAAGCAGTCAGTATCATTAGTCACCAAGGAAATGCCAATCAAAGTCCTAGTATTATAAGGGCTGGGGGTACGTGTGAGGCCCAGGTTCCAGCATTGTGCATGCGCACAGACACACAGGAACCACATACCAGAATGACTAAAATGACAGTGGCAATGTCGAAAGTGAGTGAGAACACTGAAGTCCTAGGAAGTGCAAGCTGTGATGGTGGGAACAGAAATGGCAGAGCCACTAAGGGAGGTCTGGTGGCTTCTGAGCACATGCTAGCCAACAGCGCCACAGGATAGCTACCCAAGACAAATGCAAACACACACACACACATAAGACTCCATAAGAACATCCACACAGATGCCCTCAGGAGCAGACATGCATGGTCATGCAGTATGTACTGGCACTGAGGCACAACACAGATGTGCTTCCAGAAATTATGCTGAGGGAAAAATGCTGTGTTAATCTAAAGTTCTAGACAGACACAGGTGAACTACAGCAGAAAAAAGGCGGGCCCTGGTTGCCTCTGAGGGTGGTGGAAGCCTAAAGAGCTTTGCAGAATGATGGTGAGCCTTGATCCAGTGCACCCCCAGAAATACGAGCACTTCTCAAAACTCACTGTGCATTCCACTGTATATAAATTTTACAAGGAAAAAATGAAAACGCTCAACCCTACTCAGATATGCTTGAGGCAGGATTTAGGGACTTTGTTCTGGTGCTGGTAATGTCTTCTGGAACACGCACAGAGTGAGGTGGGTGGTGGGCAGGTGATGAGGGCAGAACTACTGAAACGCTAGCAACACATCCTGAGTAGCAGGGAGGAGGATGTGAGCTGAGAAGTGCTTTCAACTTACATGTGTGCTTAGAAATTTCCATTAATAAAGCTTCCATTAATAAACCTCAATGTAGGTGCAGAGAAGGCAGAAGATTAATGGGTTAGAGCCGTGGTGGCGAATGTTTGGCACGAGTGCGACAGGGGCTGACTGTTAGCACTGAAAGCGCTAAAAGGTTCACCATCACTGGTTAGTGTCTGCTCATCTGTCCTACCCTGCTGGGTCTTCAAGTAGGCTTTCCTGAAATTCTTAATGAAAAAGTAGAGTAGATTTCTTTCAGGACTAAAATTAAAAAAAGAAATTGGGGCACGGTGAAGAGGCAGGAAAGCTTTTTTAAAGGTACAATTATTCACAAAAGTAACAAAGAAACGAATTTCCATATACCCACAACCTAAACTTCACAAACACTAAATTCTGCCTTGTAGTATCAACTATTTTTTCTTTCCTGAAGATTCAATAAAAAGCTCATCTTGACCAGCCTGGACTACACAGTGAGACCCTATGGAAAAAACACAAAAAAGAAAAAGTTAATCTTCAATCACCCTAAATATATCAGTAAGTAAAGAAGGCCATGAGAAAGATGTCTTTTCCAGACACGGGGTGCAAGTGAAAGATTTGGGCTGGGGATGTGGCTCAGTGGTAGAGTTCTTGCCTTGTGTGCACGAAGTCCTGGGTTCGATCGCCAGCACCACAAAAAAAGGGGGAAAAATAAAGTGAAAGGTTTCTTACATCAGACTGTAGGTGAATCAGCGTTTCATGTAAAGCACAACAAAAAATAGCAGAATACAACACTGAAAAATAATTTAACATAGGATACAAAAAACATTCTTGGTTCTGAGAAGCCTTACTTGAGAAGACGGGTATGTCTGAATACACATAAATTCAAGATCAAGCTGGTTGTGGTGGTGCACAATTGTAATCCCAGCACTGGAGAAGCTGAGGGAGGAGGACTGCTGTTAGTTTGAGGCCAGATGGGGCTACACAGTGAGTTCCAGGCTCCTGGCATACAACAACAGGACTTTGTCTCAAAAACAACAAACAAACAACAACAACAACAACAAAATCAAGACTTTAGATTGGTAAAAAGAACCATAAGAAAGGCCAGAAATCTAACGACAACTAAGAAAAAAATTTTTCAACCACAACAAAAATTTGTAACGAAATTCATTTCGTTGTTACTTTTGTGAATAATTGTACTTTTAAAAAAACTTTCCTGCCTCTTCACCACACCTCAACTTCTTTTCTTAATTTTAGTCTTGAAAGAAATCTACTCTACTTTTTTCATTAAGAATTTCAGGAAAGCCTACTTGAAGACCCAGCAGGGTAGGACAGATGAGCAGACACTAACCAGTGATGGTGAACCTTTTAGCACACGCGTGCGCGCGTGTGTGTGTGTGTGTGTGTGTGTGCTGAGACAGGGTTTTGAGATGTAGATCAGGCTGGCCTTCAACTTGCTACGTAATCCAGGTTGGCCTCAAACTCATACTGATCTGTCAATCTCCCCAGTGCTAGGTTTACAGGTGGCTAATTTGTTTTACAACAGTGAAGAGACAAGTAATTCAACAGAAAAACAGGCAAAGAAAACAGTCAACTTAAAAAATAGAAATAAAAAGGCAAATGAGTGTGCACAAAAACAGATCAATTTCAGTTGATTCAAGGATTACTAATAATCAAGGCAAATGAACATTTAAAGTCACACATTTTTAAACAGGAAAGTGTGACTGGTGCTCACAGGGCATTAAGAAAGGCAGCTTGCTCACTCCCCCACTATGGGAACCCAAGCCGGCAGTGCCTTTGTGAAGGACAATGTGGAAGCACCTATTGATTTTAAAATGTGGTTATCTCTCAAGCCTGTTGAAGTTGCCTTTCAGTAGTGCACACATATGGGCAAAACAAAGATGCCCACCCAGCATTTCCAGTCCTGCAGGTACTATACGTCCACACAGTAACTCGTACACAAAAGTTCACGCAGCACTATTCACAACAGCTCTCAAATGTCAAAGACCCAGAGGTTATCAACAGATGAACGGATGGACAAAAGCATCTATCTAGACAATGTGATGTTATTCAGCAAGAAACAGAAATAAAGTACTGACACATGCCACGGCAGGGAAGAATCATGAGAACATCTACGTGAAAGAACCCAGCCAAACACGATTCTATTTATCTGAAACGTCCAGACAGCAAATCTATAGAAGCAGAAAGTAGATTAGTGGCTGTGCTGGGCTGGGGGTGGTAGGAGGAAACAGGGAGTGACTGCTAATGGACTCAGGGTTGCTTCTGAGGATTATAAAGACATTTCAAAATTAGATTATGGTAGACTTCACAACCCAGTATAGATACACTAAACCCACCGAACTGTATGCTTTAAGAAGATTTATACACCTTAAGAAGTAGGTAAATTATATCCCAAGAAGGTTTTTTAAAAGCCACAATAAAAGCCAACTTAGGCAGCCTACTACAGAGGTAGAACTTTTGCTGATATATTAAGATCTGATACAAGAAGTATGTGATGCAAGAAGCAGGGATGCTGAACATCAACACGCTGCCACCATGAGACAGGACAGAGACTGAGCATCAGGGCACGCCCTCCCCGAGGGCGTGTGGCCACGGACCACAGGAGGGGTGTGGACAGATGTCAGGGAGGTGTCTAAAGCCTCTGAAATCAGCTATCTGTAAGGTGCATCAGATGCCCAAAGGTGTGAGTAACCCAGGAGAGGACAAAACCCTTAGCCAACTGCAGAGAAGGCTCCCCAAGAAATCCCAGCAGAGGCAGCACTGACAATTCCAAATTACACTCAACAGAACTTTCACACACATAGCAAGATCAGAAAATACTATGTTAAAGTAAACAGTTTACTACAGTAAAAGGCATATGGCCACTGATTCCCCAAACCCCCCAACATATTTATCCCATCATTCTTGCCACTTTTTGAAGCAGTCCCGGAAATTCTCTTTTGTGAGTGTTTTTACAAGGTGTGGTCAAACACAGAGAACGTTACAGATGAGTGCCATTCAAGGGAAAGGCAGGCTCGTAAAAACACAACAGTGCATCTTCATCCATCTTATTCACTGGGACTGGCGTGATACTTCTAGATCTCCCCCAAAGTCAAAATGACCATGAAAGGGACAGGTTTTAAATTGAATCAGGACACTGAGGCAGCCACAACAGCTCAACTGAAGACATTCATGAAAGAGGACTTCCAGAACTGCTTCAAAAAGAGGCAACAAGAGTGTGTGTTCAAAATGAGGTGGAATATTCTGAAGGGGATTAATGGCAATGTGTCTTTTATTGTAAAAAATGTTTAAAAATTAAAAAAAAACTTACACCAAAAAACCCCTACAACTTGTACACAGTATCCACATACCCAACAATCACTTTCCACTAAACTGGGGTACAGACAGCTTAGGCCTTCCAGGAACAATGGTAAACAACAGTCCACGCTGGTAAATAAAAGATAAAACAGTCAAATGAAAAGCAAAGAAACAAGGCTCTGTCATTATTCAAGATGGCACATTACCAGCACACTAGTGCAGAAAGCACTCAAGCTGACATGAACAAAATCTAAACATAAACTTCGGTGACCTCAAGTGGCAAAGGCCTGGCTTTAGGACTCATTCTAGGCAGCCTGTGCCATTATTTCTGCAAACTTTCTCCTAGAGACTGCCTATCTACAATCTGACCTGGGCAATCAATTATTTGATTGAAGAAAGAATGCTTTTTTTGCTTTTCCTGACATGGTTTATCGCTGGCAACGATAAAGCTCCTAAAGTGGGAAGGGAAGAACAAAGCCTTTAAATAATTGATAGAATACACTTCCACACCAGCCTGTCCAATGTCTGGAGCTCTGCAGGGACGGGAATTGAGAGTCCAATATTCCATTACCACAGGTTCAGGAAAAGAGGCAACTGGAGTTCCTCCATTACTGTAAATCTCACTGAAATTAACATTCAGACTGCCGAGTGGCCTGTCAAGGAGGAAAGATGTCAGAAAACACCATTTTTCAGACCTTAAGATGCAGATGTTAGCCAGTAAAGTAAATGGCGATTGGTTTCTTGGCCAAGCAAGAAGGCTGATAAAAGGTGTTATGAGGCGATGGATGATTTGTATAATCTACAGAGCTCCAGTCACTTTTGCTGAGCTAGGGAACATTTTGCACATGTAGTGTCTTGGAACCTGCATGCTTTATGAGTGATGCTTCCTGGCTTAGAAAATTCTAAGGTGTAAAGAAAATGCACAATATAGAATCTGACCAAGCCAGCTCCTAAACTTTTGTGATTATTTTACAAACAGTAAATCCCCACCTTCTATTCGTTTTGCATAACAATGGAGGATACTACTGTAGTAGCATTTTAGGGATGAGAGACATTTGTGTACAATGTATCTTCAAACAACAAGAACTGGCCCTGCAGAGGAAGGAGGAGAAAATACAGGACACATGTAGACAACAAGCTAGGTGTGCCCAGGAGTTCTTGCAATCTCTAAATTTCAAATGACAGAGACAGCAAAAATCTTGCAGTGCTGTGAGGGTAAAGGTCTTGGGTCTTTTTATTTAAAGAAATGAAAGAACAAGCAGTTGTCAATCTTGTTTTTCCCCTAAGACCAGCTCTGACTCATTCCTTCTGTAACAGCGAGAGACTGACAGCAAAGATCTGATTTTATGATGGATGCTAAGAGTTAGGAGGGTATGAACTGATACCCCGCCTGCACTAAAATACCGAGATACGAAGTGAGATTCTTTGCTAATTCCACCCATAGGAAAATGCTAAAAAGCAACCTGGACATTCATTCACCCAGAGCTTATCCTGTTTCCCAAGAGACTCTCTTTTATCTACTCAAAGAAAGTATGTGAGAGGAAAGGTAGATAGTGTTCTAGGAACAGAACAATGAAACAGCTGCAGTTTAAAGAATTAACTCTGGAAATATTTTTTTTCCATTTCATCATCTATTTTTAAGGATCACAGTTCACTAAGAGGAAGATATATCAATGTTGGTTAGTAAACAGCCTTTCCTTGAAAGACTAGCTATCAAGGTGTCGCATTCGATTCCACCAAAGCCTCTGCCAAACAGATGCCAAAAGCCAGTCAACCAAGTTTATACCATGGAAGAGGCAAAACCAGGTTTTGTATTCTTTTACCTTTCTCTAAGCCTTTGGCCTCCAAACAGGGCAGGAGATTCTGTGGGTTTCAAAACAGACAAGAATGACTACGGCAACAATGTAATAACACAAATCAAAGACTTTCTTTGGCTACAGATTTAATGAATGTGTCAGCCATTCACTGCAGCCACGGGAATCCTTTTGCAGAGACAGGGCTACCCTTCCAGAAAAAAGGTCCTGTGTGGAGATCTCCAGGAATACTGGCCCTGGTTCACACCTATTTTATCTACATCATATCTTCAGTTATACAAGACTTAGTAAGCACCAGGAGACGAGTCTGAGGACGAAAGAGGAGAGAAGTCTGAGCCAGCCAGCAGGAACCACATGTCAGGGAACTGAGTCTAACAAGCCTAGTGCTGCTCACTCCCAATAAAGGGCTAGGGGCTCACCGTCAGGACAGCGACAGCAGGGACTGGGCTGGGCTTAGTCTTGGCAATGCTCCTGTCTCAGCCTCTCTCCCAGAGTACAGGGATTACAGGCAAGTGCCACCATGCCTGGCTAACACATTAGCTCTTGGTCCTCTTCCAGTCAGATACAAGCGTCACGAGGGCAGGAATGTTGTCCTTCTTCCTCTCCAGCAACCAGAAAAGGCTGGCGCAAGGCAAGTCCTAAAGATTAAAACATGTGCTGTACCAGTGGATGTGAGTGACAGGAAATGTTCATTCACATTACCTGGTGGAACCTCTCACTCTTGAGATTAGTGGAAAAGATGGAATTAAAAATGGAACCCAAAGCACAGAGAAAGCAAAACTGGCAATACCAGAACACTCAGAAGGAAACACTGGCATTACTAATATGGAAGAAACCTAATTTTCAAAACTTTATGCTCACCCTGTGTGGTGGTGGCACGCTTATAATCCCAGCATTTGGGAGGCTGAGGCAGGAGGACTGCTCTGAGTTTGAGGCCAGCCTAGTCCATACAGTGAGTTCAAGGATTATCTGAACTACACAGCGTAAGATCCTGGTCTTAAATCCTCTTGTCACACTCCCCCCGCCCCTCGCCCCCC
>NW_004955460.1:10073547-10102884 GCF_000276665.1 Chinchilla lanigera | reverse complement strand
TTTTTGTCTTTTTTGAGACAGGGTCTCCCTATGCAGTTCAGGCTGGCCTTGAGCTCACTTTGTAGCCCAGGCAGGCCTCGAACTCGCAATGATCCTCCTGCCTCAGCCTCCTGAGTGCTGGGGTTAAAAGCGTGAGCCACCACGTCCGGCTTAACAAGGATCTTTAGGTCCTGACCACAGGCAAGTTCAGGTCTACTCTAAATGTTATACAGAGGGGGCGCAAATAATTATAAGCCACAAACCAACATGACTAGTACCTAGAGTATATAAAGAATTCACAGAATAGCATGAGAAAACAAATAACCCAATTAGAAAGTAGGCAAATACATGAACAGATGATTCACTAAAGAGGATATACAGACAGCAATAAGCAGACAAAAAAGACGTTGAAAACAACCAGTGGTAGGAACACAAAACCACAATGGGATAGCACTGCACAGGCTTATCAGAGTGACCAAAAATACAGTGATAGTGCTGGCAAAGGTGCAGAGAAACTCGTCCATTTACTATTGGTGGGGGTATAAAATGCTATATAGCCAGCCTGAAAACAATGTGGCAGTTTCTTAAACATCTGTACATGCAACTACCATAACACTCTGCAACTGTGCCTTTGGGCATTTACCCCCAGGATAGTATGCACACACAAAAACCTAACACAAACACAAATGCCCTTAACACATCCTTCTCCTTTCTACCCTGATTTCCTTTTTTTTTGGAAGTACTAGGACTGAAACCAGGGGGCACACTGCCCTGACCCGCCCTGTTTGAGACAAGGTCTTGCCAAGTTGCACAGTATGGTTTTGTGATACTCCTGCTGCAGCCTCCCGAGCAGCTAGAAGTACAACTGTGCACTACCACACCTGGCCACAGAACAGCTGTATGTGTAACAGCCAAAAATCAGAATTAGTCCACAGTTCCTTCAACAGGAAAACGGTTATACTGAGGTGTGTCCAAACCATGGGATACTGTTTATTAGTAAAAGGAATGAGCACAACCTGGATGAATTCCTAATTACAGAATGTTAAATCCTTCTGCTGTACTCTAGATTTGATCTGCATGTCCCCTACAGGTACGTGGGCTGCACGTTTGGTCCCCTGGGTGATACTACTGGGATGTGGTAGAAACTCTGAGGGCCCTAGCAGCAGGTGTTTAGGTCACTGGGGGTCTGTCCTCACAAGTGATTAACATAGACCCCTGACATGCAAGCCTGGCCCCATGAGCTCTCTTTGGTTTCCAGATGTCACTACCTGCTCCAGTGGATATGACAAACATGCAGGAGGGGGTTTTTCAGCAGAACTGAGCATAGGCAGCAAGTACCATGCTCTTGAACCTCCAAATGGTGAACTAAATGAATTTAGCTTGCTTTAGGTACTTTGTTACAGTGATGAAAAACCGACAAATTAACTTCCAAACTTGAGAACTGGAAGACAGATTGGAGGCTGCTACGGATCAGAGACAGGTGATAGCAGGGAGGCAGGTATGGATATAAAGGGTGACCTGAAGGATATTTGTGGAACTGTTCAGTATCTTGATTGTGGCAGATACAGGAATTGCCTCAGGTGTGAAACTGTATAGAGAACTTACAGACACACAAATAAAACTGTAGTGACATAAACAGGAGACATGGAAGTAGATACACTGGGTGTGGTACTATACTAAGGCTTTGCAATATTTTTACCATTAGGGGAAATTGGACAAAGGGGACAAAGGATATGTATTATTTTTTACAATTGCAAGTGAACCTACATTTTAAAAATTTGTACATGGAAAGAACCCAAAACTTTCCACTGTCATCTCACTGATGGATCTATGCCTACACTGCCATTTCTTCATTACCTCTCATCCTGACAGCAATCTCATAGGCAGGCATTAGTTGTTTTGCCAAAAATAAAAGGCAACCGAGGCCCAGAAATGAAGTAATCCATCTGAAGCCACACGCTAAGTGACTAAGCAAGAAGCCAAAGCTTATGACCGTTGCGCTACTCCACACTGCCTGACATATAGCTACTCAAATGCTGTAAAATGACAACTCAAGAAAATAAACCATTTTGATAGGAACTATAATATTTTCTGTTTTCTGAAAGCTCTTTACAGCCATAACTTAAATGGTTTAAACGGCATTTAAAAGGAGGGAGAGATTACAGAATACATTTGATTATAGATACTGTGCCCTGAAAAAGCCCAGAAAACAAAATTATAAACGTACAATCTGAAAGAACATCCAGACTGTCACTAGTGTCACCTCTTGCAAAGACCAAGGTGGAAGAAGAGGGCTGGGTTAGGTGCCATCTGGACTTTGGCCTCCACATGTCTGAACTTAAGACTGCATTCCAATTCAAGTATAACTGGTCTATGGTTTTTAAGAAGAGGAAAAATAAAGTAAACACTTACTGCATTCATAGATCTGTTCCAGCTTATCCACAGAAGAAAGGGAGAAAAATTTATAACCGGACTTACTACCAACAGCTAGGGACCTGCAAAAAAGCCAAATTCAGAAATAAGAGCTGATACATGTAGACAGTGATAATGTAAAGTAGCTCCCACCTTACCAGTCAGTAACCAGCATTTCTACCAGAAATTAGCAGTGCAAGTAATTTCATGTGGTTTGTACAGGTGTGTGGACCAAGATGTTACCTGCCCAATAAAGTAGACAATATGATCGAAACTCGTAAAACTTTTTCTGGAGATCTAATGTACCACATAGTGACTACGCACTGCATTCTTGAAACTACTGTGGTAGTCACTTCACAATGTATGAGGTAAGATCAAAATATACAGTAAATATTTAAATAAATTTATTGTAGCGAAACACATCACCATTAACTCCCCTGCAAATACTCCCCCTTGCTTCAAACATATATCCCATTGCCCTTGCTACTTTATGAAGCAGTTCCGGAAGTCTTCGTTTGTGTCTCTCCAAAGTGTGATTAAAAAAAATCATTGAATTCTGCCACCACTGAGTGCCACCCAACAGCAAGGCAGGCATGTTGTAATCCATCTTATTCAGTGGATCTGACACCATGGGACTTCTGGATCTTCCCCAAAATCAAAATGGTCATGAAAGGGAAATGAGTGGGATCAACTCAGAACATCAAGGCAGCCATTAAAGTCAATTAAAGATACTCACGAAACAGGAAAGAGGACTCCCAAAACTGCTTCAGGAAGTGCTGAAAATGACAGGGTATGTTTGTTGGAAGTGAGGGGGAAAAGTCTAAAGGTGGATTAATGGCAACTTTTTTTTTTACTTTAACAAATTTAAAAAATTTTTCTCTCAGTAAAGCCAAGGAAAGATTAAAATAAAAATATAACAAAAGCAAAACAAAAAACCTTATAAAACAGAAGTTTGAGCTACAAATGAAAGTAATCAACTCTAAATTGTTGATTCCTTCAAAGTCAAAGTGGGGTTTCTCAGGTGACATGACAAACATGCATAGACTATGTGGAAGTCTGAAAGGAAAGTAAGCCAGTCCTTCACTCCTCTCTGCTGTCCACAAGGACCCAAGATAATAGTGAGGTGGACGGACAGGAGATGACCAAAAAGCAAACTTAGACCCTGGCTTAGAGGAAAGAGCAAAGACCCTTTCTGACGGCCTTGTGTTTAAGATGCCACCACCCACCCCTGCTTTTGCTAACAGGTAGGACCCTCCAGACAACCCCCAGCCCTCCAGCACAGGGCACTGGTGACACCGAATGAAAGGTTTCCTCATCAGGTGATTACCTCTCTACAGAACCCGACTGACCAGGGAGAGTAGATAGGAGAAGGATGCACAGCTTTCAAGTGCAGAAAAGATGAGCGAAGAGCAGGAAGCAGTGGGACACAGGCAGAATCAGACACTAGGATGATTTGTTTGTACTATCTGGGAAAATGTGAAATCAGATGGATAAAGCAGACCAGAAGACAGACACTTCATACTCTGAGTATTTGTATCCCAACATAAATTCAGGGCTATTCTAAAGATCACATCATCCATCAGGAACTTGAGACTTCCAGCTGCTCTTATATATCTGTAGAAGAAATCTGCTCCCAGAAGGGAGTTTCTGTAAGCACTACTAAAGCTTAAAATTCTATCAGTTCATCTCAGAAGTACAAATGAGCAGAAAGCGGGCGTGGCTAAGCACGCCTGTAATCCCAAGTGCTGGAACGAAGCAGGATTATGGTGAGTTCAAGGCCAGCCTGAAATATACAGTGAGACCCTGTCTCCAAAAAAAGAGCCAAACAACAACCAAAAACAAAATGTCTTCCTCCTACAGCTAGTATTTTCTTTGCAAAATTACTAGCTGAGCAAGGTGGTATCTATCTGTGATCCCAGCACTTGGGAAGCTGAGGTAGAAGGGCTACTAAGTTTAAGACTCTGTTTCAAAATAAATAAAAGGGGCTGAATGTTCAATCCCCAGTATCACAACAACAAAACAACTTTACTCTATGCAGAGCCAGAATGGTGGCACATGCCTATAATCCCAGCACTGCGAGGCTGAGGCAGGAAGATTATGAGTGAGGCCAGCTGGACTACAAAGGGAGTTTAAGACCACACTGACCTGCATAGTGAGACCCTGTCTCAAAAAGACCAAAAAAACCCACAAAAAAACCCAAAACCTTTACTGTATGGAATTATTTCAATTAAGCAATCAAGTAATAAAACCTGTAACATTTAGCTGTGCACAAACCTGTAACCCCAGCACTCTGGAGGCTGAGGCAGGAGAAGCACCTGAACTACACAGTAAGACCTTGTCTCAAAAATTAGCAACCTATAATTTTTGAGATACTGGTGCTCAAGAAAATATTTTTAGAAAACTAAGATTTACTATCTTAGCAGACAAACCCTTCCCTCATTATTTCTGATTTTTTAAGGTTGTTTTGCTTCTTCATATCTTTTTTAAGAAACTAGGGATTAAACTTGGCCGTGTGCATGGTAGGGACTATTTCTGATTTTTGTTGTTTTTTGAGGTAGTGTCTTGCCATGTAGTTCAGGCTGGCCTTGAACTCCAGGCAATCCTCCTGCCTCAGCCGACCTAATGCTGGAATTAAGGTGTGTGCCACCATACCTGGATATATTTCTATTTTTAAAAAATCATTGTTGTATACCTTCCTGTGTTCTTATAACAAGGCAAATTTTTCTGAGCTGAGTTTCATGTATCCCACATCAAATGGCCAGACTATAGTGCTTTTATTTATTTACTTACTTATTCACTCATTTATTCATTCAGCTTTTTTTGGTACCGGGAATAGAATTCAGAACCTTCCACTTGCCAGGCAGGCGCTTATGGTCCTGAGCTATGTCTCCAGCCTGTAGGGTTTTTATAAAAGTATCTTTGGGAGTGGGAGTGGGGGCTCAAGGGAGAGTGCCTGAGTCCCTGGGTTCAAGCTGCAGCACCCAAAACAAACTTTCCTACCTTTTAGTTTTGCTGGAAGTTATAACTTTTCCTGTGATCATCCCACCAAAAGCCCCTCTCCTCTCCTAATTTGCCTTGGAAACCAAATCAGCATGCTTATTAGCATTACCTACAAAACAAGCACAGAGTGGGCCTGTCTCTTGGGTAAGATTAATGAGCCTTAGGACCAGATCCTTGAATATAAGATTGTCAGCTGTCAAGGAGTGTTCCCCATGGACCAAATTTGTTAAAACTAGGCTTTGCCAATCTAATTTGATGTTCTTTTGGAGATTCAGAAACTGGTTTAGAATATTAGATACCTCAGCTAGAATTTTAAGCAATCCCAGGTCTACAAAACTATATTCTACTCCAATCAATAAAAAAATGGAAGCAAAAACATCCCAAGTATTTACTGAGAGGTGGATACAGTACAGCAAGAGTATATACTTTATTAGTAAAGGTGGTTAGTTAAAATGACACTAATAGTTTGGGGCAACAGCTCAGAGGGACAGCGCCTGCTTAGTGGTTCAAGCCTTTATATGCCACATGTATGTGTTTTGAGATTTCCAGCTCAAAAGCCAACAATAAGGTTTACACATTTCTTTGGAGATTTTGCTTTTAATAATTTCTCACGCTGGGACAGTGGCTCATATCAATAATCCCAGCACTCTGGGATGTTGAGGCAGAAAAGAGTGCAAGTTGGAGCCAGCCTGGGGAACACAGTTAGTAAGACCCTGTCTCAAGATGAAAATAATAAAAGAAAAGGGGCTGAGAATGTAGCACAGTGCAAAAGTCCTGGGTTCACTCTCCAGTACTACCAAAATAAATTTAAAAACCTCAGGATTTGCCTGAATATAACATGGCAGACATAATGAGGGAGGTAAAACAACAGGTACGAGATTTGTGCTTATAAATAATCTTAAGTGGGATCTTTTATTGACAAAGGGAAAAACTAGCAATGATAATTTTCTTTTTTTTTTTTTTTTTTTTTTTTGGTTTTTCTCCGGTACCGGGAACTGAACTCACGACCTTGCGCTTGCCAGGCAGGCGCTTTTTGCCACTGAGCTAAATCCCCAGCCCCTAATCGTCTTTGTTTTTTTTTTAAATTAGAATTTTTTTTTTTCCCTCCGGTACCGGGAACCGAACTCACGACCTTGCACTTGCCAGGCAGGTGCTTTTGCCGCTGAGCTAAATCCCCAGCCCCAGCAACGATAATTTTCACAACAAGCTGAATTTGTTTATTTTTCCATTCCACTATTATGTCCTTGTCATCAGCTGTGCCAGGTATCTCAATCTGGAGACCCTGTTCTGCCCTCTCCAGAGACAGAGCCTATCTTCTGCCAGGGAGCCAAGCAGTGACTGCTCCGTGGACACTCTACTTTCATCCCACCCCTCTCCCCTCAGCTTCGGAGCTTCCAAATCTTGACCCTCTGGAGACTGATTTAAACTGAGTCTCTGCTTCTCCCACTAGTACTTTAGGTTGTTTCTTTACTTCCTGCTACCTCCCATATTTTGTTGCATCTTCTTTCTCCTGTTTCCCCTCATATAGATTTAAACCTTTTAAATTACCTTTTTAGCTGGGAGTGGTGTTAATCTCAGCCTGTAATCTCAGCACTCAGGAGGCTGAGGCAGGAGGATTACTCCAAGTTTGAGGCCAGCCTGGGCTACCTAGTGAGTTCAAGGTCAGCCTGAACTACATAGCAAGACACTGTTTAAAACAACACCAACAAATTTGACATTTTATAGATTCCTATTTTATGAGGATTTTAGAAGGGAGACAAAATAAATGCTTGCCTTTGATCTGATATCCTGTTTTTGTTTTGTGACAAGATCTCCCCATGCAGTTCAGGCTGGCCTTGAACTTGCTATGCAGCCCAGGCTGACCGGAGCTCATAATACTCCTGGGACCTGGCATCCTTAAAGTGAAAATTCCTGTCACTAAATTCAAACTTGAGCATTCTATATCTAAAAGGTAGTAATTTCTACTAAAAAATGACAATGTGCCAGTTATGGTGGCATGTGCCTATAATCCTAGCACTCTGGAGGCTGAGGCAGGAGGACTGCTGCAAGTTCGAGGACAGCCTAAGCAATACCGTGCCTCAAATTGAAAAAAAAATGGAGGGGAGCTGGGGATGCAGCTCCATATGAAGGCCCTGAGTTCAGTGCCCAATAACACGCGCACACACACATGAATAAGATCTTTTTCTTAACTTCGTCTTTTATCTATCCTGTTCCCAACCATCAGTCCATAAAGAACTTCCCCTCTCATTACCTTCTTCATGATTATGAGGTTAAGAGGGGGCAGGCCAACACTGTAAACAGGAAGCAGCCTGCCTTGTTGCTGCCAGCAACCTGGTAGGCTCTGGCAGCCTCATTCAGGACCACAGCCACCATGAGTTTTTGGTGGGACAGCCCTTCCCTCCAACTCACATGTTTCTACCAGAGACCTGCACCTGGATAGCCCAAAGGTCTTTCAGACTCATGAGTACCCAAGGCAGAGCTCCTTCCTTCACTAATTTTTTAATTTAAGACAGGGCCTGGCTGGCCTGGAACTTCGGTGATCTTTCTGTCTCAGCCTCCCAAGTACTGGGCTTACAGGTGTGTGGCACCATGCCTGGCTCCTTCACTAATTTTTTTCCTGTGACACTCTCATTGTCACAGGACCCATGCCAGAAACCGGAAATCAGCCAGCTTCTCTTGTGCATGTGTTAAGTACATCCATGGGTCTCTATCCTTGCCACTGGTCACTGCTGTTGGGCAGTGTCCTCCTCAACCATATCCTCTGCTCAGCAGGCAGAACGGCGTCCAACTTTAAAGCTGAAGGAGTCTCAAAAACCTTCTTCAACTTATAGATGAGGACAGAGAAAACAGTATCTCCCAGAATGATAACTGTCACCTGGAAACAAGAAACACAGTGGATAAACACAATCAGTACCTCCAGACACTTCATAACATCAATTCTTCAGACACAAGGCCTGGGAAGGCATACCCTTTTCTTTAAGCCATCCCTTTCAGAAACGTCATCTGAAACAGACATGGCCACAAACTTCCCATAGGCTGTAGTAGCTACAGGAAAAATTCAGTCCCTGACATTTTCCCTGAAGAGTCAAGTGACCGCCTGCCACTTATTCACTGGTAACTTCACTTTAAAAAGCCAAAAGCGCTCCAATGTAAGCCTTCCACAGTGTTACTTCTGGAAACCAGGGTGGGAACTAACCAGGCAAAACGGAGATGTCTGCGATGAGCTCTTGCTGTCTTTGTCACTGGTCTAGTTGAAAAAACAAAAACAAAACAAATGGTAAAAAGCAAATAAAACTTAATCATACTTTTAGGATAAGAATCATGAAGAAAAGCTTGAGATCATATTAAAAGACAAAAGGTAAGACAAACAGCTTGGTGTGCAACGAATACTGTGTTGTTAAACATTTAAATGACAAAAAACAAACAAGCAAAATTACTGCATAATTTACACAGACTTGACTGAATGAAACAGCCAGCAAATGTCCCTAAGTAGAATACATGTAGACTCTAGATCAACAGCTTTGGCCTTGCCAAAAATCACTTTCCTCTACAGTACTAAGATAAATTTCCAAGTGGGGAAAGCAAAAGAGGGAAAGGCATGAACCACAGAAACACTTATTATTTCTTTCAAGTGTACCTTTAAAACAAATTACAAGCAGAAGTGCTACAAGTTTGAGGACAGCTTGGACTACACAGTGAATTCAAAGCCAGCCTGAACTATAGAGCAAGAATGTCTCAAAAAAAAACTTAGGAAGAAAGAAAGAAAGAAAGAAAGGAAAAGATACTGCTCAAACTGGTATTGAAATAAAAATACTGTACTCAGGGCAAGGGGATACTAATTGAGAACTCAATTTCTCCCTGTCCTAGATATATTAACTATTAAATATAAAAGGGGATTCCTCATGATTAAACTTCTTAGTTCTCCAAAGAGGATAATATAACAGCTTTGTCAAGCCTTACGCAATTTGGGAAACACTGACATAGCTTTCATAAAAAAAATTATCCAGGCACAGTGGCATATGTTTATAATGCCAATACTCTGGGAGTCTGAAGCAGGAAGACTGAAAGTTCCATCCCAGATTTAGCAATTTACTTAGTGAGTTCCTGTCTGAAAATACAAAATACAAAAAAGGAGGGGATTGGCCAGGGCTATAGTTTAGTGCAAAGGCTGTGGGTTCAACCTGAGTACACCACCACCAAAAAACAAAGCAAAACACCAGAATCATCTTAGTCTGATAAACTGAGTACAATTCTAACTTTTTTTTGTCTTTTTGAGACAGGGTCTCATTACACAGTTCAGGCTGGTCTTGAACTCACTTTATAGCCCAGGCTGGCCTCAAACCTGTAACATTCCCCCTGCCTCAGAGAGTGCTGGGATTACATGCATGTGCCACCATGCTTGGCCAATTCTAACTTCTTATTCCTCCTGATTTGTTTATTCTCCAAATGTCTCTTTGGCAAGTCAAAGTTATGACAGAGGCTGGCATGGTGGTGGTGCATACACCTGTAATCCTACCACTTGGGAGGCTGAGGCAGGAGGATCACTGTGAGTTTGCGGCCAGCCTGGGCTACATAGTGAGTTCAAGACCAGCCTAAACTACACAGTGAGACCCTGTCTCAAAAAACAAACAAAAGCCCAGAAATTTCTTGCATTAGTAACTTCGGGGCTGAGTGGGTAACTTACACATGATTCCCCAAACTGAAAAGGTCCTATTTCAGGTCAGAGTGACATTCTAGTAATGAGGAACTTGGCAGCCCATTTAAGATAACAAGAGCTGGGTGTGGTGGCACACGCTACTCGGGAGGCTGGAGCAGGAGGATCACTGTGAGTTCAAGGCCAGCCTGGACTACAAAGTGAGTTCTAAGGCCAACCTAAACTGCATAGCGAAATTCTGTCTTTTCTCAGAAAGACCAAAAAAATAAAAAATAACAATGTTTTTCTATATTTCACTTCCTTCTGAAATAATTAGTAGTAAGGGCCGGGGATATAGCTCAGCGGCACAAGCACCTGCCCAGCAAGTGCAAGGTCCTGAGTTTGATTCCCAGTACCAAAAAAAAAAAAAAAAATAGTAAGTAGTGAAAAGCTGAAAAGTCAGTAGAAAATGATGTTTCAGAAATTCTCTAATTTAGAAAAAGTATAAAACCCTGTAACACTATCATTTCTTACTGGTCTCAAAATACTAAGAGCTTTAGCTGGGCATGGTAGTATACTCCTGTGATCCCAACACTCTCCTGGCTTGAGACAGGAACATCACTGGCTGCAAGTTCAAGACCAGGCTGGGTGGTAGTGAGCTCAAGGCCAGCCTGAACTACCTCACCTCAAAAACCCAAAATCAAACCAAAAACCAATAACCGAAACACTTCGAAGGGTTTAGCTGGGTGTGGTGGCGCATGTCTGTAATTCCAGCACTCAGGAGGCTGTGGTAGGAGGATCGTCGGGAGTTCAAGGCCAGCCTGGGCTACAAAGTGAGCTCAAGGCCAGCCTGAACTGCATAGTGGGACCCTGACTCAAAAAAGACCAAAAATAAATAAATAAATAAATAAATAAATAAAATAAATCAAAGACTTTAAACAAAATCAGAATGATTTGAAATTTCCTCCTCCCTCTCCAGATTACCTAGTTGATCCCAATTACAACAAACTGCAACAGGTTGCCTGGATTGTTCTGTTGTGCTGGCTTTTGGACACACGCATTACAGTATTTGCTAGCCTTAATCTCTATAGACTGCTACACTATCATTCCCGAAACGTCTTCAGAATTCTGCTCTGGAGGTATGAAAAACAAAAACAAAAAACCAGCATGGCACAGGGAAAAGAACACTGCAAGGGAACTCAGGAGACAAGATTCTGCTCTGGCCCCCATACCACTGTTAACCAACTGTTAGACCCAAGGACGCTCTGAATCTTTCTAGGCTTGAGTTTCCTCTGATGTCATTTGGGCCAGGGGGTCCGCTCGGTTCTCCGCAGCTGTGTGGCTGTCTTCGCCAGCTTCACAAGTTTGGAAATGTGCTGCACACTTCCAACTTGGTGTTTGCCACTCTCCAGTTTACTCTTAATGAGGAAAAAAAAATCACATTTTCTACTTTGCTCATTCCATTCTGCCACTAACAACCAAGGACTTCAAGTGATGCCAAGTGACCCACTCCTCCTCCTCCTGCTCTTACATCACTTCCTCTTACTCACTCCCCAAGATGGCTCTTCCCCCTTCCAGCCCCAGAACTCATCCTACCTTCTCCCGAAACCTCATCTATGAGCTCCCTTCATGACCCATCAGAGGCAGCTCCCCTATGTATGACCCCTATCATACAGGGAGCTGAACGAGCAGGGCTCCGAATCAACTAGCCGGCATTAGGGTCTCTCTCGCCCAAGGATGACCTGCACCCGGAGACCCCGCGGGCCCGAGACCCCTCGGGCCGGTCCCCGCGCGCGTCTCGCGGCTCAGCTTCTCCCGGATCGGGGTCGGCACATTGCTAAGTTTGTTCCCTGCCTGGAGGAGACAAAGTTGCTTGGCAAAGAAAACAGCGCGAAAGGAAGACGAGCGAGAGAAGGGGCCATGCGATGCGGGGGGCACAAGGAGACTGGAAGGAGAGAAGCGGGGCAGAGGCCGAGCCTGAAGGCGCAAGTGGGAGATGACCCCCCCCCCGCGCTCCAGCGGCCGGGACGGCGGGTCAGGCCGCAGAGTTCCACCCCAACTTGGGGAGAAGCGGGGTCCGAGGCTCCTCCATCCTCTCCCCGCCCGAGGCGCAGCGACTGTGCTCCGGCTTGGGAAGGCCGGGCCGCGACCCCTCCGGCTGCGCGCGAGGCGGCCGCCCCAGGCCCGCGCAGACCTCTGACCCATGACCCCCGGCCCCGGCCCCGACCCAGACCCCGGCCTTACGTGTTATCCTGGTTGAAGTTGGCGAAAAGCAGCTGGCCGGCGCCAGCCTCGCCGCTCTGACTCGCGAGGTTCATGGCTGCGCGCGCGGCGGGTCGGCCCGAGGGGGTGGCCGAGCGGGCACGCGCCGGGTGCGGCTCGAGCTGCGCTCAAGGTCGGTGCCGGCTCCCGCTCGCCGCCACTCGCTGCTCCGGGATCAACCGTCGCCTCATCCCGGCCCCACTCTTGTTTATGCCTCGGGGCCGGACTGCCGTGCGCGCCTGCGCGGCCACGCCCCCGCGACGCACGGTCCCTCAAAGCGCAGGCGCATGGGTGAGTCCCCGCCCCCGCCATCGCTGGCCCGAAGTTTGGTTCCGGTCGAGCACGCACGCATGGTAACGCGCTGTGCGTGCTGCGGGCGCGCCTGCGCGTGAGAAAAATGGGAGGTGTCCGCCTACCTTCTGCGCTCCTTCTCAGCGTAAAAGAGAGCCATAGGAGAGTTGGTCATTCTACTAATTACAGATGCGCACCTTTTTTTTCTGGGGGACGGTGCTGAGAGATTGAACCCAGGGCCTTTTCGTTGAGCTACACACCTAGATCTTTAAACATTTTTTTGAAGCCGGGCGTGGTGGCGCACCACCTGTAATCCCAGCACTCAGGGGCTGGAGACGGGAGGAACGCTGCGTGTTTGAAGCCTGGGCTACAAAGTGAACTCAAGGCCAGCCTGAACTGCATAAGGTGACCCTGTCTCAAAAAGCCAAAAAAAAAAAATTTTTTTTTTTTGGTAGTGGGAATCAAACTCAGGACCTTGCACTTGCTAGGCAGGCACTTGTGCCTCTGAGCTATATCTCCGGCCCGCCAAATTTTATTTATTTATTTTTTTGTTTGTTTGTTTATTTATTTATTTATTTTTTGAAGCAGGATCTCGACAAGTTGCCTGGATGAGGCTTCAGTTTTTCGATCCTGCCACAGCCTCTTAGACTGCTGAGATTACAGGTGGGCACACGTGACCAAGATTTGAACCATCTTGATGCTAATTGCAACCCTATGTAGAGAGGGTTATATGGCCATTTCATTGAATTGCAAACCGAGGTCCAGAACTATAAATCATTTACCAAGTGTTAAACCTTGGCCTGCTGACTCCTTTGTTTCTGCAGGTCTCACGTGTTCTGTCTGGGTCCCTGCCGCAAGATTCCTTCTTACTTGTATTCATGCATTCACCAGTATCAGGAAGCACTTCCCATGTGAACTACACAAACCTTTCCCTCAGAGAAATTATAGAGGGGGAGATATTTAAATACAGTTCCAAAGCCTGGGGGACAAAAGAGCGCACATACTGATGTTGCTTAACAGACCCAAAGGACAGGGACTGTACAGTCAGCAGGCTTCCTGCAATGACTAAACCTGAGGTTTACCAGCAGTAGGCAGCAGCCTACAGGGACGGAAGACCCTATGTGGCAAAAGTGTCCCACGGGAGTGACCCCCATCAGCTCTCCCTGGGAAGAGGGCCGGAATGTGAGATTTGCCTGGAGGACAGCAGGTGGCCAGGGCTAGCTGGGTATTAAGAGGCATTACACAAGACACTGGTCACCGTCCTGTGACCAGTGGACTGCACAGCAGGTAGGCTGGAGAGGGCAAGATCAAACTTGTGCTTAGGACAGAGCACTTGATCAGCATAGGAGGCCCTGGATTTCATATCCAGCCTAAAAAAAGGAAAAAAAAAAAAAAGATTGAAAAGACAAACCTCAAAACGGTATGAATATATGTATTTTTTCTTTTTTCTTTTTTCATGTGTGTGTGGCACTGGGGATTGAACCCAGGAGCACTCTACCACTGAGCTATATCCCAGCCTTTAAAAATTTGTTTTATTTTTATCTTATTATTATTTTGTCTTTTTGAGACAGGGTCTCACTATGCAGTTCAAGCTGGCCTTGAGCTGACTTTGTAACCCAGGCTGGCCTGGAACTTGCAGCCATCCTCCTGCCTCAGCCTCCTAAATTTAAAAAAAAAATTACTTTGAGACAGGATCTCTAAGTTGCCCAGACCAGCTTTGAACTTGGAATCCTCCTGCCTCAGCCTCCCAAGTAGCTGGAATCACAGGTGTAAACCACCACACCAACCCAATACCATGATCTTACAGGGTATAGTCCCTTAGCTAGTGACACAACTGAGCCTCCAGTAGGCTATTCTACCACCCATCTAGAGAATAGGGCACATGATCATGGTAGGGGATTCCCAAGGCATGAGCACACAGCCAGATGTTTCTTCACCTTCAGGTAGATCCCTTGGTCACATGATGCTGTGTTATGACATACCTGGGTGACACTTCAGGATTAAAAACTGCCACCTCCACCCTCCCACACATTCCCCTCCCCCTCTCTTTTTCTTGATTCTGTTCTTTTTTTTTCTCCCTCTCCATGGCCTCAGTATGTAGTTCAAATTGGCCTTGAACTCATGGTACTCCTCCTACCTCAGCCTCCCCCTGGGTGAGTTACCATGCCTGACTTCTTTGTTTTATGTTTTAATACAGAATTTATCACCTGCCAATGTTCCCTACCATGTCTTCTCTTGACCAGACTGTACACTACAGGAGGGCAGGGTTTTTTTCTTGGTCGCTCACTCTGAGTTCCCTCTCTGATCCCGGGGCCTGAAGAACCCCAGTCTCCCTCCCAGCCTCCTCCTGCCCCTTGGCTGAGATGGCTGGGGCTGAGAGCAGCCGCCCACGCCTGCGCTTTGATTCACAGCTTTATCATCTCAGCGCTGGGGGAGCCGGGGACTGGGGTGTGGTGAGGAGGTTGGCGGTCAGCCAGGGACCTGGTCACGTGGTCGCGTGTGACTGGGCGATGCATCCTCATTGTAGCTTACCTGGGGACAGCACGTGCTAACATTACTGGTGACATGAACAAGGGCGCCCGGAAGCTGCCATCATCCCTTCAGGATTCCTCCAGGCCACTGGCCTGACGCCACCCGGACTCACCTCCTGCCCCATCAGGCCGGCCCTCAGCCCGGCGCCGAGCTGGCACCCGACTGTGCCTGGACTGTTCCCCAGCCTTCTTCCCACAGGCGAGTCCAGAATAAACTCGTATCAACAGCTGGTGTGGAGGAGAAGACTCAGCTGCGATGGGAGCGCAGTGTGTGGCTTGGGTTCTAGGATGTTTGTGTCCTTACCTAAGTCACCTTTCCTCACTGATCATCAGGGGTTTTTCTGTTTGTTTGTTTGTTTTTTTAGTCGAACTCAGGACCCGTGCTTGCCAGGCAGGCGCTCCTATGGCTCAGCTACATCCCCGGCCCTGGTCTTCAGTTTCTCAGTAGTAACTTGCACTAGAACAGCACACTTCCTGAGATTGCTGCAAAGGTTGCATGGCAAGCTGGGCACGGTTGTGCAGGCCTGTGATCCCAGTGATACAGGACTTTCAGATATAGGGGAAATAAATGTAACTCCCAACCTGCTGTATGTCCGATATGCAGAGTTTGTGTTCCCCCAAATTGCAGAATAATAAATTTTACTTATTTATTTTTTTTTTTGGTTTCTTTTTGAGACAGAGTCTCACTATGCAGTTCAGGCTGGCCTTGAACTCCCTATGTAGTCCACGCTGCCCTGGAGCTGGCAGTGATCCTCCTGCCTCAGACTCCCGGGTGCTGGGATTACAGGCGTGCACCACCATGCCTGCTTGAAGAATGAATTCTAAGGAACAGTGGAGGTTAAGAGTAGGACATTTTGTTGAGAGATAGCTCTTGAGAGAGACAGGGGGAGACCCGAGTGGGTTGCCACAGACTCCACCTTTCTAAAGGAAGTTTTATAGAGCAAAATCACAAGGTGGGTGCAAAATCATGAGGTGGACACAATGTGGAACAAAACTATGATCAACCAATAGGGTTCCAAGTATTCCACTTAGGTAATGTTGATCCAATGGGGAAGCAGGTCATGTAGCAAGAAAAAACAAAGAACTTTTCAGAAAGGGATGCACCGAGGTCACCCACCGAGGTGACTGATATTTATTGGACCAGGTGTTACCACTATCTTATCCCTCGGGGAGGCAGGTAGGCCTGCTTATTCTGTCTTTATCTTGAGGCCTGGCCTCCAACAGGTGCATCTCCAGGCATAGATGTAATGTATTTTCATCTTTTGCATGGACTCTCTGAGAGCCTAGTCCTGTCTGACTGCCTAGAATATTTCTACCTGACTCAGCTATCTATAATACCAGCACTCTGGAGGCTGAGGCAGGAAGATTGCCTCAAGTTCAAGGCCAGTAGTTAGTTCAAGGCCAGACTGAGTTACAAAGCGAGACAGTGTCTCAATATAGCATCATTTTTTTTTTTTTTTTTGGTACCGGGAATTGAACTCATGACCTTACTCTTGCCAAGCAGACACTTAAACCACTGAGCTATATCCCCGGGCTTGAGACAGTGTCTCAAAACAACAACAAGCACCACCAAAAAGTAAAGAAGTTGAGCTGATCGTAATCCCAGGTACTTGGGAGACTGAGGCAAGAGTCTTGCCTTGAGCCCAGGAGTTTGAGGTAGCCTGGGCAACATAGCAGGATTCTATCTTTAAAAATGGAAAGAAAAAGGATGGGAGGCAACAGTCCAGAACAGTGAACAGTGGAGCAAGAATCTAGGAACACCCCACTCCTCCACCGAAACAGTGGAAAAAATGTGTCAAATCTAACCTTCCCTGAGCTCTGGAAAGTACCTAAAGGCTTACAGGGATCTGAAGAGAACGGATTCAAATAAAGCAGCCAGTTCCCGGGAAAGCACGGATCTCTGCGGCACTTGAGTTTGTCCCAGTGCCGCCCCTCTGTGTCAGATTCCCTGCAGCCTTAAAAAGCAGCAGGACTGTGACTGTGGCAGCTCAGGAAGTGAGCATTCTCCTGGCTCCCGGGAGAGGCAGACTGGGATTGGAGGACCCTAACAGCCCATTCCCCAGCATTGTCGCTGTCTGAAAAAGCAGTCAGGGCACACCAGAGAGCCACAGACAAAGCAAAGCAAAGCAAAACAAGACTAAGCAAGCCAAAACAATCCCAAACCAAAAATCTGAAAAGGAAGCTGGGTGTGGCTGAAGCAGGAGGATTGTAACCCTGCTTCTCCCCCAAAAACTTCAAAAATAAATGGGGAGTCGGGCGTGGTGGCGCATGCCTGTAATCCCAGCACTTGGGAGGCTGAGGCAGGAGAATCGTTGCAAGTTTGAGGCTAGCCTGGGCTACCAAGTGAGCTCAAAGCCAGCCTGAGCTGCATAGAGAGACCCTGTCTCAAAAAAAAAGGGCGGGGGGAATTAGATGTCCCTGGAAGGCTTGGAGGACTTTCCTGCATGTCCTGAAGAGTCCAGCAGGCAGCAGAGGGTCTGTGCAGGATGGAGCCCTTGCTGGGAAGCTCCTGGGATGGTGGGTCCTGAGACTCTGGTCTGGGAAAGGGGAGCTCTGTGCAGGCAGGTAGTAAAGCCCCAGGCAGAGCTGCTAGCTGCCTGCTGGCTGTGGGAGGGGCCCTCCGGGCCCTACACACTGAGCCTCTCCGAGGTGTTAAGATCTCTGTCCAGTTATCACTCTACCACCAAGATAAGCAAACAGGCTTGGCCTGGGGTGGTGGTGCACACCTGTAATCATAGCACTCAGGAGGCTGAGGCAAGGAGGATAGCTTTGAATTTAGAGCCAGCCTGAAATACATGCGAGACCTTGTCAAAAAAAAAAAAAAAAAAAAGGAGACTTCACAGAATTAGTCCAGAAAATTCAGCAAACAAATAGACAACGACAACAGCAAACAACAGTGTAAAACTCTGGGATGAGCCAGGCGTGGTGGTGCACACTTTAATCCCATCATTTAGGAGGCTGAGGCAGGAGGATCACTGCAATTTGAGGCCAGCCTGGGCTACATAGTGAGTTCAAGGCCAGCTTGAGCTATAGGCTCAGTAGTTAAAACAACACACTCACTGGAGGGGCTCAGCAGATTTGAACTGGACAAAACACTCATTTCCATCAAGCAGTCTTCAGTTTTATTTTTGCAGGACAGGTCTAATAGTGAGAAATCTCTCCATTTTGTTTAACTGGTGATGTCGTAATAGCTCCTTTTCAGAGGGATGGGTGTGGTGGACAGGTCAATTGAGAATATTTAGTCTGAGCAACTGAAAGAAAAAAATGAGCAGGCTTCAGAGGCCTGTGGTATGCTGTCAAACTCATCAATGAGTGCCCCAAAAGGATAGGACAAAGAAAGGGGACAGAAATAATATTTGTAGAAATAAAGGAAGAAAACTTTGCCAGTTTGATTTAAAAAAAAATTCGTTGGCACATTCAAGTTTAATGAACTCCAAATATGATAAACCAGAGGTGCACTGGACATGTCAATTTATCAAAAGTCAGAGACAACTGTGAAAGCAGCAAGAAAAAGATAACTTCCCACATGCAAAGAACCTTCAGTGAAATTCATAGCTGAGTTCTCAGAATGGATGGCCACCAAGCAAAACTGTTCCTCAACAAAGGAGTTTTTGGGGTGGTTTTTTTTTTTTTTTTTTTGGTCTTTTTGAGACAGGGTCTTGCTATGCAGTTCAGGCTGGCCTTGAGCTCACTTTGTAACCCAGGCTGGTCTTGAATTCACAACCATCCTCCTGCCTCAGCCTCAAGAATGCTGGGATTACAGGCGTGCACCACCACTCCCAGCTTCCCCCTAACATTTATTAATTTACATTCAAAATCTCTAAAACAACGCTATTAAGACATATTGCTTTGTTGGTTGAGCGTGTTGATCAGAGGCAAACTATTTGACTAGCAGGTGTGAAGCCTGGGCTTGATCCCTAGCTCTGAAAAACACAAAAAGAAAGAAAAGGAAAGGAAAAGAAAGAAAAAGAGGATGAGAGAGGAGAAAAAGAGAGAGAGAGGAAGGGAGGCAGAGAGAGAGGGAGGGAAGAAGATGTGTGGCCTCTGGAAGTGACTGTGTGACAGGGCAGAGCTTGAGGGGACAGCCCTCCCAGGAAGGCCCCAGGTAGATGAAGCCCTCTTGCCCTTCCTCCTTCTGCCAGCGAGGGTGAAGCAACCTAGCGCCATCTTGGAAGCAGACAGCAGCCCTCAGCAGACATTGAATGGTGGCACCTTGATCTCGGGCTCGCCAGCCTCCAAAATGGTGACAGAATAAATTTGTATCCTTTCCGAATTGCCCAGCCTCCGTTATTACAACAGCACAAACAGGCTGAGATGCAGGGTTTAATGCTCTTGGAATAGACCTAGGAAAGAATTGCTGGCTCATAGGATCACTTTACGGTGAGCATCTTAGGAGGAGCCACCAAGCTGTTTACCACATTGGACACCAGCTATATGAGAGATCAAATGTCTTCACATCCTTCCCAACCCTTATTGTCTTTTTTAGTTTTTGGTTTTTTTTTTTTTTTGGTTTTTCTCCGGTACCGGGAACCGAACTCACGACCTTGCGCTTGCTAGGCAGGCGCTTTTGCCGCTGAGCTAAATCCCCAGCCCCTATTGTCTTTTTTAGAAATGCTACTCATGGGCTGAGGATATAGCTCAACAGCACAGCACCTGCCTGGCAAGCATGAGGCCCTGAGTTCAATTCCCCTTACCCCCCCCCCCCAAAAAAAGCAACTCATCATGGGACTGGGGGAGTCTAGTAATACCTCACTCCGTTCATTTGCATTTCCTTGAAGACTGCGGACACTGAGCAGCTTTTGTTTGTTTGTTGGAGACAAGGTCTCACTATGTAGCCTGGGCTGGCCTATAAGTCACAGTGACCTTTAGCTCCTCGAGGGCTGGGGTTGCAGGTGTGTGCCACCACGCCTGGTGGTGCTGTATTTCTTTCCAAGGGCTTCTTGGCCATTTGTACCTCTTCCTTGAAGAAATATATATTCAAATACTTTCCTCCATTGTGTGAGTTGACTTTTTTCTCTTCCTTGATTCTGTTACTTGAAATAAAAGCTTTTAGTTTCGATGAAATCTAGGTTTTTTTTTTTTGTCATTTGTGATTTTAGCATCATATCTAAGAAACTATTATCTAATTTAAGGTCACAGAATTTACTCTTTTTTATGTTAAGAGTTTTATGGCTTTAGCTCTTACATTTAGATTTAGGACCCATTTTATCCCCCACCCCCCCCAGACCCCCGGCCCCATTGGAGATTAAACCTAAGGCCTTGCACTAAGCTATGTTTTCAAGATTTGTAGGATGGGTAGTACTGGGAATTGAATCCATGGACTTGAATTGAATCCAAGGTGGTACATCCTCAGCCTTTTTTTATTTTTTATTTTGAGACTGGTTCTCACTGAGTAACCTAAACTGGGTTTCAATTTGCAGTCCTCCTGCCTCAGCCTCCTGGAGGCTTGTGGTTACAGGCGTGCACCATTGCGCCCAGCGCATCCCTTCAGCTAATCTCATTAAATTTCCCAGGTTGGCTTTGAATTTAAGTAATCTTGAGTAGCTGGGATTATGAATGGGTGACATCACACCTGCTCATTTTGGGTTAACTTTACTATCTCATTGAAGACCTTGTGATTGTTTTTACAAGGAGGTACTGCATATGGGTTATACTTTGTTCTATTTCGGTTTTGTTAGTACTCAGGCTGTAGATCTGTAGTATTCTAGTACTGAGGTACAACCCTAGTCTTTTTTTTTTTTTTTTTTTTTTTGAGACAGGGTCTCGCTATGCAGTTCAGGTTGGCCTTGAGCTTACTTTGTAACCCAGGCTGGCCTCAAACTCGCAATAGTCCTTCATCCCCGGTGCTCCTCGTCCTTTTTATATGGTTGAGACAGATTGCGACAGAGTCTGAGTTGGCTGGGCTGATCTTGTACTGCAGTCATCAAGCCTCTGTATATTGAGTATAGGGATTACAGCCAGGTACCACTGTGCCCCCAAATTCAACCCAAATTAATGTTTATCTTCTCCAAGAACACCTTCTTAGAAACATTCAGAATACTGTTTAATAAAATACCTGGGTCATCAATTTGAAAGATAAAGTGAACAATAACATGGGTGAGGCTCAGGCTGAGATCCCCAACACCAAAAAGATAGAAAATAGAAAGAAAGAAAGAAGGAAAGAAAGAAAGAAAAGAGATTTTTAAAAAAGCAGAAAATAAGGGTCACAAATAAAGTGACACGTAGAGTAGGAGAGGGAAGGCTGCAAGGCAGCACAGCAGTTACATGGACGGAGTAAGAGTATCTGAGGAGGCTTCTGCTGAGCTGTCATTTGGATAATGATGTGGCCAGGTAAGGTCATCGGCACTGTTACCCGGGCTACACCAGAAGCTGAGGCAGGAAGAGGGCAAAGGAACCTGGGCAATTTAAGGAGACTCTCCCTCAAACTTTTAAAGGGTTTTGCACTAGAAAGTCTGTAGATATAACGTAGTAGCAGATCACTTGCCTAGCACGTGGGAGGTACTAGATTCAGTCTCCAGTATGTGAGAAATGGGTTCACTTGCCCGGACCCAAAGAATGGACTCAGAGGCAAGAAGAGTAGTGACAGCGTGGCTTTAATCCATCCTGCAAGGCTAGGAGTCTGCTGCGCAGGCAAGGCCCACCCAGGGCTCTCCCAGCAAGGAATTCTTTCCTAGCACACAGGTCCCTCACTACGGTTCCTCATTGGTTGAGTACTGTGGTGGGTACGAGCTTTCCAGATGCCACTTAAGTCTTCTTTTTTCTCTTTCTAAGGCAGTTCCTTTGTCCTCCTCCCAATCTGAATTTGGATTTCTTCATCATCGTTTCTGGTCTCTAGGACTTTTTGAGAAGCAGATGTTGGTGTTTAGAAATTTCATGTGACCCTGTGATTCCCGTGTTCCTTTTTATTTATTTATTTATTTATTTATTTATTTATTTTTCTGGAAGCGGGAATCGAACTCACGACCTCGTGCTTGCCAGGCAGGTGCTGTGCCGCTGAGCTAAATCCCCAGCCTCCCCCTGTTCCTTTTTAGCCAGAGCTATCTCACCTACATTTTCCAGCCAAGGCTTTTTCACCAGTTTATTTCTCCCCCGAGGTCTGTCTGTTTGAACACCTTCAAATTCATGAACGTTATTGGGCCATCAGGCAATTTGAACTGCCAGGAATTCTCCACTCAAAGTTGACTAGTATTTTGTCTTAAAAAATGGACCACTTTAATTTTCTTTTTCTTACAAGTGCCACAGCAAATTTAAAAATGACATGAAAAAGTACAAATGAAAAGGTCAAGGGCTGTCCAAACTGCTATAGAATTGACCTAGAGTATGCGAGGACCATATCAGTCTTCAGCAGTGATGAAAAAGTACTATCTGTGCTGGATGGATGAATGACCAGATCAATAAGTATACTGTATCAGGTATCACATAACATGGTTTTGTCCATAACTGCAGTGAAACACATTTTTGTTCTTCACTGGATGCTTGTTCATATGAATGAAACTGTCCCTGTGTGGCACTTGGACCCAATCTTGTGAGCAGTGCCTCAGATTCATATATATATATATATATATATATATATATATATATATATACACACACACATATATATATATATTTTGTCTTTTTGAGACAAGATCTCACTGTGCAGTTCAGGCTGGCCTTGAGCTCACTTTGTAGCCTAGAAATTACAAGTGAAATAGTTTAGGATATGTCAGTAACTAGATTCAAGAAGGATACCAGGAGCCTGCGTGGTGGCACTTGCTTGAAATCCCAGTACTCAGGGAGGCAAAGTCACTAGCACCTGTGTCTACTACTGGGGAGAGTTAGGGATAACTCATCTCCAAATATACTAAATTAAAAGGGCTGGGGAGGCAGCTCAGTGAGAAAGTCCTGCACTCAATCCCCAGAACCACATAAAACAAACAGCTTGCTTGCCCCTGGTCCCTGCTTCCCTGCCCCCACACCTTTGTCAAGTTCGCTCTCACCCTGTACTAAGGTTGGAGTGTGTGAACATTAGCACACACAATGCAAGGTAGGTGGCTTCCAAGATGAGTTCAAAAGACCCTGCGGCTTCCAGCTTATTCCTGCTCCCTCTTACCTCTGCTGGTCTCCATGGGATAGAGAAAGAAAGTGGGCCTGCAGACCCTCATCCCCACTAGGACCCAGATGTGATAATGACTTGCAAACCCGAACCACCTCAGCGAAGACTGAACAGAACACCCAAGTCACAGAGCTAACCTTACACCTCAGAAACTGGAGGAAAAAGTCTGTTGGGAGAGCAGCAATAATACACATGTTAAAGTACATCTCAGCCTTCTAGTGGGGATGAGGAGTGGCCCAGCCAATGGGGAGTGAGAAACCTGCTCATTTGCATGGCTGCCAAGCAACACTTGTGATGTCACCAGCATGCTGTCACTTACTTGGCAGGACCTTGGCAACACTGACAGTTAGTCTCAGATGCTAAGGGACTGTTCAGGTGAGCGCATCTCTTTCTGCTTTCTCCTTTATATCCATCCACTAAGGTGAAGAAATCAAACCAAACCTGGCCCTTGACATTTCTCAGTCAACTGATGTACTTTTAATGGCAATTTCCAGGGCCTACTGCAAACAGGAGTAGGCGGCTCCCATTTCAACCTCTGGACTTAGCCTTTGGGTTTTGAAGCCTCAACATCCATACAGTGTGAAAAATGTATTATATGGTGTTTTATGCTACTTCGTATCTTTTTAAAATTTTTGGTTGTGGGGAGTACTGAGGAATGCTCCGAGAGGGATTCTTTCAGAGAGCTATTAGCCAGCCCTTTTTATGTTTCACATGGAGACAGGGTCTCATCATGTGTTGCCCACGCTGGCCAAGAACCTGCCACCCTCCTGTCTCTGCCTCTGGAGTACCTCAGAGTGTGTGTGTGGGACTATCCCCAGCTTGAGCTATTTTTATATAGGGAGACAAAACTATCAGGTACAAGATTTTGGTGAAGCTTTGACGAGTTTTAGTAAAAATAAAAACCTCCTAAGGAGGAAGAGGTAGGCGCAGGAAGATCAGGAGTTCAAACCCAGGAGTTTAAGTCCAGTCTGGGCTTTCCCGTGAGTCCAGTGGCATCCTGGACTAGAGATCCTCCTGCTTCTGCCTTGTGAGTGCTGGGGTTACAGGCTGTCTTGTGTAACATTACTTTCAAAGTTCTCCTGCAGTATTCTGTGAAAATGTTTCATGTTCATATCTCATATATTTTGTATTTTAAAATAACATACAAATTTAGGCCTTAGACCTAGTAACCAACATTTTATATACAAGGTTACAAAATACTTCAACTGAAATATCCAGATTCATATTTGAAAAAGTCTGGACTATGACCTACTGCCTCTCAATTTCCAGACTCCAGGAACAATGTAATGTAGCCCTAGATCATGCCCGGGTACCGCGTGTTTTCTTTTGTAAAATTCCCTGGGCCTTAACTATTGAATTTTCGGGGAGGGGGTTGTTTTTTGAGACAGGTCCTCACTTTGTAATGCAGGCTGCACTTGGACTCACTATGTAGTCTAAGCTGGCCTTGAACTCCTGGTGATCCTCCTGCCTCCGCCTCCTGAGGGCTGGCATCACAGGCTATCCTATTTAAAATTACTTTCAAAGTTCTTCATGAGCATTCCCTGGGAATATTTTATGTTCTTATGTCATAATCATCAAATCCTCACACCGTAACGATGAATTTTATTTCTGGAATTGTTCAAATGCCATATATAAGAGTGGGTGATCAATACCTGGTGTTGTTTTAAGGTAACCCTTAAAATTCAATCTTATTATATTGAAAATACGTATATACATTTTCTCTGAGCACATCCCTCTAACCCCTGTGACACACATCAGTTCCTACGAATCCTTTCCTTCCCTCTGCACCACGGCAGCTTCTTGTATCTCAGTCTAGTGCCGGATCTACTCATTTCCATCCGTCTATTCTTCTTCCATTCACTGGAATAGGCACATCCCATAATAAAATTAATTCTGAGGGGTCTCTTGTTGTATGAAAAATTACCACAGACATTTTTACTGTATGTTTAGTTTGAAAATATGTTTTGGGGAACATTCCATGTTAATATAACATAATTCTCAATCCTGATATTCCATAGTCAGTTTAGCGTCTTCCCCACCAAATGAGATCGGGTCTCTTCAATACTGTGAAAAACTCAAAAACTAACACCGGTACTCAGTGTACATTCACAGGGAGGACAGGTAAACAGTCTATGAATATTCCTGAACCTGTGTCTCAGTCTCAGTTTGTAAAGGAGGTGTTGATGTCAGGTAGCCAACAGAACCGGAGTGGCACTGAAGGAACTGACAGAGTGAAAGTAGGCTCTCCGGAACTCGTGCGGAATGCCGTGAGTTTCCCTGGTGAGTCTTTTGTCTTGGCACCCGGGAGAGCTGGCTGTGGCTTACCCGCACTGTTGTCTTTACACACAGGAGTATCCTGTCTTGACCCAAGGCATATTTCTCGCCTGAAGGCGTGCGTCCGGCCGTCTCTTACAGACGACTTCCCCTTTCTCGGGTCCTGAGGTGAGCTAGTCCCGCATTCTCCAACACCTTCCCACAGCACCCAGGGGCTCCCACCACCAGGATCTGCACCCAGCTCCTTCATCATTATTCAGGGCAGAGTCCATTTGCTGAGGAAATCCTTCCACTCACTTACAGCGCTGTGAAGAATCTACGCTTTGACACTAATTCTTAGATTGTGAGAAATTTACTTCACATTGAGCCCCTGAAAAAGAATACTACACTAATGGCACCTACTCCATAGTCCTGTGGAGAACAGCACAGGGCATGTTGAAACACTGGGGAGAGAAGGCCGGGAAATTGTCATCTCTACAGTGTTAGCGGCATAACGATCCTTTCCTAATGAACATCCTTCATTTCTACACCTAGGTGACTGATTCCTGCCAGCACCACTGACCAACTTCCATCTCTGGTCAGAGGGTCTCTGACCCCGGTGGGCAGGGCCCCTCAGGGCCTTCCCCCCTTGATCCTCCGTTTGTGGAGCCCTCCTGAGGGTGCAGTTTGTCATCAACTGCTTAAGGTGGGTGAGACACCTGGCCTTCCTTTCTCCTGCTTTCTGACCACCCCAGGTCATGACACCTGCAGTGTTCTCCCAGTGTGGATGTTGGAGAGAGGATGAGCAAGAGTCTGCAGGTCAAGGAAGGGACGAGAATGAGGCCTGGAAGGAAGACTTTATCTACTTCCAGGTCTCAGAGAGGAGGTCGCCCCTGCCAAGGAGAACCAAGGGGAACCATCTTGGGTGGGTCTCCTAGCAGAAGAGGAGGATGAGGGGACGGGCTGAGCCAGGGCCTTCATAGGGCTTTCTGCAGGCACAGCAAGCCAGAGCAGAGTCAGAAGTTTACAAGTGGCAAATTGGAACAATTCCATTGGGTGCGGCTTACTGGGGAGGTCACTAGATGTTGGCACGAGGCCCCAGATGCTTTAGAAGAGAGAAATGCCTGGGAAATAGCTCATGTGAGAGAGTTAGGTAAGGAAGGTGTTCAGGGTATAGATGCTGGAAATGTAATTTGGCATAAGGAGGATGTGGCTCTGGTGGGATTTCTTGTGTTTGGAAGAGTGGGCTGCCTTGAGAAGGAAAAACCTCCCAGGCCACAAGACTTTGAGGCATCCAAACTTCATAAAATACAGAAGATAAAAAGAACTTTCCCACTCCTACATCATTGCATTGTTCTCCCCACCTTGTCTTCCTTAATGTGTGTCACTAATTGCTTGCCTAGACTCAAACAGCGGGTTGAAAGCTCGCTGAGGACAGGTGTGCTTGGGCAGAAACACTCTTTGTTGTCTCCCTGATGTTTAGAGGCATCCCAGGCAAGTGAAACTGAAAGTCTCTGAAGAGAAATAAAATATATGTAACTGCGTGTTGGGCTGGGTTGTCTTTAGGATCAGAGTACCGTTCTCACGACCAACCATAGTGCTCCACTGAAGGCAGCAGAAGCAACTGCCTCTCACTGACTATTGCTCTACTACTGAGGAGAGCTGGGCCCACATTCTGCATCGGCTTTCTTAAGCACCCGAGGGCCCTGCTACCTTGAACTTCAACCTGTCCTTCACCAGCCTCAGGCCGAGCCCATTTGCTTGAAAAATTCTGCCATCCACAGCCCTTTGAAGAACTTGTGTCTAATACTAATTGTTGGATTGTGAGCGGTGTAATTTACATGTATCCTGTAAAATAGAAACACTAATGGCACCTACCCGATAGCCCTGTGGAGAATAAGAATGACGTCTACAACACTGAGGAGAGATACCTAGGACATGGTCATCTCTCCAGTGTTGTCAGCATAGCTAGCCTTTCCTAATGAACATCCTTCATTTTTGATCCCAGGAGGCTGATTTCTGCCAGCACCACTGACCAACATCCATCTCTGGTCAGAGGGTCTCTGACCCTGGTGGGCAGCACCCCTCAAGGCCTTCACCCCTTAATCCCTGCTGTCTGTGGTGTCCTTCTGAGGGTGCAGTTTTATCATCTTCTATTTAAGGTGAGTGAGACACTTGGCCTTCCTTTCTCCTGTTTTCTTACCACCCTGGGCCATGACACCTGCAGTGTAGATGTTTGGGATAGGAAGAGAAAGAATTTGCAGGCCTAGGAGGGGATGAGAATGAAGCGTGGAAGGAAGACTTTTATCTACTTCCAGGTCTCAGAGAGGAGGTTGCCTCTGCCAGGGAGAACCAAGGGGCACCATGTGATGTAGTTCACATGGCCAAAGACAAGCATGGAGAGGCCGAGGCCTGGCCTGTGCTGGGGTGTCTGAAGGCACAGCAAGCCAAGCAGAGGCAGCAGCTGAGAACTGGCAAACTGAACCAGTTCCATGGGGCTCTGTTTGTTGGGGAGGTCACTAGATGGCAGCACAAGCCCCAGATGGTTTAGAGCAGGGGAAATGTGAGGGAAATGCCTTATGTGAGAGCCTTAGGTAAGGAAGGTGTTGAGAGTTCAGGCTGAGGAAAGAGTTGCTTGCACAGGAAGGACAGGACTCAGGTGGGATTTATTGTGCTTGGAAGAATGGGGCAGCACTGGGTGGGGTGCACCTGCCAGGCTGGTGAGATTTTCTAGGCATCCACACATCATAAAGTACAGAGTAACATGCACTCTCCCACGGCTCACCACTGCACCTTCCACCACTTCCCCCACCTTCTCTTCCCTCGGGGATCTCACTTATTGGCTCCCTGCTTTCCAGAAGCAGCTAGAAAGCTCACTGAGGGCAGCAGTCTTGGGCACAAACACCTTTGTTGTCCCCTGATGGGCAGAGGTGAACGGGAGTTAGCATGTTTCCTGAACAAGTCTATAGATAAATAACCATGGGTCATTGTTACACTTTGGAGTATCCTTCCCTATACCAACCATCGTTCTGACCCAAAGCCAGCAGAACCAACTGTCTGTCATGACTGACTTTCTAGTTTTTGGCCACTGAGGTGAGCTACACCCACACTGTCCCACACTCATCCCACAGCATCCCGGGCTCTGCCACCCAATACTGCACCCTGCCCCTTTACCATCAGACAGGCAGAGCCATTTGCCTAGAAAATCCTTCCATCCCTGTGAAGAATTTGTGTTTTAAAGATGGGAATTGTTGGATTTTGAGCAGTGCAATTCACCTCTAGCTGGTAAAATGGAAGTACTAATGGCATCCACTCCATAGTCCTGTGGAGAATAGTAAAGGGCATGTGGAAACATTGAGGAGAGATGCCTGGGACATAGTCATCTCTGCAGTATTACCTGTCATAACGACCCTTTCCTAATGAACATCCTTTATGTTTGCTCCCCAGAGCCTGATTCCTGCCAGCACCACTGACCAACTTCCATCTCTAGGTCAGAGGGTCTCTGACCCTGGTGGGCAGGGCCCTCAGGGCCTTCACCCCTTGAATCCTCGTGTTTGTGGAGGGTGTACTTTTTGTCATCCTCTCTTGGAGGTGAGTGAGACACTTGATCTTCCTTCTCTCCTGTTTTCTCACCACCCCGGGTCATGACACCTACAGTGTTCTCTCAGTGTGACTGTTGCAGATAGGAAGAGAAAGAGTTTGCAGGCCTAGGTGGGGTCTAAGATAAGGCTTGGAAGGAAGTCTTGTATCTACCTCCAGGTCTCAGAGAGCAGGTTGCCCCTGCCTGGTAGAACTGAAGGGAAGCGTCCGGTGGGACCCATGGCAGCAGATGAGAATTCAGGGAGCGGCTGAGCCAGAGCTCTTTACTGGCCTTTCTGAAG
>NW_004955460.1:10071218-10073012 GCF_000276665.1 Chinchilla lanigera | reverse complement strand
AACCACCAGCTCTGCTCTGGCTTGCTGCGCCTTCAGAAAGGCCAGTAAAGAGCTCTGACTCAGCCGCTCCCTGCATTCTCATGGGCAGAGGCAGCCTGGGTGGAGGAGCGGGAAAGTGCTAAAGGACACAGTAGTTACAGGTGCCTGAAGGCTGGTGGGGTCATCTTCACAGGTCGGAGTAACATCCCTTGGACCGGCCACATTTCCTGCCTGAAGGCAGGAGAACCAACTTTTTCTTGTTGACTTTCTACTTCTCATCTACTGAGGTGAGCTGGGCCCACATCCTAAACACCCTCCCAAAGCTCCCTGGGGCTCCTGCGCCCAGACCTGCAGCCCGCTCCTTCCCCATCACTTAGGGCAGAGCTCATTGGCCTAGGAAATCCTTCTACCCACCCCTGGGCAGTGAGGAACATGTGTTTTGTTACTCATCGTTGGATAGTGAGCAATGCCACCTACATCTGCCTTGTAAAATGGAAGTAGTTTTGGAATCCGTTCCACAATTCTGTGCATAGTAGTAAGTGGCGTGTCTGAAACACTGAGGAGAGATGGCTGAGAAAGAGTCATCTCCAGTGCCACCTGGCATAAATACCCTCTCCTAATGGCAATACCTCATATTTGCTATAGGAATTTTTGTAGACACCATCACTGATCGATATCACCTAGGGATCAGAAGAACTCTGAGCCTCCTGGGCGAGGCCCCTTGTGGCCTTCACCTGGGATTGTTTTACGTGTGCAGCTTTTTCACCAACTGCTTCAGGTGAGTGAGCCCCTTAGCTTATGTCCTGTTCTCTCACAGTGTAGGTCCATGAAATCTGCAGTGTTCTAAGAGTATAATCCTGGAGATAGGATGATAAGGAGTTTGTGTTCCAAAGATGGGACAAGAATGTGCATTGGGAAGAAGACATTTTATGTAACCCCAGGTCTCAGACAGGAAGTTGCCCATGCCATGTAGAACCAAGCAGAATTTGGTGTAGGTCACATGGCAGAAGATGAGAGTGTGGGGGAGCCTGAATCAGGCTATGGGTTTTTGAAGGAAAAGCAAGCCAGGCCTTGTCCTTGTTGTCACTTGAGTTATGGCTCTTCATTTCTGCACATCTCACAAAATCCAAGGGCAATGGAATCAGAGAGACAAACTTTGCTCCCAGTTGGCATTTGGTCCTGACTGCTGGCAGCCTTTATTTGCCTGGGAAAACATTCTACTTCATCCTCAAGGCCCCATTTCAAGTGTCGCCTCATTTGCTAAACTTCTCCTGAACACCATTCACTCAGGGGAAGTCCCCCCACTGGCCCTACTATTACTGTCCTCATTTGAAGCAGGGTGACGCTGTGGATAACCAAGTCGGCACAGCTCCGGATACCCAGCAGAATAGTCTCTGCGAAGGAGGTACAGCACCTCCAATGCGTGGACCATTCTGAGTCCCAAATTAATGCTTTGGGAATCCATAAAGGCGCAGCTCGGGGTCTGTCCCCGCAAAACAGGTCTTAGCTTTGGGGCAGATACTGTGCGGCTTCCGACTGAATTCAGAGAGGACAGTGCTCCTCAGAAGATGAATAAAACCTGCCTTGAAAACTTTCAGGCTTTCATGTCTTCTGTTGGTTTTGAGGGGAGGAGTGTTAATTATTCTTATTTGCTCTGATAAATGAAATTAGCCTTTCATTTCATGGCAGTCTAAAGCAAGACTTGAACAACCCAATTTCTCAAATCCGGAGCCGGGATTTACACCTAGTCTGTTTATAAACAGCACCCTCGGAAGACTGTCTTCCCACGTGGTCTGCAGGGACAAGTCTATTGAT
>NW_004955460.1:10062049-10065873 GCF_000276665.1 Chinchilla lanigera | reverse complement strand
TTTTAGAATCCAGGATTAGTATGTAGCTTGCATAAGAAGCATATTGAAAAAAAAAAAAAAGCATATTGCATCCAATTTGACCTGGGGGTAAGTATTTAAAAGGAAACCCATTTTCTCATCATGGAGCATTTCTAATCCCCTTGTAGTTTTCTACACTTTTAAAAAATATTGTGTGTGTGTGTGTGTGTGTGCATGTGCGCGCGCTGGGGATTGAACCCAGGATCTCACACAAGTCAGGTAAGGGTGTACCACCGAGCTACACCCTAGTTCTTACACTTGTTAAAAATGTGACATAATGTCTGACATGAACAGTTGGGACAAACAGGGTTAAGAAATCCTGCCTCTGGCATGCATTGGAAGGCTTGATTCATTTTCAGGCTTCTGAGCCCAGGAGGAGAAGAACTCTGACTAGTGCCCCAACCTCATGGAATTCATACAGGGTTTTCCTTTTAGCATTTGAGAGCTCCATCTTTAACCTGCAGGGCAGAAAATCAGTTAAAATATATGAAGATGTCTTCAAATAGAAGCCAGCTCAGTGTGGACTAGAGAATTTGAGAATTTAGAATGTCCATGTTTGAGATTTCTGACCTCCTGCATACCCTGATTATCTGTCATGCTTTCTAAGTGAAGTCTCCCTGTTCTTTGCTCTGAATTGATGTATGTATGCTCTGGTGCTATTTGTCAGTGATTTGGATAAAACAAGCAAGAAACCTCCTTAGTTTCCTTCTGCACAATTCTTTACTGAATGCAGAATTTACAATGATTGTTCTACAACCGTTTTTCTGTGCAAAGAGCAAATTCATACTTGTAAAGTATTTGGTAAGGACAGAAAAATTTAAACCAAGGGAAATCACCTAGAATGTCGTCACCTAGGTGTATTCGCTATGCCAGGGGCTTTAAATTACAGAATGAATATTCCATTTGCCCTCTTTCTAAGTCCATAGTGCATTCCCCACAGTCAGCTTTCCTTTCACTTTTGTGCTTAATGGAAGCAGGGTGTGGTTGAAAACCCAGTACTGGCATTGGGATGGCAAGAGAAAGTGTACATGTCCTGTGTACCTTTTGTCTTGTTTCATTACATTTACACCTTTCCTTCTCCTCCTCTTCCTCCTCCTCTTCCTCCTGGTTTGTTTGTTTGTAGTTGTAAGTAATATTTTATTTTTAATTTTGACATCTGTGCGGTCCTTGCAGGAATATAGAGATACATTTGATTTCTGCATCATGTTGATCTTGTACACTGTGACCTTGCTGAAGGCATTTATTAGCGCCAATTATTTATTTTTTGTTTTTGTTTTTTGGATAGATTCCTTGAAATTTTTTACATGCACAGTCACATTATGTCATGTGCTACTCAGGACAGTTTTGCTCATACTTTACTGACCTGTTGGCCTTACTGATTTCCTTGTTTCATTTTCGTATTTCACTGGCTGGATCTTCCAGCACTCTTTGAGGAAGGGTGTTAAGAACAGACATCCTTGCTTCTTTTCTGATCATAGGGGGAAAACACTCAATTTGTTGTCCCCATTCCTATTTTTCTGATTGTTTTTATCCTCAAGGTATAATGATTTTTGTCAAATGATTTCTGCATCAAATCGATGTGGTCATGTGATGTTTCTTCTCCTTCTCCTCCTCCTTCTCCTTCTTCTTCTTTTGTCTCTTCTTGTCTTTTTGAGACAAGGTTTCACTATGCAGTGCAGGTTGGCCTTGAACTCCCTCGTAGCCTAAGTTGGCCTCAAATTTGCAGCGATCTTCCTGCCTCAGCCTCCTTAGTGCTGGGATTTCAGGTGTGCGCTACCAGGCCTGGCTTGATATTTCTTTTATTTGCTAATAGGTCAGTAAGGATTTTTACATCTGTACTCCAGAGATATTTTCTGTATTTGCAATCTTTGTCTGGTTTTGGTGTCAGTGTAAAACTAGCTACATAATTTTGTAGCTAGTTGGAATGAACTGACTGCTTTCTTTTTGCTGTTTTTTTGAAGCGATTTTATAGAATTGTTGTTAGTTCTTTTTAGAATGTTTAGAATTTTCCTGAGCAACTATGTGGCCTTGGAGATTTCTTTTTTGGGAGTTTTCAAATCACAAATTGAATTCTCTTAGTAAGTATAGGATTACTAAAAGTATTAATTTTATATTGGTTGAGTTGTGGTAGTCTGCTTTTTTGAGAAACTGGTATATTTCTTCTAAATTTATGTGTATAAAGTATCCACAGTGTTTTTTATCCTTTTGATGTTTACACCCCATATTAATAATATTCCCAGTTTCATTTCTGATATTGGTAATTGTTATAAATTTCCCTTTTGGCACTGCTTTGTGTCCCCAAATTGTATTTTTATTCCATTCAACTATATTTTAAAATTTTTCTTGAGTGGCTGGGTATGGTGGTGAAAGCTTATAATCCCAGCACGCAGGAAGCTGAGGCAGGAAGATTGATGTGAGTTTCAGGCCAGCCTGAACTGCATAACCAAACCCTGTTTCAAAAAGACAAAAAAATTTTTTCCCTTGAAATTCTTTGATCCTTGGATTATTTAGACATCTTCAGTTCCAGTTATCTGGAGATTTTATCTTTGTCTTAGTGAGGTTTAGTTTTGATTCCATTGTGATTGAAGAAGACTTAAGTGTTTTGGGGCCTCTCAAAACAAATGTGTATTCTGCTCTTGGTGGATGGAGTATTCTATAAATGTTGATTTGATTTTGTGGCTGAGAATATTGTTTTTTCAATATATTTTATGATTTTTCTGTGGAATTATTCAAGGAGTCATTGACAGAAAGATTTTGAGGTTTCCATCTCTAAATGTAAGTGTTCCTTTGTCAAGTCTCAGTTATGAGTTTGATTCACATATTTTTCAGCTTTGTTGTTTGGTACAAACACATTTAAGGTGGTTTTGTCCTTTTCCTTTTCTTTTTTTTATGGTGGTGCTGGGATTGAACCCAGGGACTTCACAGGTTGGCAAGTGTTCTGCCACTGAACTAAACCAGCCCTTGAAAAATTTCAAGCAGTCCTGCTAAGTTGCCCAGGCTGGGCTAAAATTTGTGATCCTCCTGCCTCAGCTTCCCAGTTAGTTAGAATTACAGGTGTGTACCACCACATCTTGCAGGATTGCTGCTGTCTTAATAGACTGACCCTTAAATATGTAATGCATCAATTACATTAAATATATAATGTTCCTCTGTCCATTTTGTCCATCTGTGTCATTCATTCATTTATGCATTCATTCATTCATTTGGTATTGGAGATGGAACCCAGAGCCTTTGTTCTGCAGTGTAACTTTATCAGACATTAACATAGACTTTTTTTTTCTTGAGTAATAGCTGCACAGTGTATCTTTTCCATCCTTTTACTTTCAGCCTGCTTGCAGCATTACACTTGAATTTGGTTTGTTATAGACACTGTAGAGTTGAGGCTGCCCCTGAACTTGCTATGCAGCCTGGTTTTGAACTTGTGGCAACCTTCCTGCCTCAGTCTCCTGAGTGCTGGGATTATAGGCATGTGCCACCATGCCTGACCACTTTTCATTTTGGAACAGGATCTTGCTAAGTTTTCCAGGCCTGGCTCATATTTGTGATTCTTCTGGCTCAGCTGCTTAGAGAGCAGGACTTACGGGTGTGCACACCACACACCACTATGTCTTTTAATTGATGTATATAGAACATTAGAGTAAGAGGATTATTGATGTACCAAGGCTTACTGTGCCATTTTATGTTCTGGTTTTTGCTTGTTCCCTTCATTTTCTTTCTTTCTTTCTTTTTTTATTTTTTATTTTAAAGAGTAAGAGAAGGATAACAATAATGGGGGGGGCTTACCAAATTACAGACAAAGTGGTAGG
>NW_004955460.1:10049676-10051878 GCF_000276665.1 Chinchilla lanigera | reverse complement strand
GTGCTTACTGTCCCAATTTGAATTTGTTGAACTATAGATGCCAGGAAATGAACACTGGCTTTGCTGTTCTTTAATTCTGAGCATCAGGATGCCTTGGCAGATCTAGAAGTACCTGCTCCTCCTTTCTAATTGTGCCAGACATTTTCTCTGTTGACTTTCAGCCTTATAAATATGTTTGCTGTACTCTCGCTCATACCTGCTCTTTCTCTCTCTCTCTGTCTCTCTCTCTTACCAGTTCCTACAGCTTCTCCCTAAAATCTAAGTGCAGACTCAAGAGAAGGATGGGTGAGACAGTTATGTAACACTCCTAACCCACCCGCTACTGCCCATGCACCCGGATCCCACACCTCCCTTTGCATTCCACTCGCTTTCTGGCCCTCAGGGTCTGGATGATGACAGACTCGGCCTGCTCTACTTTCCCCAAGTCCCACGCGGGTTACAAGCCTGTGAGGGCGTCTTCCTCCTGCTGCTTTGCTTCTGAGCCACATTCCTGCCTTGATTTCAAATTCTCTTCACAATTTAGCTCCTTCCATCATCCTCCCCAGATCCTCGCTGTGTTCCTCCAGGCAGGGCCGGTCTCTGGGGACCGTGCAGGCTGATTTTTTATTTTCTGTGGCTCTCCTCTCTGAATTCTTGTTCTTTTAGAAATACACATGCTTTTAAAATCCAGTCATAGCATCGGTACTTTTGCAGAATTCTTATATCACTGTTTTGTCTCTTTCAGATTTGACAGACACACCCAGGCCACCACACTGACTTACCAGATATTTGGAGGATATCTAAGATCCAGAGGTCAGTTTTTGTTCACAAGTCCATAAAGTGGCACATGCATGTGGTATCAGAATGAAAATAGTAGAAATAAGGAGAACTAGAGACTCCCTCCCCCTCCCCAGAGGCAGCCTTGTACCAGTTCCTAGTATATCCTCCGGGCAGTCTCTTACTCATGAGCAAGCTGAGAGCCAACTATAGAATACATTTGTTTTTCCCTTAACCTTAGTAGTAACCTTTCTATTTGAGCACACAGAGGTCTAACAGGTTCTTTCATACCTGCAATAGTGTCTGTTTGTTTTTCTCTCCTACTGATGGATACCTAGCTTTCTATTCTGTTGTTACCACCAGGGCCTTATTGAACATCACCCATGTACTCACGCTTTTGTGCCTATGTACAAGTGTACACGATAAACTCTTGGTATTAGAATTTGAGTCATAAGATGTATTTTAAACTTTTATACTGACATGCTTTCAGTCTAAGAGATCATACCAGTAGTGTACAACGGGTGAAACTCATGAGACTTTTTCCTACACTGTGTATAAGATTAACTTTTTCCCCAACCTAGTAGAAAAAAAGTTAAACTGTTTTAATTTCTTTACTTTGAAGTAGTATTTGTATTCTGTAATTTCAATGCCTGAGACTGCCGTACTTATTACACTTAGCTTATCTTTTGCATTTTATTTTTATTTCAGTCCAATGTTTAAATTGCAAGGGTGTTTCAGACACTTTTGAGCCATGTCTTGATATTACATTGGAGATAAAGGTAAATGTAATAGTTTTTTTGGGGTTAAGTTTTAAATCTTTTTTACTCTTCGACTTTTTGCTTAATAAAACCAGGTTTTGTTTTTGTTTTTTTGTTTTTGTTTCATTTTGGTCTTTTTGAGATAGGGCTATGCAGTTCAGGCTGGCCTTCAGCTCATGTTGTAGCCCAGGTTGGCCTCGAACTCACAGCAATCCTCCTGCCTCAGTAACACCAGGTTTTGACATCTCTATTAGCAAATCTTAGATGGCTCTTATTCTTTAAAAGTTTTAGCATCTTGCATTTTCTGAACTACATTTTTGTTATTCTTGAGCTTTCGCTTCTCTGATAACAGATGTAACATGCTTATGATGAAAAGCACAAGCACTGCAGACATATTAAATCTGCCCTTCACCACTGTTGCTCTTGATCATCTGATATGCACTGCCTCAGAATAGAGTAGGTCCTTTTTTACAGAACTGAGACTATGAGCAGGGCACAGTGCTGCGTGTGTATAATGCCAGGACTCAGGGAGGCTCAGACAGGCAGCACAAGTTTCAACCCAAATTGGGCAACTTAGTGAGACTCTGTTTAAAATAAAAATAAGGGACGGGCTGGGACTACAGCTAAGTGTGAAAGCCCTGGGTTGGATCCCCAGTATTGCAAAAAAGAAAAAAAGAGAAAAATTTTA
>NW_004955460.1:10047356-10049251 GCF_000276665.1 Chinchilla lanigera | reverse complement strand
GTCTCCCAAGTAGTTGGGAACTCAGCCACACCATACCCATAAAAACATTTTTTTCATAAAAATTCTCATTTGTTTCTCTGAGTCTTCTGCTTGCTTGCTCTCTCACAAACCATGACAGTGCACCTACTTGTTCTTTTTCCTCCCAGGCTGCTCCGAGCGTTAACAAGGCATTGGAGCAGTTTGTGAAGCCGGAACAGCTCGACCGCGAGAACTGCTACAAGTGTAGCAAGTATGATGGGGGGTGACTTGCAGTCCCTGACATGGCTGCTTCACTTGGGATGACCGGGAGCCTTGACTGTAAAGGGCGTGCTGTGTTTGAATGGCCTGCTAGGTTGCCTTAGCTCCTGGTGCCCTCTGGGAGACCCAGGCTGTGTGTCCCACAGAGGCTGGAACATGAAGGTCCGGTGTCTGCACTCTCTCAAGATGGGCATGGGGCTGGGGATTTAGCTCAGCGGCAAAGCGCCTGCCTGGCAAACACAAGGTCATGAGTTCGGGGCTGGGGATTTAGCTCAGCGGCCAAGCGCCTGCCTGGCAAGCGCAAGGTCGTGAGTTCGGTTCCCGGTACCAGAGAAAAACTAGAAAAACCAAAAAACAAACAAACAAACAAACAAAAAAACAAGGTCATGAGTTCGGTTCCCGGTACCGGAGAAAAACCAAAAAATCAAAAAAAAAAAAAAAAAAAAAGATGGGCAGCTCTGCGCCCTTGGAGAACTAGTGCTGCCACCTGGTGCCACAGTGCTGCCACAGCATCTGTTAAGCAGCATCTTTCTTGACTCCCCTGTCAGAGGAGACTGGAGGGAGGGTGGGGTCACCTTCTACCCCAGCAGAGTTCAGGATCTTTCTTATACTGGGTACCCACGGGGGTACAGTGTCTGCTGGAAACTTCTCATTTACATTATCCAATAGCACATTTCCCCAGGCAGTCAAGGGAGTCTGTTTTAAGAACCCCTGTTTCATTTGTTTTAAGTAGATTTTCACTTGATAGCCAGGTGCTACAGATATCTATATTAAATAATCTTTTCTTGCCAAGTAAGTATTCAATATCTGGGGAAAGACGGTGCTTTTATCTCCAAGACTAGGGATTTTTCCTGACACTTTTCATCTTTTTTTCCCTTTTTCCATCTGGGTAGGGCTTTGCATTCACAGAATTATACCAGCCTAAAAAACCAATGAGCTTTTAGTGCTTTAGAATTGAATTAACCTATGATGTTCTTCTTCTGCAGTGCTGGGGGTTGAACTCAAGACCTTATGCATGCTAGGCCAGCGTCCCACCTGTGAGCTACACCCCCAGCCCACGTTAATCTGTTTTTCACATCATGGGGCCCTGTGCGCCCGATGTTTCAGAATTGTGCTTTCTTTCCTGTCATGCTACTCGGCCATTTCCCCCAGTTTCGTTTGCTTTTTTGTTTTGTTTATTTTTTGTTTTTTGAGACAGGGTCTCTCCTTCTGGTTCAGGCTGCTGTTGAACTCATTATGTGTTGTCCAGGTTGGCCTAAAACTCGTGGTGATCCTTCTGCCTCAGCCTCTCCAGGGCTGAGGTTATAGGTGTGTGCCACCATGCCTAGCTACCCCCAGCATTTTTAATTTAAATATTTCCAGTGTTTGTTTGGAGGAGGAGGATGTTCCTTATCTATTATGCTTGTTTTTGAATCTTAAATGAGGGTGTTTCAGAGAAATAGCAAGGGAAAGGCTAAAACACCAAAAAATTCACACTTTGATCTTCTTAATCTTTTGTTTGTTTACCTCAAGGTGCAAAAATATGGTTCCGGCTTCAAAGAGGCTTTCCATACACAGATCACCTAATGTTCTTACACTTTCTCTGAAACGCTTTGCAAATTATTTTGGTGGAAAGATTTCTAAGGTACGTAGATGATGTTATTAACAAGCATTTATGG
>NW_004955460.1:10009430-10026639 GCF_000276665.1 Chinchilla lanigera | reverse complement strand
GGCCTCCAAACAAAAAATGCACTAGTGAAGGTAAGCGCTTTCCTGTCTCCCCATTCTCTTTGTAGAAGCACTGAGAGGGACAGAGAGGGCATTTCACTTCTGAGGAAAACCCAAGGCCTGGGGTGGAGCTGTGGAAACAGCAGCAGGGGCGGGGCGCTGAGTTCCAAGCCAGCACTGGAGAGCGCGGGGACCTCTTTCCCCATCAGCTTTCCAGGACTAAGGCAGCCTTGACAAAGGGAGGACAGTGGCTCTTTCCTACCTGCTCCCTCCCTGAAGAAGCCAGCAAGGCTTCCACAGTCAGAATCAGTAGTCATTGGATAAGCATCTGGGATGAGAGGCCCATGTCCCCAACCCAGACAGCAGAGCCCATCCCAAGAGCTGAGCACCTAGGGCTAGAAGTCATGGTGAGGCTGGGTCATGCCCTTCACCTGACAGGGCCACTCTGTTGGGATGAGGTCCAGGTGACTTAGAGCAGAACCTTCAAGGTGTCGCGGCTGTGTCTGAATCACTCGTATTCTGTGGTCCTGGGAGGCAGGGACTCCTGCTTCATGCTGCGCACTTGGGAGGTAAAGCGGGTGGTGAACCATTCAGCCCGTGAAAGGAGACTGTCCTTCCTTATGTGTCTCTAGCCAATCAGCAAGGGTGATTTAAATGAACTTCAAGGTGAACTGTCTATAGAAAATCAGTGTGCAGTTAATTAACATGCTTTATCTGTGTATCCTCAGGGGATGCACTAAGCCTAAGGAACTAAACTCTTCCTGAGTATAAGCAGGATCTAAGCGTTGAGAAGAATTAGCCATAAGTGGGGTTCAGGCTGGTGGGTGCAGCGGAGCCCAGCAGATGGTGCCTTCCTGGTGGGGCAGCCAATAGTTTCCCTGCAGCTGCCTGGCATCACAGGGTTCCTCTATTGCTATTCAGGAAGGTAGTGGTAGTTTCAAGGGAAAAGAGCTTCCCAAAGACCAAGGGGACCTGAGGACAGGGTGGTACAGAAAGGCAGGCCTGGCTTCCTGGGCCTCTGCCTTTGACTAATGCCTGTGCCTCTTGTCTTTCAGATTCAGCGTGTTCCAGAGAAGCCATGCCAGTTGCACTTAACTTTGAAACAGAAATTTGTTCAAATCTACATGGTGCTTCCTTGCTAAATACTGTACAGATTTCACCATGGCTTTTTTCTTTTGAGTTTTTACCTTTCCTGAATTACCCTTATTCCAAAAGAATGAACACTTGCTACAACTGTTGACCACTGTAAACTATGTATATAAATCACATTAAAAATAATGCCCTGGAATAGAACAGTTCAAATGCTGCTTAACTATAGACTCAGGTCGATGACTTGTATTTTATGTACTGTTCCTCCAAGTTAGACATCTGGTGCAAGACGAACCGGGAAACCACGGAATTATTAAAGGTATAAATTGACAGTGCATATATTTAAAGACTTATTTAAAAAATGACAATCTGTCAACTTGACTTTGAGGGCACTCTGTTTCCTGTAAGGTCTTATCCTAGAAATTAATTTGTTTCATATTTTAGTTGTGTTCAAAATTTAAAAAATGTATTTTAAGACAAGTTCTTTTTTTAACTTGGTGGAACTATTCCAATCAACTTACCATTTATAATAAGTATTCACATTATGAATGTACAATCCAATCATTTGTAAATTTTACAGTATATTTTTATTACATAAAGTTTTTTTAGACTGTGTCTCGGTCACCGGTAGGACACTGGAGTCTGAGTTATCAGCCTGGGTCCCTTAAGGTTCCTAGTTACAGACAAAATCACACTAATTTTATTTTTAATATGGATATGCTATCAAGCTGTGTGTGATACACTTATAATTCACTGGTCCTGCCTCAGGAGACGGAGTGGGGAAACTGTATTAAATAGTTTCCATCTGAATAATCTGTGTGGTTTAGACAGTTTATGTTGTTCAGAGATGTCTGAAGTTAGATCTTTTGTTTTTAAGATTAAAAAAACACTTGCCCCACTGTAAATATACAGCATGTAAAACATATGTGTATAAATGGCAGCAAAAAATAAATAAATGGCAGCAAATTAAACACTTTGTGTCATTTTTAATTTTTGTTTTCCTTATTTGCTTCCAGCCATGTCTCCTCTGACTTTGTGTTCACTTTCCTTCAAACCTACAAAGTTCTGGCTACCATCTCACTAGGTGCCTCAGACCTCGGACATGGGTCAGGGAAAACCAGGCGGCAGTTTCCTGCACCCAACACATCTCGCTTTAAAGAAGCAAGTCTTAGACCTTGTTTTATCAACACACGTGATTCACTTTTAGTGAAGACTGTATTTGCAAGCTTTAACAGCCACACACCCTTCAGTTGTACTGTTCACTTTGCAACAAAATATCAGTAGATATTTCAATAGCAATAGAATATTCATGCAAGTTGTAGGGGGCATACACACTGAACAAAAACCCCACAAATCAATTCATGTACATTATTTGCATATTAACTATGTTTTAGGTAATAGAAATGTTTTCTGAGGAAAAAAATGAGAAATCAGTGCTTTCTGGTCTATAATAGACCTAACATCTCAGCAGAGCACATGTGTGTGGAAATGTGCATTTGTAACCGTGAAAATAGGCATTGCTTTATCTGAAGTATTAAATGCTGCTTCATCTACAAACAGCTCTTACTCTGAGTCCATTTGGGGCCACATGAAAGAACTTGAAAGTGTTTCAGGACCCCGGAGATGTGGAGGCTTGTGTGGGTCCAGGGTCAGTCCAAATAAACCTCACATGATAACCAGGCCCAGCAAGACAGCTGGGGGCACTGTGGAGCTGCCATCTGCCCCCCCACCCCCACCCCGAGGGTCCTCCTTGGAACTGCCTGCCGCCCTTGGTCTCTGGAGGAAACTTTGTCTTTGGCCAGAGTTGGGACTGACAACTCAAGACTGAGTGCAGACCCTTGGGTGGGGAGGTGACCCGTGTGACAGATCGCCGCCCCTGTAGGAGGAGGGGCCCCATGTCTGCAGTGCTGGGTGGAGGCCAGGTACACAACATGTTGGCAGGCGCCCTCAGGGTTAATACTTCACAAGAAAACCAGGGATTAGGTGATTTCATGTAATACTCTTCACAGGGCAAGTCACTTAAGATTAGGCGCTCCAGGGCCTTCTGCATGATCCTGGGTGAATGGCCATCGCCCAGAGCTGGCTCACAGGTGACCACGGTGATAAAGGTTCACCACCACATGACTCCACGCTCCCTTCTCTCAACACCCTACAAAGGAAGCTGCACATTTCCAGGGTCGCACCTGTGTTAGACAATCAGGAGGGAGGAAGCCGCTAGTCCCTGTGTGAACTGCTGGCCCAGCCCTGCTGCAGTCCCTGAAAGCGCTTGCCTGAGGGTGGGCCGCAGTGTGCAGGCATCATGGTTGGTCCAGGTCTGGGCAGCACCTCTACACAGCAGACAGGCCAAGTTGCATGTGCAGCAGTCAGGCATGTCACGGGGGCTGACTTGCCTTGCTCAAACTAAAGTTATCAGAGGGCACAGGCTGCCTGTGCAGAGACGGAGGGGAATTACCCTGAAGGCAACTACCTCCCAGGCTGCACCAAGACACCGTGCTTATGCTTGAGTGCGCCTGGGAGGTTTCCTGGCCCATCCCTCCTCCTGTGCATGAATTTCTACTCTCCAGTAACTACACATCTCCTCCCCAAGAGTTAGGTCACACATGTGTGTCAGAATGATGGAAGGTGAGCAGATACGAGGTTCAGGGTGGCTTCTTCCCACAGACACATTACAGCACGGGTTTGGGAGAGGAATAAGCAAAGATTTGTTTAAATCCTGTGCAAGTAGCCAAAGTTAGGGCTGAGCGTTTTGGTGAGATGCTGGGGCTTGGGATTAGCCTCAGCATGTGGGCTACAGTCATGATGCTGATATATTAGTGATGCTGCCGGCACAGATTGAAGTCCGTGGAAAGCACTAAGGTGATCGTAAGTGAAGTGCGCTGCCCTCTCCAAGGGCCGTCAGGTCCGCAAGGAGAACCACTTCAAGTTCTTGCTGTGAGGAGGAAGCCAGGTCTAACCTGAGATATCTCACGGGATTTTGGAATGTGGGTCAAAATCTATTGAGAGCCACACCTGGAAATGATGGTTCAGGATCGGGGTGAAGAATGAGTGTTAGAGACACAGCTGGATTTGATGTTGGTTCAGACTACAGCTGGGATTGGCATTTGTATCTCAATCCTGCCGTCTAGAAAACTGTCCTCACGAAATCTGACATTGTCCCTTCTCTTCCTTCCAGATCTCTGGCCCGTCGGAGCAAGGAAATTGAATCACCACAGCATTCTCCCCAGAGCTGGAACCTCCGGTGGGTGCATGTGAGACAAGTTTTTTCCAGTACCTTGCAAATTTTACAATCCTCATTCAAGTTTCCCTTGAATTAGAAGTTGGAAATCGGGGCTGGGGATTTAGCTCAGCGGCAAAAGCGCCTGCTCGGCAGGCGCAAGGTCGTGAGTTCGGTTCCCGGTACCGGAGAAAAACCGAAAAACCAAAAAAAAAAAAAAAAAAAAAAAAAAGAAGTTGGAAATCTGCTGTCTTCATGTACTTGGTTCCCTGTAGTCTTGATAGCAATTGAAGATGATGTATAGAATGTCAGATTGGAAGGTAATTACTTAAAGTATAATGATAGGTCCATAGGCATGTCCTAGATTTCTTTACTATAATTATAAACCATATTGGTTTATTGTAGGCATTTTGCCCATAGAAATTACTACGTACATTTGGTGTAATATTGAGATATTATATATGTTTTAGTCCTATTTTTATAGTGTTTTGACAGGTATTTTAATACATAGATGTACATAAATACTTTGGTTTTTTTTTTTTTGTTTGTTTGTTTGTTTGTTTTCCGGTATCAGGAATTGAACTCACGACCTTGCACTTGCCAGGCAGGCGCTGTGCCACTGAGCTAAATCCCCAGCCCATAAATACTTTGTCTTTTAGAGTGATTTTTATCTTAGCTATAATAGTAGGGAGGGAGAGTGCCCTCAAACTCTTGTAAATATATGTATTGAGTGGCTTGACTCCTGAATCTGACAGCAAAGGAGCAGTGGGTGGTAAAGGAAATGTGTATATTCCTTGTGTTCTACAGTGGGCAGGGCCATGCACCTCTTGTGGATAGAAAATAAAGATGAACTGCCTTCTCACCTTTCTGTGTGTGTGTGATCCTGTCTGTCTGAGTTGCTTGTTTGCCCACCGATGACATTTTCTCCTCACGGGGTTGTGGTTATTTGACTAAATTCCTTAACTGAAAGGGAGTCCTGACTGGCAGAAGGAGAAGAAGGAAGCAAAGCTTGTGGGTGCCTGTGTGATTGCCCTAAATCCTAAATAAAGGCAAGGGGTCTGGACAAGGGGCAGTGCCCGGGAATGGCCCAGGGGAGGAGGGAGCACAGAGCCAGGGGGGCATCCCTTCGCCATTCCAGTCATGGGGATCTTTCCATAACCGAAATGTCAGATTTACACCATAGGAAAATCTAGGAAAATGGGAACAACTGAGAGGAAAGGGTGATATGGGAGCAATTTCCGAGTAAGAGGAGAGGAGCAGAAGCACTGAAGCTGTCCGCAGATGTGGAGAGGAAGGAAGGGGCTGACAGCTCCCATGCTGAAAGGCTGCAGAGCAGCATCTGGGGAGCCTGGAGCTGCAGAGAACAGGGCAGCAGCTGGGGTCGGGGGAGCGGCTGGAAGCATCTTGGGAGCCGGAAGGAAGCAAGGCTGAAGAGAGGCAGAAGAGGAGAGGAGAATGGGCACTGAGAAAGAGGTGGGACGGATGTGAAAGAGTGGGGAGGGTGGAAATAAGGAATGGCTGAAAGTCTGATGGGGGAGGGAGGGACTGAGGGAGGGCGGGGAGTGAGCAGAGCTATAGCTAGTCTCTATCTCAAAATATAAAAATCAAAAAGGGTTGGAGCTGTCGCTCAGTATTAAGAAGATAGGGATCCTGTCTTCAATGCCCTGTACTGCAAATAAAAAGAAAGAAAGAAAGAAAGAAAGAAAGAGAGAGAGAGAGGGAGGGAGGGAGGGAGGGAGGGCAGCAGGCAAGCAGGTTGTAGGCAGCAATCCTGAGGCTGACCACCTGTCTGCAGAAAGCCCACATCTCTCTGAGCGCTCTCTTCCCACACTGGTCTGAGCTTGTGATCCTTCTGACTCAGCTTTCCAGGGTGCTTGTTCTGTAGGTCTCACCTCCACGCCAAAGTCAAATTTCTAGACTCTTGATTTTGCTGAAAATGCAGAAACCCCTTCTACATCACAGGAACTCATGACTTTCATACTGCTGCCAGCCCCACTCTGAAGATAAGGAAAATGATCTAGAAAAACATTTTTGGTCTGGGATATAGCTCAGTGGTACAGCGCTTGCCTAGCAAGTGCGAGGTTCTGAGTTTGATTCCTGGTACCTCTCCCCCAAAAATATTTCTGATCAAGGACAAACAAGTTTCTGGATGGTAATGCTTGTCCTTGGATATGCCAAGTCATGGCACAGTGTAATGCAACACCTCCTGTCTGTTCCAAACTTTAGTGCACTGGAGAAAAATCATGAAAACCCCTCCCTTGTAGCAGGCAGGATTCTGTATTGATGATCCCTGAGACACCCTGCCCCACCATCATAAATGAGATCTGATTTAGACCTGGGCTCCTTCTGCTTGGCCAAATGTCCCCAACTTCAATCTGTTTTTTTTTTTTTTTTTTTTTTTTTGGTTTTTCTCCGGTACCAGGAACCGAACTCACGACCTTGCGCTTGCCAGGCAGGCGCTTTTGCCACTGAGCTAAATCCCCAGCCCCCCCAACTTCAATCTGTATACACAGCCTTGAATAAAGAATTTAAACTACAAGAAGTGAGTGTGGTGGCCCACACTTGTAATCCTTGAATTCAGGGAGACTGAGCCAGGAGGATCACCATAAGTTCGAGGCCGGCCTGGGCTTCATATTGAGTTCATCACCAGCCTAAACTACATAGCGAGACCCTGTCTCAAAAAGCAAACAAAGAGCTGGGGATATAGCTCATGGCACAGCACCTTGCTTGGCAAGCACAAGGTCCTAAGTCTGTTCTCAGTACCCACCACCGCAGAAAAGAAAAACAAAAAAAAACCCCAAATGAACAAGCAAAAAAAGAATTTAAATTACAGAATAGTAACAAATACCCTAAATATTTAGTAAATTTGGCAGACTTGCCTGTAGGCCTGTGCCAAAGCAGCAAGGCATGTTGGGATCAAGTGGAAGAGCAAAGCTCCTCATCTCATGGCTGCCAGGAAGTCAAAGAGAGGAAGAGCCTCAGACTGGGGTCCTGCTGCCCATGAAGGGCAGGGCCCCCATGACCTCACTCCCTCCTGTGAGGGCCCGTCTTCTACAGGATCTACCAGTACACACTGTGCCTATGCACAGGATCAAGCTTGTAACAGTGGGCCTTTGCTATTCCATCAAGTTCTCCGAATCCTAGCCAGGTATTTTTCAAATGCCTGAAAGCTCAGGACTTGTGGGTTGAGGCAGGAGAATCACTGTGAGTTCTTGGCCAGACTGGGCTACATAGTGCATGCAAAGACAGGCTTAACTGCATAGCGAAAACCTGTCTCAAACAAACAAACACCTAAAAACAAAAAAACAGTTCTCCAAGTCTTTAGGGGTATAAAATTTGTCATGTTCACCAGGCATGGTGGTGCACGCCTACAATCCCAGCACTCTGGAGGCTGAGGCAGAAGCATCACCATGTTTGAGGCTAGCATGGGCTACATAGTGAAGTCAAGCCCAGCTTGACCTGCATAGCAAGACTTTGTCCAAAAAAAAAAAAAATCATACTGGATTAGTTAAATTCTTAACATGTGCACCCTTCCATCACACCTCCATGCTGGGATATCATTTTGTTTATCTTTTCGTTATTTTAGGCAGGATCTCAAAGGGTCTCTGTAATTCAGGCTGGCCTTGAACTCGTGGCAGTACTCCTGCTCAGCCTCCTGAGTGCTGGGATTACAAGTGTACACCACCATGCCTAGAGGCTGGGATCTCATCTGGTTATATTTTTGTAGGTGGTGAGGAGTTGGTGTAATTCAGGGGAGGTGCCTGTCCACAATTACAGTTTTAAAATCTCCCTGCTGGCCAGCTCACCCCAATTTCAAAAAGCCCAAAGTCTGATTTACCTGGTGTGGAAAGATCCACAGCTCTTACTGTTTGCTGAGCATAAGGTTTCCTGTGATGAGCTCCACAGAGCACTTTCTGACCCTTGAGATAACATGGGGAATAACAATGGGCCTCAACGTTATGCAACGGGTCATTCTGTTGAACACTAGCTGATCCTAGCTGTCAACTTATAGGTTCCAATTGGCAGGGGCTGCAGGTGTGTCATTTGAGCATATAGTGTGATAGAGAGGGCCCAGATCAAGAATCTGAGGCTTTCTTCCCCGTGATGCGTCCGGGATTTAAAGGATACCATCAGGACATGAGTGCTCAAATTCCCATGGGTTTTCCAATCTTTGAAACAATAAAGGGGCCCTGGATGAAATCTACACCATTGTAGGTGACCTCCTTGATCACTTGGGTGTGCAGTTGGTCAGTGTGTTCCAGACCCTCTGATTCCTTTCCCCCCATACTAAGTACTGACCCTGCACAGATGTGAGCACAGGGCCATCCTGGTGCCCTGGGCCCCCAGCTCCTCTGTAGCATCGAACTTCTCCTGCACCATGTGAACGTCTCCAAGTCTGTGTCCTTCAAGGGATGAGACGGCCAGGACCCTCCTGCCCAGGCCTCACTGCTGCCAGGCACGGCCTGCAGCTTGGTTCTCCTCAGTGGGGCAGCAGTGACTGTGGTATGAAGTGATCATGCCACCACTTCCAGGGGTCCTTCTTTTCTGTGCTTTTCTGCAGCAGCTGGAGGGTTGGAGCCGTGTGTGCATGCCTTGGAAGCTGCCTGGTGCGGAGTGGCAGAGGGGACGCTAGCCTGGGTGGGATTCAGGTCCTCAGATGGCACTTGGCACTGTGCACTGAGCCCAGGTCTGGGAGCCTCTGCATCTGGCTTCTCTTTGTGATCCTCAGCTGCCACTCCTATACTGATACCTGAGTCTGACCTTGTGCTCAGGGACCTTGCTGCGTCCCTCGGTCCCATCCTGCTGGGTGCTTGGAAGCTCCTTGTCTGGACACCAAGCCGAGCTTTGTCAGGCATGGCCTCTGTCCCAGGAGTTAGGTTCCTATGACTGTATTTCCAATTTTTTCCCTTGTTTTACATTTGTTTCAGTTGGGACAGAAAATATAGATCCTACCAGGTGTGATGCCACATGCCTATAATCCCAGCAGTCAGAAGGCTAGGGCAGGAAGTTTGACTCAAGTTGAAGTCCAGCCTGGGCTACAGAGTGAGCTCCAGGACATCCTGAAATGCATAGCAAGACTCTGTCTCCAAACAAAACAAAACAAAACAAAACAAAACAAAACAAAACAAAACAAAACAAAACAAAAGGTTCAGTATGAAGCCTTGTGTTGGGGACCACACAGTATAAAGTGAATCTAGGGGAAGTCGGAGCTTGTCCTTCTTCTACCCTTTGAGCCAGGCTGGAATGTGGAAACTCCTTGCTCTTTTCTGGGCACCCCTCGAAGCCCTAGGGCTACTGACTGCTCAGGTGCTCACAGGGCACGATTAGATCTGCTGAAGAGGATAAGGCACCTGGGTAAACTACAGTTTTCTCAAAGTACAGTTGCCTCCCTGTCTTGTCCTTGTCCTTGCAAGAATGCTTTGTTCTTCTTACCAGCCCATCTTAGTTGCCATTACTGTTCTCCCAAACTCGCACTGCCTTTCTCCCACTGACCTTGACTCAGATGTAATGAATAAATACCAAGGTTCTGGGTGCCTCATGGTCTTTTGTTCCCCATGAACGACTGGTCATCCCAGACCCCCGCAGCACCCCTACTTTGTTTCTTGCTCTTTCGTCTTGCCACATGCTGTAACACTTGGCAGGAGATCAAGTACTCACTGCAGGGATCCCTCATAGCCCTGGGTTCAATCTCCAGTTATCACCACAAACAAATAAACAGAAATGTTTAAAACAGATGTCTTGGTTACTTTCTTGTTGTTGGGACAAAATACCTAACACTCAAAAAGTAAAGTAGAAAAGGTGGATTTCAGGTCCAGTTTGTAGCCAGTTGTTTCTCAGGAAGGAAGGCACAGCAGAAGGCAGAGAAGGTACAGTCCATGGTGTGGGACAAGAGAAGGCAGCGAGCAGCAAACAGCAGCAGCAAGCCTACCTTCGTTCTGTCCCTTTCTGTTCCATCCAGGTGTAATCGTATTGAGTGGTGCCACCTATACCCAGAATGGGGTTTCCAGTGTCAGCACACTTAATCCAACTATCATGCCATTAATCCATATTCACACACAGTAAATCCAGCCACCTGTGAAAGACTCACCTATGAGAGGCTTTGGGGTATGTTTAGGTACAAAACATAATGGTACAGCTTACAAGCATTTTGAAAAAGAAAGAAAAACCAAGATTCCATAGCTGAGGAGGCAGCAGAAACCTTAGAGGGTGACACTCTTTCTGCATCACTTTCCACCTTTATGGGAAATATCATATTCTGTCTTTTGGTGGGGAGATAAGACCGGGTCTCATATATAGGTCTGGCTGACCTTGAAATATATAGCCCAGGATGGCCTCAAACTTCCACTAATCCTCCTGCCTTAGCCTCTCAAGTGATGGGATTGCAGACCCTACCTAGCCATGTTCTCTTCTTTTATTTTTTTTTTGGTATGTATACATTTTGGATATTAATAGGGATCACATCATCATAGGAAATTTGTATCTGTACTTGATATATTTTACTTTTTTCCCCATTCCCCTTCTCTCCCTTTGACCCTTCTTTACCTCCTTACAAAGGATTTGTTTCCATTTTATTGTCTTGTATCTAACGCCCTCCCCTTTCCTTGTTGACCTTCTCAGTTAAACATTTTCTTCCTATTTTCCAATATCTATTATATATTTTGGTCTTTATTTACATTTTCAATTTCTCATGCCAGAGAAACAATGTGGTATTTATTCATGTATGTCTGATTTATTTCACTTGAGAATCTGAACTCAAACTACATCCATCTATCAAGAAACATCTCCAGTTTATGCTTCTTTATGGCAGCGTAGCATTCCATTGTACAAAAGCCCCTCATCTTTGTCTATACACTGGTGGATGAGCTATTACAAACTGTGGACTATAAATACTGGTGTGTATATATTACCTGTGGAAGACCATGGGGAAGACTCTCCTTGAAAGAAGAATTATCTCCATTGTGGCTAAACCTGGCCCTATTTCCATGTATTGATATGTACAGAGCTGGTTAGGCCTTTCCCTTGTCCCTCCAATTGACTTGAAGCAATGCAAATGGTCTAGCCAAGAGCTGATGCAAAGTCCTTGAAACAAAGTGACAGGTCAGTGTTACCCCACCCTTGTACCTCCCAAAAAACATGTGTGAGCCAGGTGGGAGGGAGAGGCATGCTCCATGCTCTCAGCTGGGATAGAGCTCCAAGATAAGAGGCAAGGACTTCCTAGGGCATAGAAAATTACACATCAGAGCTGAAGCACTGACACCTAAACTGTAGATGCTGCCTTGAATTGTGTTATGTGGGTTACTCCTTCTGCATATCCTCCTCTCTGCATATTGCAGAGCTGATTTTAGACCACTTATCTACTCCAGCTCACAGTACCCATGGACTTCCTGCCATTCTCACAGTCATTCATCTTCGAGCCACTCCCTTCTCCATGAATTAATAAAACCCTGCTTTGGCCCTGGGTTGAGGCCTTTGCTCCACTTAGCTATTATCCTAACTGAGGACTCCCTTGCCTCCCCACAGCTACAGATAGGCCTTAAAGTCTTTATTCTCCCATGACTTGCACTGGAAGTGGTAGATTGGAATTAAGTTGCTAGAATTCCCATAACTTTTCCATGGGATTACAAATATAAACTTCTTAGACCACAATGAAGACCAGGAAGGGCTCTACTATAATCACTGTGGCAAGATGCTTTTAATCCCTTTGGGAAGATACCAAGAAAGGGACTACCTGGGTCAAATGGAACTTCTAGTCCTAGTTCTTGAGGAATCTCCACACTGGTGGTTGTACCAGTCTACACTCCCACCAACAGTGAAGGAAGATTCCTTTTTCCATACAGAACCATCAGCATATGCTATCATCTGATTTCTTAATAATAGCTGTTCTTTCTGGAGTGAGATGGATTCTCAGCATTGTTTTAATTTGCATCTTTCAAATGACCAGTGGTGTTGAACATTTTTTCAGATGGTTATTTGCCATTTTTACTTCATCTGAGTATTGTGTATTCCTCTTTCTACTTCATTTCAACAGTGTATTCATCTCAGAGGCCCATCGTTGGATTAAGTCTTTAAATTTGGGAGATCTGAGTTTTTTGAGTGCTTTATACATTTTTGATAGTATTACTTTGTCTGAGAACAGCTGGAAAAACTTGTTTTCCTACTCTGGGTTGACTCTCCACTCTGTGTATGGTTTCTTTCCCTGTGCAAAATCTTTTTAATAAGATGAGATCCCAGTTGTTGATTCTTTGTGATATTTACTGTGAAAACAGTGTTTGGTTCATAAAGTCTTTGCCTACACCAATATCTTCAAGAGTTCTACCTATACATCTTCCAGCAGATTTCGTGCTTCTGTTTTAATACTTAGATTTTTGATCTATTTTGATTTTAATTTTTAGTGCACGGTGAAAGATGTGGATCTAGTTTTACTCTTCAGTGTAAAACCAGCTTTTGCAGCATCATTTCTTAAAGAGGCTATCTCTCTTCCAGTGAAAGGGTTTAGCTCCTTTGTCAAACAGAAAGTGACTGAATATGTCTGGCCTTGTTTCTGCATCTTTAATCAGTTCCATTCATCCTCAGGTCTTTTTTTGTTTTTGTTGTTGTGGCTTTTTCCCCCAGTACCATGCTGTTTTTATCATAGTATCTTTGTAGTGTAATTTCAAGTCAGGGAATTTGATGCCCCTTTCCTTGCCTTTGTTGCCCACAATGGCCCTTGCTACTCTAGGTCTCTTCTGATTCCAAATGAAATTTAGGATACTTTTCTCTATTTTTTTGATACCTGGAATTGATCTCAGAACCTTGTGCTTGCCAGGCAGGCTCTTATGCTGCTGAGTTATATCCCCAGCCTGGATACTTTTCTGTAATTCACTGAGCTATGCTGTTGGAATTTTGATAGGGATTACATTGAATCTGTGTAATAATTTTGGAAGTATGACCATTTTCTCTATATTGGTCCTTCCTACCCAAGAACAAGGCATATCTTTCCAATTTCTGATATCCTCTTCAATCTCCTTTTTCAGAGTACTGTAGTTTTCAACATAGAGTCTTTTACTTCCTTTGGTAGATTGAGGTCTTTTACTTCATTTGTTAGATCCTATATATTTCTTTATTTTTGAATGCTATTTTGAAAGGTGTTGTTTCTCTAATTTCTCTCCCAGTGAGTTTGTTATTCATGTACAGGAAAGCTATTGATTTTTGAGTGCTGACTTTGTATACAGCTATGCTACTGAATTTGCTCATTAAATTTAGAAGTCTTTTGGTGGAATTTCTGGGATCTTCTATATAAAGTATCATGTCATACACGAATAATACTTTAAATTCTTCCTTTCCTATCTGTAATAGATGATACATTGCATCAACTTGAGAAGTTTAGAAGTTTCACTAAAGCACTCAGTAGGTGTCAGGGTCCTCACTTTGTAAACATTCTGAGTCTGCACAACAGGGGGGCATGGAGGTGATGTGAGTGCTACACCCACCCTTGGGGTGGTAGCCTGCATACAATAGAAAGGAGGAAAAGAGGCTTGCTTCTCCCTTGTATGCTTGCTGCTTTGCCTCTTTATACTGCTTTGAACTGTTGCCCCTGCACAATGTCATCCTGCCTTGAGCCAGCTGATTATGGACTGAAACTTCCACAAACTGTGAGATAAATAAACCTTTCCTTCCTTAACTTTGGATGTTGGCTATTTTGTCCCAGCAATGAGAGAAAAGTAACTGAGACAGAATTTGGTACCAGAGGAGTGAGGTCAGTGCTGTGATTATACCTGACCATGTGGTTCAAGAGCCTTTGGGAATGGCTTGTGGGAAGAGTTTGGAAAGCTGCAGAGATATCACCTGGAAGACTATAGCTACAGTGTCTTAGGCTGTTCTGTATGGGCGATGCTGGTCAGATCTCTGAGGACCAAAAGAGTAATAGAAATCCTGCTGGTAAAAACCAGGTTTGGGAGGTTTCTGCTGGGAAGAAGGACTACATTGGCTGTTGGACTTCAGATGATGTATGTTATGCTTGGCAGAAAGTTTGTCTGTATATTGCTCCTGTCCAGAGATTTTGCCTGAGACTAAGATTAAGTGCAGCAGACTAATTAACTGGCAGAAGAAATTTCAAGGCAGTCTAAAGTTAAGGTGATGGCATGGCTATTGTTGGGGGCTTTTAGCCAGATTTATGTTGAGAATCAAGAGCAAAGGACCCAGGAAGATGATTTAAATCATTGTGAGTTTGGCCAGAAAGGAAGCTCCAGTAAAGCTGTGGGCTACAAAGACAGAGCTGAGGAAATCTCGATTGCTGAAAAAGGAACAGGAGAATATAAAAGAATGCCTGAGAGCATCAAAAGAAGCAGCAAGTCTCCACCCTTTGCAGCCTCAAAATTGCAAAAGCAAAAGACTTTGCTATGAGGAGAAAACTGCAGAGCACCATGCTAGAATGATGGTGGCCACATCACATTCCAGAATGATGGCAGCATAGAAAATTTGGAATCGGGTTCAGAGTGCCCAGTGATCCAGGCACTCACCCCTACCACTAAGAAAGAGAAAAGCCTGGCTACTACTCCAGCTGGCAGCAGACCTTGGCTTCATCACATGGTGCTGGTTTGGGGTACATGCAGAATGCAAGAGTTGGGTTCAGAAGGCTTCCTCCCCAATTTCAGAAGGCCTGGGAAGGCAGGCAGTGTGCCCCTGAGAGGGTAATGTGTGAGATTCTGAGGGTGAAGCCAAAGATGCAGTGGAGACTCCAGAAGTTTGGAAAACCCAGGAATGCAGATCATCTAAGTAAAGCTGCAAGGAAGGAACAAAGTGAGCTGAAGAGAGAAGCCATGAGAGCTATGTCTTGGTTACTTTTCTCTTGTTGCTGGGACAAAATACCTGATGCCCAAAATTAAGGAAGGAAAGGTTTATTTTACTTAGTTTGTGGAGGTTTTAGTCCATACTTGGCAGGTTACAAGGCAGAGTGGCACATGGCAGAGAGCTACAGCTCATGGCGGCAGAACACAGCAAAAGCAACAACCACACAAGGAGGAATGGCCGCAAGCAGCTTCTTCCTCTCCCTTACATATGCAAACTATACACCCCAGGGTGGGTGTAGCTCTCACACCCATAATCAATCAATCTCTAAAAACCTGCCCCACGACCTCATGAGGCTTTCGGGAGGAGACACAGACATAAACTATAACAAACTACTACCACAGGCAGTGCCATAGGGGCAGATCCATTCAAGTCCCAGATTGCTTCAGATGCTGGACATGGAACTATAGAACTTAATGTTTGCCTTGCTGGATTTTGAGCTTGCTTTGGTCCCAATCCTTTGTATTCTCCTGTTTGTAACTTTGGGAATGAAAATGTTTATCTTGTGCCATTGCATGTTGGAAGTATTGAACTAACTTTTCATTTGTACAGGGGCTTGCAGCTAAGAGTTTGCCTTACATCTTGGAAGAGACTTGGGACCTGGAGTTTTTAGCAATACTGAAATTGTTAGGATTGTGGCAACTCTTAGCAATGGACTAATTGCTTTTTGTAGAAAGGGCTGTGGGGTGGAATGTTATGGTTCTAATGTAATATGTTGATACTAGACTTAATACTGGTTCTTAAGAATTGTTAAACCTGTTCTAATGTTTAAACTGTGAAATGATAAGAATAAGCATGTCTTTGTATCTGGAAACCAGTTTTGAGAAACGTGTCTGGTTGCCAAGTTGCCAAGGGGTGAATTGTAATGGTCAATACATTGTGTCAACTTAAGAAGTTTAAGTGACTCAGCAGGTGGTCAGGGTCCTCACTTTAGAAACATCTTGAGGCTGTGCAACAGGAGGGCATGGAGATGGTGTGAGTGCTACATCCACCCTAGGGGTGGTAGCCTGCACACAATATAAGGGAGGAAAAGAGGCTTGCTTCCCCCTTCTTTGCTCATATTTTTGCTGTCTTCTGGTGTCTTACACTGCTGCCCCTGACCATACCACCCTGCCTTGGAGCCAGCTAATTATACACTGAAACCTCCACAAACTGTGAGATAAATAAACTTTTCCTTCCTTAACTTTGGCTGTTGGTATTTTGTCTGAGCAACAAGAGAAAAGTAACTAAGACATGATTGTTACTCATTTTATTTTTTGGTCTTGCCTAATTGCTCTGACTAAAGTTTCCAGAACTATGTGGTGACAATTGACATTCTTGTCTTGTTCCTGATTTTTGAGTGAAAGCTTTCAGTTTTTGACCATTTAGTGTGATTTTGGCTGTCTGTTTGTCATGGATGGCTTTTATCAGATTTATATAAGTACCATCTATTCCAATTTTCTGTAGGGTTTTTAGAATGAATGGCTGTTGGACTTTGTGAAAAGCTTTCTCTGCATCTATTGTGATGAGCATATGGTTTTTGTCCCTGGCTCTGTTAACAAAGTGTATTACCTTTATTGATTTATGTAGGTTGATCCATCCCTGCATCTCTGGGATGAATCTTACTTGGACATGGTATACAATCTTCTTGATGATTGCTAAACCCTGTTCATTTCTTAGTGAGTATTTTTGCATCTGTGTTCATTAGGGAGATTGGCCTGTAGTTCTCTTTCTTATTTGGGTTCTTCTTTGGTTTTGGTATCAGGATAATTTTTGTTTTGAGGGATGAAACTTGAGTTTGAAAGGTAGAAAGAGTTTGAGAAGTAGCAGCATTAGGTCTTCTCTAAATTTCTTGTAGCCGGGTGTGGTGGTGCACATTTGTAATCTCACCGCTCAGGAGGCTGAGGAAGGAGGATCATTGCAAGTTCCAGACCAGCCTGGGCTACAAAGTGAGCTCAAGGCCAGCCTGAGCTGCATAGTGAAACCCATCTCAAAAAGACAAAAAATAAGGGGCTGGGGATTTTGCTCAGTGGCAAAAGCGCCTGCCTGGCAAGCGCAAGGTCGTGAGTTTGGTTCCCGGTACTGGAGAAAAACCAAAAAAAA